>NC_137614.1:30963965-31333965 GCF_963280865.1 Gymnoscopelus braueri | reverse complement strand
GTAGTTCTACGGGCCGTTAAATCCAACGGTAAAGCGCCGATCCCGTAGCCTACGGGCTGTGGTGCTTTTTCCTTTTTTTCGATTTTTTTTTTTTTTCAATTTTCTAGTACGGCACATTTCATTGTAACACCACCGGAAACAGAATTATTTGGGATCCGGTTTTGACGATCACGCCGGCTCCCATTCTAAAGCGCACACTGAAACTCAATTCTCTTCCTGTAGTTTTTTCTCCTCGCTGATCACTGTTTAACCTAAACCGTTCTAACTACAACATGGATGCCCCGTTTGACACGTTATTTGGACTGGTACACGCAGGGAGATGTCGCCGATGTAAACAGACCGTGTACGGCTCAATCTTAAGGATTTTAACAAGATCTATGGCGACGTGAAAAAAACAAAAAACAACAATAAAACGTTGGCACTGGTGAGTACATTATGAGATTAACCTCTGGCGGTCAATGTGTTAAGTATACCTGGTTCTCACCTTAGCACCTCCCACCTGAACCAGTCCCTCCGCCTCCTGTCCTAGTCCCTCCTCCTCCTCATGCCCACACCTGTTGTGTTATGATAATGAGGGGGAGGGTATATTTCTACTGCATCATTAAAGCGCTGTTTTTCTAATGGCACGTTTGACCCTCAAGGTTTCAGCCTCCAGGAAGAAACTCAAAATAGTCAGAGAAGACATAAAACACCATAAACAGGGGTGCACATAACTTTTTTGGTCTAGTTCTCAGAAGAGCACCTGGAGATGTTACTTGGTGTGCACAAAATAAATGTTAAATAAAAGGTCCGGTGCCCCCCGGCGCTGTTTTGTCAACGGCTTTGTCAACGGGGAGGGTGGGGGGTGCTGCCGTTTTTTTTTTCCTCGCCGTTTGGTGCCCTCCCCAAGGTTGGTGCCCTGTGCTGCGCTGCTTTTATTCGCCAGATTGGGACGTTCACGGCATATTTTGCACCATCACGGTGCGTTCATCATCGGTGACGAGTGCCTGCAACACAGCCAGCAGCTTGCTGCTTGCGAGTCGCGCGACTGACTGTGTCAGGATTCGAGGCCACTCACACAATCACGTGCACTGCAGCATGCGTCCCCTCCACCTCCGCCTCCTCCCCATGGGTGTGTATTGTGTATGGGCGTGCATCACCGTGCATGTGTGAGTGTGGCTTCTGGAAGTAAATTCCTAGCCTCGATCTCCAGGCTTTTATTTTTCAGTTTTGCTAAAAAATAAAAGCTTGGAAATTCCTATCCCAGCTGTTGGTACGCAAAAGCGCCTCGGCGTCGTCTGATGTGCCGCGCAGAATTTATTTTGGCGACGCATGCGCACCTACGCACCAGTTATGTGCACCCCTGACCATAAAAACACCACCAGGGGGCATAATGAAGTTCTATCAACCTCATAGACACATGAAAGACAGAAAAAGTGCAAAACCATGGCACCACCTCTTTAACATAATTGATGATGGAGATAATATCTCCATTTTAGAGGCAATCCTTAAGTTACACATTTTCAGTGAGGTGCTTTTTGAGAGTGAGTATGTTGAGACTTGTTCAGAGGGTGCTGAATGTCCACAGTCTCCATCCCTCATCAGTCTTCCATGAGCCAAGTTCAACGTTGTAAAAGGATCTGAGAACCCACTCCCTAATATGGAAAAAAAAGAAATCACAAGAAAATGTAAATACCAAAACAGTGACGTACTGTAGTGCTGAGACAGGGGCTGTGTGCTTTGGGCCATCCAGTGCATGCCGACCAGGGCAAGTCACTGTTGGCATCCTGTTTTGACCGTGGAGACTGCAGTCAAGGTCAATCTCCACTGTGGTGTCCATCCTGTACAGTCACACACCCAGCTCATCCTCCTGTTCCTTTCAACAGCACCTCACACTTCCTGCATGGGTATATGATTTCCCAGAAACCCTTGGTACAATACACGTCCCCAGAAACAAACAGTCAAATTTGTCATCAGCTCTTTAGACTGTACTACAGCAATTCCCAACAGATGACACTGGGTACTCTCCTCTGAAGCCTAATTTATAGTTTGTTGCTCAACAGCATAATTGAGAATGTGTAATTTTTGGCGAGCATTGTTGCCGCACAACAGAGTAGCCTATGAATTAGGTTCAAGCCTCGTCTCTATCTCAGTTGAGGGGGATTATACATTCAGTTGTAATGGGCACTGCTGACAAAAGAGAGTTCCAAGTGGAAAGAGTGACCATACTTGGTGCCTTACTAAAAAATCCTGCTACAGAGCTGTTAGTGTTTGGCCCAGGCATGTCTCACACACACACACACACACACACACACACACACACACACACACACACACACACACACACACACACACACACACACACACACACACACACACGCGCGCGCGCGCGCACGCACACGCACACACGCGCGCAAAGATACACATGCCAATTGGCAAACAAAATACATACATACCTAATACATTACTCTGAAGTAATAAAACATATTTACACACTCCCTAATTCTATCCTCACATAAAACAGTGATACTGAACAGAATACATTCTTTTTTGAATGATTATGAATACTGTTGTTATGGTGTTAAAAATTACCCATTACCTCACATACAGTAATGGCTTTTCTTCCTGCATTGGTATTTCAACTGTTTTAAGGCTAGCATTTAAGTGCTGTACTGTACCACATACAGTACTGTAATAGAACAGATGCTGTTAGACATAGAATTGGGGCTGAGAATTGGTCGAAAACAATTGAAAGTGGACAACGATCTTGCATCATATAGAGATGTATTAAAGGAGATGCAGACTTTTTTACTTTTTTGAAGATTTATTGTCTCCGCCAGGCCGAAGGCCGTGGCCGGAGACATTTTCAGATTTCTCATATTGCATTCTAATTGGCTATGATTGCCTTCCAAACTTTGCTGGGACGGATCCATTTGCATGAAATGCCACAAGCACCACTGGACCGATCAGTGAGAAACTTTGAACACACACTCCCAGTAGGCCAAGGAAGAAGCTCCACCCCAACTTTTTCAAATCATGGTACTTCCCTGTCATCTATGGTGCTTCCCTGTCATCTACAGTATGGTGCTTCCTATGGTGCTTCCCTGTCTTCTATGGTGCTTCCTATGGTGCTTCCCTGTCTTCTATGGTGCTTCCTATGGTGCTTCCCTGTCTTCTACAGTGCTCTATGGTGCTTCCCTGTCTTCTATGGTGCTTCCTATGGTGCTTCCCTGTCTTCTCTGGTGCCTCCTATGGTGCTTCCCTGTCTTCTATGGTGCTCCCTATGGTGCTTCCCTTTCTTTTATGGCGCTTCCTATGGTGCTTCCCTGTCATATGGTGCGTCCTATGGTGCTTCCCTGTCTTCTATGGTGCTTCCTATGGTGCTTCCCTGGTTCCTATGGTGCCTCCCTGTCAAGCACCATAGATGACAGGGAAGCACCATAGGAAGCACCATAGAAGAAAGGGATGCACCATAGTAAGCACCATAGATGACAGGGAAGCACCATGCAGTTCTTAAGATGCACTTCCCACACGCTCACTCACACGGACGCACACACATAGAGATTTTGTGAATTTGGATGGTATTTCATTATATTTCACTCTATTTTGCTGTTAATTATAACATCCCCCACTCAATTCTGAGACTAACAATAATCTAACCCCTCCCCCCTTTCTGCCCCTCTAGTGAGAATGCGAGGCAATCTTGGTTGGTTCAAACCACTTTGCTCCAGTTGAGTGTAGATAGCGGGGCTTTTAGACTGAAGAGCTGCTTTATCAGATAGTATAGTATAGTGGAGAGAGACAGGACAGAGTGGGTATGACATGACACAGAAGATACAGATTGGAACCCGTTCTTTGTGATTAGGCCTGTGCTGGTGTGGCTGTATCACCAGGACAGCCCATCCTGTCTCTTTGTGCTGATTGAAGTTGCAACGGTCAGTGTCTGGACTACACAAGGCTTGACCTGTGCTGTGTCCCAATTCCATACTATTTACTAATACTATAATGGTGTACTCTTCTTTATAGTACAATATTTTGGCAGTTAGTGAGCAAGAAATTAACCTATTACCATTTTATACAAACAGGAAATAACACGTGAACATTTCATTGAGCTGCCATATTTCAAATTGGTGGTTAAATTGTATGAGAGGCTCTCCCCATTTTGCTACGTATTGCATTGTGGGCCAATTTTGCCCATCAACCCCACATTTAAAAATACTGCACTTAGGCTCTTATGTACCCGACAGCGCATTGCAGGTTCGAGTCCCATTCCCAACGATCTTTGCTGTATGTCTCTCCCCCTGTTTCCTGTCCATCTCCACTACACTATAAATAAAGGCAGAAAAGCCCCCAATTTTTAAAGAAATTAATAAAAAATAAATGCTGCAATTTAAATATATATACGATAGTGATACAGGCATTTCTAAGTGTACTAAATGTTGTTGTTTTTCCAATGTTCAAAACTAGTAGAACTGGGACAGGGAGCTGGAAAGTGTTACTTCACAACCCCAGACTGTATTCTAATCAGTGGCGGAAAGTAACTAAGTAAATTTACTAAGTACTGTACTTAAGTAAAATGTTTAGGTATTTTTTACTTTCTTCAGTGTTTACAATTTTCAATACTTTTACTTCTACTCCACTACATCTCATTGGCAAATATTGTACTTTTACTCCACTACAATTATTTGAAAACTTTAGTTACTAGTTACTTTGTAAATTTTGATTATTATTACAAAACATACAGTACATTACCCACTTCAGCCCTGGGCCTATATACATTTTATATAGGCCTATAAAGCTAAATAAAAGCTTATACAAGCTCACAATGCCGATGCGACGCATTGTGAGCTTGTAGATCTGCTATTTTCAAAAGATCTTTATGCATTTTGAACTTGTGAAATGGGACATTCTGGATAATGAGTACTTTTTACTTTTGGTACTTTAAGTACATTTTGATGCCAATACTTTTGTACTTTTACTCAAGTAAGTTTTGAATACCGAACAGACTATTTCTTCAATAGGGGTATTGATACTTGCGAGTACTTCTTCCTCCACTGGTTCTAATCCCCAAAGCCATATGGAGGTCCAGGCTCAGGGAGCTGTTTGTTATAGAGATGCAGTATTTAGCATTCACCTAGGCACACATAGGACTTCAACTCTGGTCCCACGGTCACTTTGCACATTATAAATAGTGCCACCCTGTCCACAGCTCATTCTTTGTATGACCCCTGTTCATTGATCACTAGGAATTGGAATGGTAAAACAACTTGTACATCAAAAATGTGTTTTTAATCATTTTCATCATTGATCAATTGCTAACAATGACGTCTGACTCGCAGCAGCTTCCCTTCTTGTGCCGTTTGTCTCATTATAAGGACCTACTGTCTCAGTGTGTCTCAGTAACATCACTATGAGGCAGAGATTCTGATTTCTTCTTAGAATTAAAATACATTCAAAAAATTACAGGAACTGAAAGAGGTTCACCTAGTTTGGTCCCTACACAATCTGGAGTGTTCAATAGAGACCCTAGGGTAAGTGTTTGTTCAGTAACAGGAGTCTCCATGTCTCTCCAGCTCTTTATAACAGAAAATGCATGTTCAGGTCGGGATACCATTTTTATCCAATCTGGATAGAGATTGGAACTTTGGAACTGGAACTCCATGTATTTTCTGTTTATTAAAGAGCTGGAGAGACAGGGAGACGCCTGTTACTGAACAAACACGCTATGACAATGATTACTATCAGAATATAGTGCTTTAACCTTCTAACAACTAACGTTTTGTTTTAACCAAAAGATATCACTTACCCTATCTTTAACACTCTGGATTATACTGTGTAGGTGATATACTATATTCCTGTGGGACAAGGATTGATTGACAAGGATTGATCTTACTCCAGATTGTATGGACCAAACTAGGTGAACCTCTTTCAGTTCCTGTAATTTTTGGGCGGTGAAACCGCCCCTATAAGTGAGATTTGGAAAAATGTACAAATATCTTGGGCAGTGAAACCGGCCCTGAAATTGAGGTTTGGAAATTTGTACAATTATCCTGCGCTGTGATTGGCCAATCACAATCTATTCAGGACTGTGATTGGCCAGTGTCACATGACACATGTGCATAGCCCTATATAAGCAACCATAACTTGAAAAAAACCATGAATTGGTTTCTTTCAATTTATGGTTTTGTCCATCATAAAGAGTGTTTCAATAAATGTATTTATAGTTATTTAGTTATATAGTTATTTATTTTTTGTACATCATTGGTTGACTCCATTCAGTATTGTGGTTAGCTAGGAAGACACCGCCCACTTCACACAGGGTGTGATTTTTTGACTGTATTTTACTTTCATGAATGAAAGTATCCCTTTCCCTCTGTCCTAATACAGCAAAGACTGCTGATGAAAGAGGACTCACCTTCAGTGAGAGTTATATGGAAATCAAGGGTCATGCCACTCTATCATCTTCTGATAGGAAATGTTTGCTTTATTTAACAGATTTTCCCACTCATTAGAACTGCTCATTTATTCACCAGGATGTAACAATAAAGTAATCTACCAATGACATTGCAGAGTTTTGCCAAGAGAACAGGCATTCAACTGAGGCTGTTGTAATCGCTGTCACCGAACTCAATACAGAATCTGGAAACCCCCTCAATTACTGCACACTTCTCCAAATCACACGGTGTTGGAAATTCTAAGCTATAAAAGCCCTCCAGGCATCTTATCACAAACTCTAAGACCAATAATAAAATGTACCAACCACAGCCCCTAAGTGGACTATTTTTTAAAGCTTTACTTAATCAGCAAAAATCAACTGAGCTTCATGCTCACATGAGAGAAAGAAATGCTCATCAACTCACAATTCAGATCTTATAACCACACCTACAGGGTTCATTTTGAGGTGAAGCAAACTAGATATTAGATAACTGGGTGAATAATTGACTAGGGAAATAATTGAAGGCTTCACTGAAAGCAAGGCTGTCTTGTGGCTGTAGGACCGTAGCCGCCACCCCCACAGAGCTCAGGAATAGCCAGGAATGGCAAATTTTGCTATGGCTTTCCAGGCCAGCAGGTGATCACCCCGTCCTACCCCTGGCCCAGAGGTGGTTGATTTTCAGGATAAAGCCACTTGGAATGGGATGAGGGAAAGGTCCTGAGAATAGAACCCCCGCCCGCACACGCACAGAGCCGACGGTATGCCAGGCGCTTGGCTGAGCAGTGACGTCTGGGATTCTGCAGATTATTTGTGGATCTCTCACGCAGCTGCACCGAAGACACACAGGCGGCCACACGTCGCCACCTAGTTAGAGGCCCAGATCACAGCAGCCCTTGCACAGGACACACACACACAGAGACAGACACACACACAAACACATATGTTTGACACATAGCTATTCATAAGAATAGCTGTGTCAAACACATGGGTACACATGTTCACGCATGAGCAAAGCTATTCATTTAAGATATTAGCAGACAAAGATGTGTGCATAACCACTACATAGAATGTAAGCTCACAAACGTAAATATAGTTCTCTCTCTCAAAGCTGTCATTAAGTCATACCCATGTCTGGGAAACGAATATTGAAAATGTAAATGGCAGCCCATAAGATGAATCCAAGATTGGACATATAGCTAAGGAGCTGGAGGTAGAATAGCTTGATATACTTTGAATACTACCAGGAGGTCTTTATATAAGATATTTTAATAATGTTTCATTTACTTTCTTGAAAGGCTTTAGTCAAAGGTACAGGCCTTGCATGATGACCATGGTCCATGTCTGTGGTTATAATTACAGCAAAGACAGCCACGAAAAGTCAAACAAATTCTGCTTGTTGAGCATTGCTAAAACTGGTTCCCAGAACTCAGCTTTGGTTCATTGTAGCTGATTCCTAGATCAGGGGTGGGCAACCCCTGATCTAGGGTTAACTTAATGCATTATCTGCTTCAAATAACTTTACTGACATTGTCTACAAGTAGACCCGAGGGTCTAACTTTCCCAGAGTGTACAGGGAGACTTTCAGCCATTGCAGATGTGCTAGTTCTTGTATTAACATAAATAAAAAAGATAAACAAAAGAAAAATAACACAATATTAAACAAAATTGAAAACAATAAGATCAAAAACATGATCAAGAACAAATTAAAAGGAGGCAATACAAGAAAATAGCAAGAACAAAACAAAAATAAGATGGAATAATTAAATAATATCCGGTTTGTAGCTTTCAAATGGATTTCAACTCACTCCATGCCAATGTGGACAACGACCCTCCAGGTAATGCACTTTGCAAGCACAAATCAATGTTGAAAAGTCAGTCTGAAAAACCCAGTTGTGCATAAATTGTTTTAAACATTCTGAGACAGTAACACTTGCATCATATCAAGTGGATTGGAACAGTACATACTGTATGCTAAAAAACAGTAAATGAAGGTTAGTTTGACAGACCCTGCTAGTCACAGGCGAAGCATTGTCTCAGATGGAGATGATTAAACTTTGTGAGGATGTCAGACTGAAACCTTTTCTGAGGCAAGGAATCATTGCGTTCTGGAAAACTGTGCCAATGGAAAAAATATCCCATTATCAAACAGGCTGCCCTCAAGCTACTGTCAATGTTTGGGTCAACTTAAACAGTATTTTCTACCCTTAAAGACGTGAAATGTAAACACGGATCGGTTTTTACTAGCCACAACTGAATATAAACCAGATTGTTGAAGGCAAGGAATGTCAAAAGTTCCACTGACTTAAACTGTCATTGCAAGGTCTTATAAATAGTTTTTTCATAATGTGGAAAAGGTTTTAAGAGAAAGTTTGTCACAAGAAAACGTTATCATTGCAAGGTCAATTTATTCACTGTGTGTGTGTGTGTGTGTGTGTGTGTGTGTGTGTGTGTGTGTGTGTGTGTGTGTGTGTGTGTGTGTGTGTGTGTGTGTGTGTGTGTGTGTGTGTGTGTGTGTGTGTGTGTGTGTGTGTGTGTGTGTGTGTGTGTGTGTGTGTGTGTGTGCGAGCGAGCGAGCGAGAGAGAGAGGGTGTTGTGGAATGGATATGTCAGGATATAAGGAAAAACGATTGTCATGGTGCAAGAAAGAAGATGTTATCCTTTCAATTGGCAGTTGACCTTGTCAGGCCACGCCCATTTCAGTTTTTTGGAACGTCTCCAAGGGGGGGCCTTGTGGGGTGACATCAGACTTGGCTCAGAGTCACAAACTTGACCCCCGGGGCCACAGCCATTTCCATTTTTCTATGCATGATAGCAATGCTACTCTACACTTTTTACTCTTTTGTTCTTATTCTGCCTTCTAGTAAAGCCACACCCCATTCAGTCCCTTTGGTTCAGCAGGTACAACTCATTATGTTTAAAATTTGCGTCAGTCCAGGTTGGCATTTTGAAGGGCACACAGCTGTGCCTCATGACATCAAAGTGACACTGGCATGAGACTAATGCCATTCATTTATAGATTTGGTCTGTGAGGCTGCTAACCCCCACCACGCCCCACCGCCCCATTCCCTCTGGCCAGTGCCAGGCTAGCGCTCTATGCAATACAGTCAGAGGGCAGCATTGTCATCACGTCCTCCTAACTCTGAGATTTATAGCAAAAGTCAACGAGGTTTGCTCTCCTAACCACCCCAACGCCTGACCCCCACCCCCTTACATGCCACCAGTAAGACAAATGTGACAAATGTCCCATACTAGGGTAAGCGTATCAGACAGGCTTTCCTTTTTGTTCCTGCTTTATTATCTACTTAATCCCTATTTTAAAAAATGTTCAAAGATTTTCAAGTTTATATTAAAAATGTTTTCCTTCTGAAAATAGCATGTCTACAAGCTTACGTCGCATCACATTGCCACAGGGTCTTTGCGACATGTTGTGAGCTTGTAGATCTGCTATTTAGTTTTTTTGAAGAAAAAATAAAGAAAGTAATTACATTTCCGCCTATAATGACATGCCCAAAATAGGGATGCCAGGGTTAAAGGGGTTAAGGTTATAATTATACTTCGTCGTACAACCGACAAAAATAGCAGATTTCCACCTGGAAAGCGTGACGCGAGATGGGAAAGAGAGACAGGAGATGACGTGCCACACCGGTCACGAGCTGGACTCCAGCCCGTGATGTTGTCTTTGCCAACATGCTACACATGCTAACTGGCTGAGCTACCATTATGGCCCTGAAACACTGTGTGTGTGTGTGTGTGTGTGTGTGTGTGTGTGTGTGCGTGTGTGCGTGTGTGCGTGCGTGCGTGCGTGCGTGCATTTTATAGTATTTTTCTTATTGTTATATTCAATCAATATATTGCCACTAAACTACTGGCCTTTATTTGTATTGCCCTTTCAGAAATACTGTTACTAAGTGCTTCATAATTCAGAAAATGAAAAACAAAGCAAAGCAATCACATAGAGATGAAGTGACAGAGATGACAGCAGTGGCTACTACTACTACTACTTTAGAGTGCTACTACAGTAATGTCGTTTTTTTCTGTTGGACAACCTGGAAGTGACCTCTGCCATGGGACAAACATCACTTTTGCCATGGGTTCTCACTGCAGATTTCCAGTTTTTGCATTGGGTTTAGATAAATTACAAAAATGTGTTCTGCAGCAAGCAAAGGCTTATGATTTTAACATGTTTTGTTCGACACAAAATGACCTCATACAAATAATATAAGTTAAAAAACAACACATAGCTTAAAAGTTCACGGTTGAGACATTAGCGGGTGTTATTTGTTTTTGGTTGAACAAAGACCTTTTTTTCTGTATAAATAGAAAAACCTAAAACAAAAACAATAAACTACAAACTGTAACCTTCTTTACAGTTATACTGTATGTCAGTTTTACATAACTCTATGTTGACACTTTATACAGTATTTTGTGTGACACAATAAACAAAAGGGCTGCAGCTATTCCCCAGTTGATTCTGTGGATTAAATGGCCTGTAGCGCCTCCTACTGTTGGCCAAGTCATAGTACAACCAAGAACAATTATGCAGCGTACCAAACCCTGCTCTGCTCTGTTTTATTGGCATCAGTTTTTCTCTGGGGGAAAGGATTAACAGCCATGCATTTTTTTACAGGGACTTTTGAATGAAGGGTTAATTCTCCACAGGTGTGAAATTACCTCTGCAAACTTTTTAAAGTAAAACAAATATATTTAATAATGAATGTCAAAGTATGTAGTAAAACCCTCAGCATTAATTTATCGATATGTAACTGAGAGAGTGTACAACTGTACATTTGTACACTCAAGTTTCATCATACGACGACGAATAGTAAAGGTAGCCGATCTACAAGCTTGACATGTTGTGAGCTTGTTGATCAGCTATTTGTGAAAATGTTTGACAAAATTTGAAAGATTTTGACATGTTACATTTTTGTCCTTTTTTTAAAAGTATTGCTGTGGTCAAAGGTTTAACACTCAGGGATTTACACTGCAGATGTGTCATTTTGTAAACCTCTGTTTAACACAGTTATAAACGTCTTCTCATCAATGTGTGTCCTGTAGAGCTGATCGAGACACGGACAGCGCGGCCCTTCTCCTTCTCCTTTAACACCAGTGACTACCGCATCCTCCACATGGATCAGGACCAGGGGAGACTCTACCTTGGCAGCCGGGAGTACCTGGTGGCTCTGGACATGCAAAACATCAACAAAGAACCACTCATAGTAAATACAATACAATCTCCTACTCTTCACTCTCTGGAGAGGGTTTTATTTTTTATTGGAACCTTTAAGGGTACGGTCACACCGAACTTTAATTCTACTTATGCGGGCGGATTCTGCCAATGCTTTTCAATGGGAACAGAGTGATTTGTTGCCATTTGCGGATTTCTGCAAAGAAACCCATTGAAAAGCATTGGCAGAATCAGGGTGTGACCGTACCCTGACACTTGATTTTGCAACATATATAAAATAAACTTAAGTTTTAATATGTAACTTTAAAAATATATGTGATCTTTCACTGTTATATTTTTCAGAATAAAGAAATAAGACAAAAATCTAGTAAGAACAACCCACAGTAATAATGCAGTTGACCCACCTTAGTAGTTAAGTTACCACACCTAGCATCATTCTCAAACTGCTGGTAAGCAATTACAGGACTGCTACAGTTTGAGTTACAACACTGAAACACTTTGCAAACATAACCCAGTAGCCACTTGTTTTAATAGCACACCAAACAATAATATTTGTTTGGTGATGACATAATGTACAATGTAATTGCACATTGGAAGCATACAGGAAACCCAACAATTAAAATGCTAGAGTATAACAAAGAGATGTCCACAACATCTCTGAGATGAACGAGTGTAAAAAAGAATTAAGCCTGATTCTGTCTGATAGTATGCATTGCTATAGGGTTTGTTCAGAAACAGGGGTCTCCCCGTCTCAGAAAATACATTTTCATTCAATCAGGAGAGATTGGGTAAAATAGTATTTTTTTTTTGTGATTTTAGTGTTCCAGTTCCAAATTGTCTGCCTATATGTTTTTGTTTCATCACTTCCAATTTCACTTGTTTATCCTGTCTCCTGTATGAGTTCTCTCTCCTGATCTGATTAAATTGGTATCCCGACCTGAGAATGTATTTTGTGTTTACTAAAGAGCTGGAGAGACGGGGAGACCCCTGTTACTGAACAAACACTCTACACAGCAATGATTACTATGGGGATATAGAGCTATTTAACACTTATTTTAACTATAGGGAATACCATATACAGAACCTTTAAGCCTTGTTTGTGTTCTTGTGTGTTTCAGATCCATTGGCCCGCTACTGCCCAGAGGAAAGCAGAGTGCAGAATGACAGGGAAGGGTGGACAGGTCAGTCCAACCTGTACATCATCACAGAAATGATCAAACACTAATTACATTAGATATAGTACTGTGGGCCCTATCTTGCCTTACCCCTTATGCCTAAACTTATTAGGAATTTTTTACTGTTTTTAAAAACATATATAAATAGTGAAAATAGCCGATCTACATCGACGCATTGTTAGCTTGTAGATCGGCTAGTTGCTCTATTTTTAAATGTTTTTCAAAATAGAAAAAATCCGATCTACAAGCTTGATCTTGTACTGTAGATCTGCTAGTTTCTGCAAATGTTTTCCCCCATAATAGGGAAGCTAGGGTTCATGTGGTTAACCTGAATTTGATTGACTGTTTAACCAGGGAGAATGTGCCAACTTTGTCCGCCTCATTGAACCCTGGAACAGAACTCACCTGTATACCTGTGGTACTGGAGCCTACAAGCCCATCTGCACTTTCATCAACAGAGGATGGAGAGCTGAGGTGCACACACACACACACACACACACACACACACACACACACACACACACACACGCACACGCACACGCACACGCACACGCACACGCACACTCACACGCACACACTCACACGCACACACACACCATTTTCCCCTTCATATAATCAACTGTGAGTAAGTTGACTGACTGACGGTAAGATAATGGAAACACACTTACATTTCCTAATTTAACACTAAGGACTTTACTGTGTACAGGAGTATCTGTTCAGGCTCGTACCTGGCTATGCGGATTCAGGGAAAGGCAAGTGCTCCTATGACCCTCGGCAAGCGAACGCTGCCGCTCTGATCAGTGAGTAACACACACACACACACACACACACACACACACACACACACACACACACACACACACACACACACACACACACACACACATACACACACACACACACACAAACACTCTCTACATAAGCACACCCATATGTCATCCCTTTATGTGAGTTCAATACGATGTTGTCTGTCTGGATGTGTCCCAGATGGGAACCTATATGCAGGCGTCCATGTTGACTTCATGGGAACAGACCCTGCCATGTTCAGGACGCTGGGGGACAGGCCAGCCGTCCGCACCGAACAATACGACTCCAGGTGGCTCAACGGTTGGTCATACACACACACACACACTAAAGAAAGCTAAGACGTGCACATCCACACCCTGTGTTGGGCAGGTGCTGAGCGAAAAGTAACAGACTAAACAAAATGAAAAATGGCTCGCACACTGATGGGCTCCATTTAAAGAGAATGGACCTGATGAAGACCTGTTTGGGTTGAAACGTTAATTAAGTTTCTGAGCTGTTTCTCAGCTCCCAGTAGAACAACTTTATTAATGACGTTTCATCCCAAACAGGTCTTCATCACTTTTTCCCCCTCCTTTAATGACTGATGATGATTTAAATGCCAGGGTTAAAGTGGTAAATGCTCTAATATCTCAATGCTTAATGTTTTGTGTAAAGCCCTTTGAATTGCCATATTGAAATGTGCTACAAATAAACTGATCTTGCTTTACCTTGACTTACACACTCCTACCTGTGTCTGTGTATCTCATCTCCAGATCCTGTGTTTGTGAAGATCCATCAGATTCCAGACAGCTCAGAGAAGAATGACGACAAGCTGTATTTCTTCTTCAGAGAAAAGAGTTTAGACGCGGCGGGGGGCAGCACCCCAAATGTGCTGTCCAGGGTGGGCCGTGTCTGCCTGGTGAGAGAAGAATCCTGTGCTTACACTGATTTTAGTTGTGGCTCCAAATAATCTATTATTCAGGCCAAGACGGATCTCTTGCTGTTTTTGAGTGGTGCCAACCACTCCTACATTTGACCGTGTCTGTGTGTCTGTGTGTCCGTATGTGTGTCCGTATGAGCACGGCCTCTCTGTATGTTTGAGCACAGCCTCAACAGCTGCGGCTGATTGCAACACAAAGATGCAACCATACAGGTACAGGTACAGTACAGTACAGACCGTACAGTACAGTACAGTACAGACCGTACAGTACAGTACAGTACAGTACAGTACAGTACAGTACAGTACAGTACAGTACAGTACAGTACAGTACAGTACAGGTACAGGTACAGTACGGTACAGGTACAGGTACAGGTACAGGTACAGGTACAGTACAGACCGTACAGTACAGGTACAGGTACAGGTACAGGTACAGGTACAGGTACAGGTACAGGTACAGTACGTACAGTACAGTACAGTACAGTACAGTACAGTACAGTACAGTACAGTACAGTACAGTACAGTACAGTATAGTACAGACCATACAGTACGTACAGTACAGGTACAGGTAGAGGTACAGTACAGTACAGTACAGTACAGTACAGACCGCACAGTACAGTACAGTACAGTACAGACCGTACAGTACAGACAGTACAGTACAGTACAGTACAGACCGTACAGTACAGTACAGTACAGTACAGACCGTACAGTACAGACCGTACAGTACAGTACAGTACAGTACAGTACAGTACAGTACAGTACAGTACAGACCGTACAGTACTGCAGTACAGTACAGTACAGTACGTACAGTACAGTACAGACCGTACAGTACAGTACAGTACCGTACAGGTACTGGTACAGGTAGAGGTACAGTACAGTACAGGTACAGTACAGTACAGACCGTACAGTACAGTACAGTACAGTACAGTACAGTACAGTACACACACAATTTTGAGTAAAAATACTTAAAATGCGTAAAAATACTTAAAATGAGTAAAAACACTTAAATATTAGTAAAGATACTTTAAAGTTCCTAAACTGAGTAAAAATACTTAAAATGAGTAAAAATACTTAAAATGCGTAAAAATACTTAAAAGATGTTAAAATGAGTAAAAACACGTACAAATCTGTACAAACATTTTAAAGTACCTAAAATGAGTAAAAATACATTGAAGTCATCAAAGTCTGTAAAAAGTTACTAATGAAATGAACTCATGAAAGGCACCACTCTCTTCACACTGGGTGTGATTTTTTCCTTGTTGTCTAACCACTTAATCCCTATAATAATAATTTTTTATCAGTTTGCCAATCACCTGGGACGGACGTTATTTCATTCACGACATTAACCTTATTCATAAGAACACTCAAAAGTGTATATTCCACCTGCTTCACAGGAAAATAATTATATATGGTTCATACAGTACAATTTATTTAAAAAAATAAGGCACATGAAAGAATACTGTATAACACATACAGAAGAGAGTGCTGTGCGTGGGTGAGGGGCACAGAGTGGGGGTCATGGTGGGATGGTTTGGGGTAAGGGGCGGATATAATTATAGTAAACACTGTGATTAGACCAAACTTTTTACAACTGTTTACAGATACAAAATTAACCCTGGCGTCCCTATTTTGGGCAAAAACATTAAAAAAACTGATGCAATGTATCGTGAACTTGTAGATCGTCTATTTAAGCTGTTTCTTAAGTATCTTTGACAAGTATATATGACTTAAAGCGATAGTTCACCCTCCAAATGACTTGTGTTCCATCAGTTACTCACCCCACGAAGCCTTGAATTCATGGAGATGTTTTTATTTTTGTCATTTGTCAAATTGTATTCCTGATCCAATATTCTAATGTTTGATTAATTGAAGTAAATAGGAGGCCAAGGCAAAACTATATCAAAATAATATAAATTCATATATTTAGTAGTGCTCTTTTAACAAATATTGGAATATTGGATCAGGAATGCGCCAAAAACAAAAAAATCTCAATGAATTCAAGGCTTCATGGAGTAAGTAATTAATAGGGAAAAAAGTCATTTGAGGGGGGACTATCCCTTTAAGTGGTTAAACAGTAAATTGTGAATCTGTGTGGATGACATCAGCACTGATGGGCGATAGTAGGAGACAATGGAGTTGATGTTGGATGAACCTGTTGACAATGGAGTCGATGTTGTTCTCCCCTCCCCCAGAATGACGATGGTGGACAGCGGTCATTGGTCAACAAGTGGACAACTTTCTTGAAAGCACGCTTGGTGTGTTCGGTGATCGGGAGCGACGGCGTGGAGACACATTTCGATGAGCTGAGTAAGTAGCTTGTGATATGCGCTAGAAATCAATACATTTTAGCTTGCTAAAATAGGGGATACGTACACTAAGATACAAAATGCACATACCAGTACATGCACAGATTTATCTCATTGCGGCTCTAAACTCGCCCTTTTTTCAAACCACTTCCAGAGGACGTTTTCATTCAGCCAACACAAGATGAACGCAATCCTGTCGTGTATGCAGTATTTACGACTGCCGGGTAAACATGCACTTTACTTACAAAATAATTGTCATCACCAGCAGTCATCACTGTGTGTTTTCCTTGAACCTTAACTTTGACCTTGTCTTCTGTCATCATGATGACAGCTCTGTGTTCAAAGGCTCTGCTGTTTGTGTGTACTCCATGTCTGACATCCGAAATGTCTTCAACGGCCCCTTCTCTCACAAGCATGGCCACAACTATCAGTGGACGCCATACACAGGGAAAATCCCATACCCTCGCCCTGGAACGGTTAGAACAATCTCTCGTCTTTGTTTATGGACTTGCAACTTTTTTATTTTAAATAGATAAATAAATATATTTTTTATGGAAAAAGGATAAATACATTTAGAGATTTATGCCAAAATGTGGTTTATTAAAGGAGTAGTTCACCCCAACTTATTTTCGCATTCCTGAGGCAATAATTTTCAATTGACCAGCCACCCGTCATCAAATTATTGGCTTAGAAATGCAAGAAAAACTAAAACATCTCCATGAATTCAAGGCTTCATGGGGTGTGCAATTGATAGAAAATGAATATTCTTTTTGGGTGAACTGCTCCTTTAAGCTGCGAGGGTATCACTTGCCAAAAATAACTGATCTGCATGCTAACAATGCGTCACTGTGACGCATTTGTAGCTTCTAGATCAGTTCTTTTTGGCAAGCAACAACATATATACTACAGAGTATATAAATTAGTCTATACTCTGACCTGTTAAACTGTCAACAGGTCACACTCTATGTTATTACAATGTTTTGTTATGTTATGTTTGCACAGTGTCCAGGAGGAACCTTTACTCCAGGCCTCCGCTCCACCAAGGAGTTCTCCGATGAGGCGGTAAACTTTGTGAGGGCACACCCTCTGATGTACCACCCTGTTTACCCCATGCACAAGCGTCCTCTGGTGCTGCGCACTGGTGTCGACTACCGCTTCACTTCAATCGTGGTGGACCTGGTGGATGCCACCGATGGGAGATATGAGGTGCTGTTCCTGGGCACAGGTCAGTTTTAGCCGTGAATACCAGAACTGTTCAAAAATAATCTGAGAGGGGAAACTGTAGCTGTACATGGTAGTGATATACAGTGCAATCAATCAATCAATCAATCAATCAATCAATCAATCAATCAATCAATCAATCAATCAATCAATCAATCAATCAATCAATATCTTCATTTAACCACTTTAAACCTGATGTCCTTTTTGGCATTGGTCATTATATGTGAAAATGACCACTGAATCAGTACATATACCATCTATATCTAACAGCTCTACAGTTCAAGCCAATATATACTGTACTGAGTGCAGGTTAAACCTCCAATACAGTACAACATCGACTATTTCAGCCATGCGACACCATTGTACGTCAAAGTATAAAATAGGGCTAAAATAGTGGTTTAGGAAGTCACATTAAAATTACGATTGCCAACTAAGCATGGTGGTTATGGGCCATTAGCCTGATGGATAAGAGTGTCATCTAAGTTGAAAACTGCTAATAGAAACCAGAGGTTGGGAGTTCCAACCTCTGGTTTCTGCATCATTTTCGGCAGAGGAAAGGGCCTGGGGGAAGAAATGGTTCCAGTTTGAATATACTGTATATAATTTCAACGATGCTATTTTAACTTAAACAATCCTCTTCATTGCAGACCGTGGAACAGTTCAGAAAGTCATAGTTCTTCCTAAAGACACGGCCAGCATAGAGCAGCTCACGTTGGAAGAGGTGGAAGTTTTCAGGGTAATTCCAATGAAATGTTTCAGCAACAGTGTTCCATTGTCTAACATGACATGAGACTGAGTGTGTCTTTGTTATCCTCATTGTTGTTTCTGTTCTCACAGTCTCCAGTTCCTATAAAGACTATGAAGATATCATCCAAAAGGGTGAGCCTATACCTGAGCAGCTTTAAACCACTGGTTCTCAACGCCAGGTTCAGGGACCACCACGGTTCCAAGAGACTCAGAGAGTCAGAGAGTGTACAAATGGAACCAAGTGGATCCTTGGATCAATGGAACTAACATATTATATTATTTCCTATTTATCAGTATCACAATCACAATTTATTTTTCAAGGTTTTAAAGAAAAGAATGCCATGATATTAAAAAAAAGAAGGTAATATTAATGTTAATTATGAATACAATCTTAGTGTTTTGCCAATTATTTGGGGGACCCACTTGCAATATCCTCACAGCCCACCAGTGGGTCTCAGCCCACAGGTTGAGAATCGCTGCTTTAACTGATGTTTCATGAGCACACATCTGACAGATGGACACTGACATAACTTCTTGGGTTCAAATGGCTCATTGCCTGTTTTGCATGACCCCACTTCTCTCACGTCTCTGTTGTTTTGTGGGGAAAACAACCTTCCCCACAAATGTAACCACTCCCTGGCATCCCTATTTTGGCATGCCATTATAGATGAAAATGTATTAATTAATTAAAATAAAATTAATAATTTCAAAACTTGCAAAAACAGCAGATCTACAAGCGTGGCTATTTTCGCTATTCGTCGTACAGCAAAGAATATAGGGCTAATCTTTCTGTTTCCTCTGTTGTAACTTGCAGCAACAACTGTATGTATCGTCAGACAGAGGGGTCACCCAGGTCTCCCTGCATAGATGTGCCGTCTATGGAAAAGCCTGCTCAGACTGTTGTCTGGCCCGAGATCCTTACTGTGCCTGGGATGGAGAGACCTGTGCTCCATTTACGCCCTCCACCAAGAGGTGAGACCCCACACTCCAGCCCTTTGTAAATATGAATGAATGAATGAATTACTTTTATTTGTATAGCGCTTTTCCAAACATAGTTACAAAGTGCTTTACAGACATGTTAAAAACAGCAAACATCAGCAAAAAATAAGGACAAAAGAAGAAACATTTTATAAAAACATCAAAACAGCATTTGTAGTCAGCCAATAAAACAAATTAAGCAATCAGAGCTGACAAAGCACATATCCTTAGGGAAAACACTTACATAATTATACAAATACATTGTGATCATTAATCATCATTAATAACAATTAAAACACAACATTCATAATGTGATGGGAGACACAGGAATTGGCTGCCACTGTAGAATGGACACAATTCTGATATATGATAGATGAGAGAATACACTCTGACTGTCTGCATGATTTCTGTCACAGGCGGAGTAGAAGACAGGACATCAAACATGGAGACCCAATGCGACAGTGTCGAGGCTTCAATGCTAAAGGTACTGTCACATGTTACATAAGGAACATTGCTATGGCCACAGTAAAAAAGGCTCAGCCTTAGGACACCATATACTCAAGGTTTTAAGTGAAAGGATTTATTAACAACAACAACAAAACATTTGCCATCACGAGTTTGCCAAACTCTGGGAGTCTGAAGGTCTGGCCAAACATAACAAAAGGATTAAGGAAGTTTGAGCCAACCACACAATGTGCCATTGGACTTAGAGCTTCCTCCCCTGAACTATCAAAACAGTATAGAAACTAAACTAACAAACCGCCAAAACAGACCTCCATCCTCAAACAAACAAAATAAACAAAATAAGGATGAACAGAAACAAAAGCACTACAACATAGGCAGGATGTTTCGTCTGAGAGAGACCCTCTGCTCCAACCTCACGTAAAATGAGGCAGGACCACCCACTAATCACCTGATCAGGAACACGTGAGAGAAAGGGAACGAGGGAAGAGAGGGAGAAGAACACCCCACACTATTTTTCTCTTCCTTGTCTATCAAAACAGTATAAACTAAACAAACAAACAAAGCCACAAAAACAGACCTCCTTCATCGAAATAAATAAATAAAATAAGGGGCAACAGAAACAAGAGACCTCCTTCTCCTCCGGCCTCTCTTATTTAGGCTCAGGGTCACCCACTATAATCACTTGATCAGATGAACACAGGAGAGAGAGAGAGAGAAAAGAGGAGAGTCAGAAGAACACAAGAAGGGGGGAGCACGTAATATGAACTAGGGTACAGGCACACATGCACAAATGCAGGTGAGTGGCCAACACCTGTAGAGTAAAGTTCACCAAAGTTGAATTATACACATGTGATGCGAATTTGCTTTGCCACTGGAAGTTCCACCCCTTAGTATATGTTTAATTTGTGCATGTGTGACTATACCCTTAGTGTACAGATTAATATAAAGAATAACACACCTGAAGGTGCAAACCCTATACCTGCACCAACATCTCTTATTCTATGTCTCTCCATTCCTGATTAATTTACCAATCATTGACCTTGACCTTGGCCTCATTTACTTGATAAAATGGGAAGCAGGGTTGTACCTGCTGTAGGACATAAGCCTAATTCATACCTCTTCCAGGGACTGTTTCGCTCGCCGAAAATAAGCGATTTAAAAAGCTGTTTTTTGGTGAGCGACATGGTCATAGCATTACAGGCACAAAAGGCTCTTGACCACAAGGCAAATCACTACTCTCCTCCCGATTTGTAGAGAAGCGGCTCAGCGAGACGGTGCAGTTTGGTGTGGAGGGGAGCAGCGCGTTCCTCGAGTGCCAACCACGATCGCCACAAGCATCTGTCAAGTGGTTTTTCCAGAATGATGGCAAAAGGAAACTGGTGAGTGGGGTGCAAGCTGAAGTCACTATTTCATACTGGTTGACCAGTCCAGCCCGCTATCATTAATCTCCTGTTATTAAATAGGAGGTCCAGCGCTGTCCCAACAGTTGTATGAAATCTGGCAATTGCTATTTCCTCTAGCTGAACCGGGAGCAGGAAGTTCTGAAGACGGCCCATGGGATCCTACTCAAGTCTTTGAGTCAAGCAGACAGCGGGCTGTACCACTGCCTGGCCACAGAGAATAACTTCAAGCACACTATGGCCCGCGTGGCCCTCCGCGTCCTCGACAGGGAGATTGTGCACGCGCTCACCTTCCCGGACAAGCCCGCTGGCCAGGAGAAGCCTCACCACCAACTGCCGCACCACCAACCGCCTCCGCTACCGCCTGCACTACCGCCGCAGCTCTCCTCCCAGCCAGAGATACGTCTCATCAGCCAGTACTGCCAGGCCTACTGGCAGCAGTTCAACGCCAACCGGCCACCTAAACGCACCAGCCGCAGGCACGCCGAAGACACGTCCAGCCTGAACTCCTCTGACGGGCTGTAGATGCCATTCTCGTTTTGGCCCTTGCACAAGGCCCTCCTGTAGAGCCCTGAGATTCCACTGGAGCCTCTTTTACACTGATCACCAACCACAATGTACGTTCTGTTTCATTCCCTCCTGACTGCCAGTAGTCAGTAAACAAACTGCCTACTGACAGTCATCTAGGAATTCATAGAAACATAGTTACATTCGTATCTTCCGTTAGTCTGTAGAAGAGCGCACCCTTTCAGTGGACAGTTTTGGTCCAAACCTTAAAATGAGGTCACATTTTGCTTCACTAATATACAGAATTTGGAGTTGATATACAAACACATCAAATGTTTGATGATTTGATACGGTATAGCACACAGTAGGCTATGTCAGTCATAAACGTGTGCAGGACAAGACTCAAGTGGGGTGGTATAGCGGGATGGGTGGGTGGCTGAGTGGGTGTGGGGGGGGGCACAGTTAATATAAAGAGTGTACATTTTAGCACTTGAGTAACTGTCTACACTTTTTGCATGTGGTCCACTCATCTGGTTACTGTATTTTCCTCACCCCAATCACATTTTGTATATATATGTAAAATGACCAGATAAATTGCGGAATGCATTCAGTGTACTGAAAAAACATACTGCTGTTGTTGTATTATATAATGATAATCTTAGTAAAGCCTGATTTATACGTTGCTGTATGACGGAATCGTGCGCCGAGTATAAATCGTGTATACATTCTGAAAAGGGTAAAGGTACATTATCAATGAATCTTTTCAGCGTAATGTGTTCACTCACCATTCATATTCTGTTGAACATTATAAGATACAATGATCCTTCATAGGCAAACTAGTAACACATACTGTATGAGAATTGACATTTAGGCGAAGGATCACTATAACACCAGCCGTAGCAATGAGAGTCAAAGAAAAATAAGTGGATCTTTCTTTTTAAAAGCATACTGGATATTCCTATTGAATAATTATGCTGCAAGACAAAACTGCACCTGCACTTTCATGTGACACATGAATGCAAACCGTGGATGAAAAGTGAACAGGTGCAATTATTTTTGTTGCATATTAGTGTCCAATGTAAGCATTGATTAATTGAATCCTGATAATGTACTCACTGTAGATGGCTTCTTCTAGGTAGTTAAAGAAAAAAATAGGTTGATGTGAGTTGTGTTGCTTTCATCATTTTGTTTCCAACTCCTTGTTTGGACTAAACAGGTTTTCAACAGCAGCTGACCAAATGAGTTTTGGCTTCTTGTTATTGGCTGTGTAGCATGGCTCCTTGGCTAACTCAAAGCTATTTCCTTCTTGTTAAAAAAAAACGGAACACTAAATATTATTAGCTATGTTTAATGCGTGAATCTTTCCCAGAGATCATGTTTGTGCTCTTTTTCTACTTTTCGACAAATTATTTAGGACCAAACAATGTTCCTTTCTCCAGCCAAGATGTTGAGAATTTCTAAAGAAGCATGTAAATAAACGTTGTTTTTTTTGTATTACTAATATTGCAGTGAAATAAGAGAGAAAAACTGGAAGCAAGTAGGTCAGGTATCTCTGATGACATGACATTAAGTTGTAATACATGTCTTCATAACGGAGAATCATGAAGCATAGCATAGGCCACATTCAACATAGAGCTCTTTAAAAACATTTCACTGAGGGAAACCAATAAACTGAATTGGAAACCTCAACTGTCGTTAAAAAAAATACTTCACTGTAAAAATCCATAGTATTAATTTAACTCTGAGAGTGTATAAATGGAACCACACTCAGAGTGAAATCAACTCTCAGGATTTTACTGTGTACTCCTCAGATGTGAATAAAGTGATCCCACCCTCGATGACAAGCATTCAAGATGAGGTCTATGATGCTATACTCAGGAATGCGCTTGGCTGTAGTTTGTAGAAAGGAATTTTGAGTGACCTGCCCCCACAGCTATGGCTGAGGTAATGATACAACCCCTTAAAATAGTATGTGTTATTTGATACACGAGCGTTGCTTCACAGTTGCCCGTTTGGCAGCCTCACCAGAGATGCTGATGGCGACCTTTGTTCAATAACAACAATTACACTTATGTCAAAAAAGCTATTCAACACTTAATAGCCTAAGATTTGGCCAATGAATGTATCTTTTGACAAGGCACTCATACTGTAGGTCCATAGTTCTTAAGAGACAATTTCTCTGAAAATTCTATAGATACTATGTGGACATTTCTTATACTGTAGGTATACATTTTGTCAGATACAGTGCAGCTGTATTGGCCCTTTGATCTCGGCTAAATTTGGATGCACGTAAGCCCACTGCTTTCTCTCACCCACGCCATGAACTATATTTATTTTGAGACTGTATATATTTCTTTCTTTTTTTCCCCTGCACTATATGGTGGTGGGGTGTTGGGGCCAGGGTGTTGAGGGGAAGGTTATCAATCTTATTGATCAATTGGATACAGTGTTGATAGAAAAATGGCTGACTTTCAAAAGACGACATATGTGAAATCCCAATTACTTAACGTAAAATTGAGTGATGCTGACACATAAGCTACAGACTGAACATTTGCAAAAACAATCGGGCTGGACACTTTTGATTTACATAAATGGGTCAGAAACATACTGGGTTTGCCTACTGTAGATATACAGTATAAGACCTAAATTTAAATTCACCTCCCATTGCCATTTCTGTATCATTCACAACCAATAAATACTTAAACATTATATGAGCAGTTTTAAATGTGAGCAAAATATCTTACCTACTAATGGTAACAGAAAAGCCATGAAAGAATGTTCAATTTTGAATACTGCATTTAAGAGTTCGAATAACTTAACTTGATAATAATGTATTCTTTGGTTTGGTTTGTTTTCCACATGAAGATGCCCAGTGCTTAGGCAGCCAGCCAGACAATGACATGAGCCATCACAGCTAAAGCGAATTCCATTAGCACCTGAAATAAGCAGAGAATGATCCAAGGAGAAATAAATCACTGACAGACTCTTTAAATCACACAATGTAAAGGAATATTCTGTAATTAGTAATATTGGTTTCAATATTGTGGAGGGTTGAGACAGTTTGTAGTTGAGCTACATTGTATGTCGTCTATTTTCTTTATTCATAGAGTTGATGTGTTTGTGTTAGCTTCAAACATTATGGTTGTTCATAATAAATATTATTTTATTACTACAATGTTTTGGCTCTGGATTTTTTGCTATAAAGACTTTGGGAATGGGAAAGGAAATGACTAGAAATGGAATTTATGGAATTATTGAACAAAATAGTTTTTGTCAGCTAGTCTTACTGGGGTCCAAAAACATATTACAAAACACATAAAAAACTACAACATTAAATTGCATGAAGGACATGCCTCGAGGTGCCTAAGATAATTAAACAATTAACATCATGCCTTGAGTTAAGTATATGCTGAGTAGAATAATCCAAGTTGCAGATTATTTTGACAAACCATGTCTCATGTGAAAGTTTCTGTAGGTATTTCCTTTATTTTGGCAGCTAAATAGGGATTTTCTGTTATCGTTGCTGTCTGGCAGAAACCTTGCATCTACATATTTTAACTCCATATATATATATTATATTATTTAATGCCCTCCTTCGTCATACCAGTGTCACACCAAAAAGAATACAATCTCCAAGCTCACAATGCGTCGCAAATGCAATGTGTTGTGAACTTGTAAATTTGCTATTTTCTTAATAGTTAAAGTGAAAGTGGTTAAGTGTATCTGTGGGTTTTATAAATACTAAACCACTGAAAACTATTAAAAAGAGCTCATGACTAAACAATAACTACATTGGATCCATTGGAAAACTTAAATTTTCGTTTGGAAGTTTTCCACCAATGTTACGTATATTCGAGGCATGTTTACATGCCAATCCCTTCATGTACCAGAATGACCAAACCAGTCCTCACCATGTCACCCTGGCCTGTACAATGCATTGTAATAAACTTAAATCTGTTTCTGTTCATACATTTGATCACATTTGAACATTTTATGATGCACTTCAAGCTGCACTAGTCTATGCAGTTCAGAAAGATGTTGCTGACTTCAATATCTTTGTCAAATAAAAACACAACACAGAGAATTAAATAATTAAACAGTGTTATTTTTGGAAAATGCAAATTCTTCATGTAATGGGGTCTTTAATCAGCACTCAGTGCAAATAATCATGAATACTTTCATCTGTAATATACTGTAAATGCAAAACATGTTTACACAATGTCACTAGGCCTTTCACTCGATGTTTCAGTTGCTATTTGGGGTCTTTCCTAATCATCTGCTTTCAATTAGGGATGCCAAACTGCAGGACTGAAATCAGCCCGATCCAAAACAAAGGTTCAGGATCGTTAGAAGCCTAGAGTACAGGCTTTAAAATTGCCGACTGTCAGGGGGCACCATTTGGAAAGGATAAGGCAAATCCATTAAAAAAAAGAACAAATATAAATCTAATGTTATCCATTGGCTCATTTCTATCTTTTTTGTTGTTGTTTTTAAGCTATTTTGCAATAGGGGACTGTATGGAAAAGGCGCTCAGCCGAGACTACTCTGATCAATGACACACAAACCCTTTTTACACTGTAGCTTTCTTACATGTGAAATTGTCACTAGACACCCCATAGCTTGTTAGGAAAGCGAGAACGAATCAACTAATTATTTTCTCAAGAGCTTCAAATCAATTACTGAACAATATGATGCTCTGAGCCACATGTGGCTTAGAACATAACATTAAAGGCCAATCTGGAATCATTTTATAGAAATTAGTTTACTCATAAATTCTAAAATATTGAGTTGTAGATAGAAAAAAGGCCTGCACACTGTCTTCAAATGCAAGAAAAAGATTGAAGGGGAATACGTTTCGGTCTGTTAGACCTTCATCAGGTTACCTTAACATAACCTGTGAAGGTTATCTTGAACTGTATTTCCATGTTGTATTTCCATAAAATCTTTTTCTTGCATTTGAAGACAGCGTGCGGGAGTTTTTTCTTTCAGTATGTTGGTGCCCTCGCCTGGTCTTCTCCTACACACCTGTCGCCTTTGTAGGTGTGCAAAAGACTTGCTTTTTATTGAGTTGTAGATAGAAACTATGTTATTTCTACTCTTATTATCCCATCCCAAATAAAAGATATTTGTCATTTTTGGTGGTGGTGGCCTACCCTTGTTTGTGTTTGTATCACTGAATGGGCCTTTAAACAATAAAAACATATGGACCACGGTATCTTCAAAAGGTCCCCGACAGTCATTGGCCTTCTCTGCAAGCACATACTGTAGCTGGTGTCACCCGTTTCCTGTGACATGGAACTCTGGAATGTCAACTTATTTCAATGTCAACTGTCCAAAGAGAGGTATTGATTAGTGATCAATATTACATATCCTTTTAATTCCCTATTATATTAAATTAAAGGTGCACACTATTTTGTTTAAAAAAAAAAAAAGGTGCTGTAAGTGATTTTTGTTTGTTAAAATAAGTGTTAAATAGTCTCTCCAGCTCTTTAGTAAAGAGAAAATATATGTTCATGTCAGGATATCAATTTAATCTAATCAGGAGAGAAAACTCATACAGGATAAACAAATACAATTGGAAGTGATGAAACAAATAAATGAGCCGACAAAATTGGAACTGGAACACAAGCTCATCATTCTCTCCTGATTGGATGAAATTTGTAACCCACCTGGACATTTTATTTTCTGTGTACTGAAGAGCTGTAGAGGCATTGGCCTCATTGTAGAGCTTTAAAAGAATGCAATACATTTTGTAAACTCGAAAAGTGTGATGGATATAACATATTTATTGTATTTTACTTTTAAATCTACCCGTGAAGCTACATTAAATGTACATTTACATCTGTGATTTTTTTTGTGCAATTGTATTGTATTCTATCTAGACTTGAAATAATTCACTAAATCGTCACTTTAAGCACTAAAACACTATATCCTTCCTTAGCTGACCGGAGTCCCCCAGGGGTCTATACTAGGCCTTCTCCTTTTTTCCCTTAACACTAAATATCTTTGCCAAAAACAGCCAAACTACAAGCTCACAACATCATGCGTTGCGAGATGTAGATATGTAGATTTTCTAGAAATGTTCGCCAACAACAAAATGCCCAAACACATAATATAAAAACATATATTCAAATAAAATAAAATCTGTTACACAATATTTTACATGTCAAACTTCAGAGCAAAGACTTAAAAAGGCAAGACAGTGGGATGACCATGGCCTCTTGAGATACTACATTTTCTGGATCATGACCTGGAATTTACCTAGAAAGAAAATGAAATATAGGGTGTAATTAATTAAGTCTATTAGCATTTAAGGGCACGGCCACACCGCACTTTTATTTGACCTCTACCAATGCTTTGTCAATGCAAATGCGTGGATTCTTGGAAAAAATCTGCAAGACCATGAATCCACGCATTTGCATTGAGAAAGCATTGGCAGATTCCGCCCCAGAGGTAAAATAAAAGTGTGGTGTGGCCGTGCCCTAATGAATGAATTAATACTCTAAGGAATCGTCAGTGCAAAATAAACTCTTGATTTTAAAATATCCCAAGTTACATTTTTATACGATCATTCATTATAAGGGTGCAGTCACACCGAACTTTAATTCTGCCTGGCAGATTCTGACAATGTTTTTCAATGGGAATGCGTCTTTTTGCCATTTTCGGATTTCCCCCCAAAAACGCTCCTTTCCCATTGAAACCCATTGGCATACTCTGCCCGCATAGGTAGTATTAAAGTTCTGTGTGACCGCACCCTTAAAGTGTTTTTAAGATATCACATAACATTTTTGACCACCAGTAAAATCCTCAGTGTTCATTTATTCATCTGCAAATCTGATGTACTGTAAGGGTGCGGTCACACCGAACTTTAATTCTGCATATGCGGGCGGATTCTGCCAATGCTTTTCAATGAGATCGAAGCATTTTCTTGCGGAGATCCTTGAATGGCAACAAACCGCTCCGTTCCCATTGAAAAGCATTGGCAGAATCCGCCCGCCGACAGTCCTAGATCAACAATTACCAAAGTTTTAACCGATATTTAGTAAAACAAAAAGAAAAAGAAAGAAAAAGGTGCAAAATCAATCAATCAATTCTAATCAAATTGAAAAACTGAAATTGATCAAACCCTGAAATGTGTTCCTTACATGCAGGCATGACGGACACCTCTGCCGTAACAATGCTCTTCACTCCCAGGTTTGAAAGCCCTCCCCTCACAAGACCACATGTGAAGGCCAAATACTGGAAAACAAAAAAACATTTAAATTTATATATATATATTTTTTATAATAATAAATAAATCACACAATACTGTGAACACAGACCATTTTGAAAAGTTAATAAATCTTAAAAAAATAGTAGGACAGTCCATTCCACACTTATTATTTTCCTGTAGTTCCCACAAGAGGAGTTTTGTGTAAAGAAAAATTATTGATGTGCAAAACTCATCAGAGCTTATTTTTCCCATTGTGTTCTGTCTTCGTCAGGTGTTGAAAACGGACAATACCCACTACTTGTGACAGCGAGGCATAAACTCAGGTTTATTGTTTAGCAGCGGCTAAAATGTCTGCAGTATAGAAGGCCAAATTCAACCTGCACCTGTTTGTATCGGTTTTTTTTCATCTCTCTACCAAAACGGTATCAAATATTTCGGTTTAGAGAGCCAACGATTTTAGTGCAAGAGAAGGAAGTGAAAGGAAGTGAAGTCTTGTATCAGCAAAGCTTGCACAAAATTAACATGAACTAATACAAGACAGTGATATCTAGAAATATTTTAATTACAGACATTTTGGTGTTGCAGAATGAGCATACCAGATTTTAAAACATGTTGTGGGTGATGTAGTGATCGAAAATGAAAGCAGCAGACCAACAGTGACTTGCAATGTATGCAATACTGCACAAGTGTCTTGAGCCAAATCTCCACATCCAGACAGGTAAGTGAAACCTGGTGAATGTTTTACCACATAAACCGTAGATCTATGATGGGGGGGGGGCTTGGTTTGAAATCCGGCCCACACTGAAAGTAGGGTTGTTGTCTATACCTCTTGACTTAACAAGACACTATAAAAGCAGTGCTATAGATTGAATAAGTACTGTAGTGTGCAGTTTAGAGTCTAACCTTTGGGGCATGTTCCAAATGCTGCTTTCCAGCAGAAAGCTGACTTAGTAAGCGAAACTTGTTATCCTGTAGCACGTAGATGCCCTGCAAAACATGACAATGTCAACAGCATCACAACAGCAATCATAACAGGCCTATGTTGTGTGAGAGCTGGATCTAACTGCAGCCTTTACTCCTGGCATGGACATGTGTCCTGCATACAGTACGTGCATAGTCACATTATGAATCTATCATGAAGAGAATGATAGCCAGCACTCTGAGTTGAGTGCTGCTGACTATCATTCTCTTCATGATAACATTCTTTGGAGCCATGCACGCGGAAAGTTTGTCGTATCGTCTACGTATGACTGAAGTTGTACTCGCATTCCTTCTAGTTACATTATTAATCTCTCTGGGTGTGTGTGTATCGAAATGTGTTATTGAGGATGAAAGTGACTTCCCCTTTAACATGTGACCCACTGTGGAACAAAACTGATGATTTGTGCATTATAGCATAGTTACTACTTGTTGACTGGAGATACAGTAGCAGGTCCTATGCAGTGGTGGACAGTAACTAAGCACATTTACTTTAAAGCTGATTACTTTCATTCTGCTACATTATAGAAATATTGTACTTTTGACTCCACTACATTTCTAGGAAGGGACTCTTGAGACAGAAACTTACAAAAATATGAATTAACCACGTAAGCCCCATTTCAAATATAGTGAAAATAGTCAATCTACGAACTTGTGAGCTTGTAGATCGGCTATTTTCACAATTTTTTAAAATGTCTGTGAATTTCTGAAAACGTACTTTTGTAATTTGTACTTTTAAATATTTAAATATTTACTTGAGTAGGCCTTTATACTTTGTCCACCACTAGACCCATGTGCTTGTGGAGACAAGTCTTACTTGGTGGTTCGTCCTGAGGTTGTCAATCTGCTTCTTGAAAACACACGTCCAGAAGTCCTTACAGATGAATTTCATTACATCCAGTTCGTCCTTGAAGCGCGCTGTGTCTTTGGTAAACCTGTAGGCAAAGAGATGATTGGTATTGTAAATGTACTATACCTAGGCCAGTGTGTGTGTGTGTGTGTGTGTGTGTGTGTGTGTGTGTGTGTGTGTGTGTGTGTGTGTGTGTGTGTGTGTGTGTGTGTGTGTGTGTGTGTGTGTGTGTGAGAAGAGAGAGACCAAGAAGAGATCCACTACCACCAACAACAAAATTACATTTAAACAGTAAATACATCTCTTTTTTATTGTTGTTTATATTGCAATAATAATATGTGCCTATGTGGTGGTCAAAAATAGCAAGGCTGGACTTGTCTGGGAACCACATTAAGGTTTTAGTCCTCAAATATTTCAACCTACTTTATTCTAAAGGTATCACACAATCAGATTACCATAAATTCCTGCTGTGATGAGGTAACTTCCAGCTGTCAAAGTGTTGTCTCTGCATGCAGTTGTAGCCTTGGATCAAGACTATCATGTATTTTATCAATTTTGACATTTGCAGATACGAAAGTAAGAGTCAGACTCGATAAAATACATCTATGATAGTTTTGATCCAAGGCTAATGCAGTTGTAATTATGCGATCAGACTAATTGATAATTGTACCACTAAATCAAATGGAATAGGAACATTATTTTATTTGACTGTTACCTTTCTATGAGTCCTTGTCCAACCCTGAATCCCATGTTTTCCAGTTTGGTGATATTTCTTCCATTCTCCTGTGAAAAGCAGCTGATCTGGTTAGATGAGAGTTCATGACGAGGGGAAGGGGGGGGGGGGGGGATAGATGAGTGTAAAAAAAAAAAAAAAGACTCTTACCGTCTCTCCATTTTCAGCAGATTTGTAAATGTACTGTATCAATTCATTGTGTAAAAACTGGAAGAGGGCTTCGTCTGCCATTCTTGTCTGCCTGTCACCTGTCAAACCTCTGAGTAAAATGAGAAGATCAACCCAAAAAGAAGATAAATAGCCGTGTCCTGATTTAGGAAGTAACGTTATGCTTTGCTTGTTTCAGTGTCTTCTTTGGTTAAATCGTGCATGGCAGAGACCCTCTTCGTGGTGACTGTATTTTTGTCAGCAGCAGCAAGCAGAAAAAACCAAACATCACACATTTGTTGACGTTTTGAGTGAAGAAGAAAAACGTCTACAATGAAAATCATACAGCTGACTGCCGGGGTCCTTTTCAGGATTGGCCACGTCACTGCCTGCCCAAAAATAATTTCATTCATGACAACAGAAGTTGAACAAGGCAAGCTAGCAGGTTTTCAACCTGTGGGTCGGGTCCCCACATGGTTTTGGGCGGTCCCCAGATGACAAGTGACAATTGAAGTACAATACCTTTTTAATACCTAAAAAAAAAGAAAGAAAGGAAGACAATTACTGCATCCAAAGTAATAAACGAACTATACTATAAAAACATCAGCCAAATTGTCAAATATTATAAGAAAGAGGCAAAAAAATAATAATTGCCAATCTGCAAGGCGTTGTTGTGAGCTTGTAGATCTGCTATTTTCACAATATGCATCTGGAATCGAGTCCAACTAAATGGAATGCCTAAACTCCTACATTCCAAGTGTTTGTCAGGGTGGGGGGTCCAAGTTCAAATATTATTTTGGGGGGTCCCCAGTTCAAATATTATTATTTTTGGGGGTCACGGCCTGAAAAGGTTGAGAACCACTGAAGCAGACAAAGGAAGTGTCGGCAGGGGGCGCCAGAAGATAACTAGTCATACACTGTCCCTCATGAAAGTGGTCTACTCTTCTAGTACCAAGTCCTAAAGATCCTTGCATCCACCCTGGAGGACAAACGAGCTGCCACCAACTCCCTACCTACCACCAACAGGCAACTACCTTTGTCCGTGAGGGGGCTAAGGTAACCAGGAGCGGCTCCACACCATCTGAGCGAGGCCAGCTACGCTTACTGGAAGATGCTGGCTGATATTGGCCGCTTGTGTTTCCTCCAGAGATCGCTACAACCATCTGACTTGGTGCTCTGGTCCGGTCCCCTTCTCTAAAAAAGGTGTTCATCATCATCGAACTCACAGTACCCTGGGAGGCCTCAGTGGATGAGGCTTATGAGCAAAAACACCTACGCTTTGCCGAGCTTGCTGCTGAAGCACAACATCGCGGCTGGAACACTGAGGTCCGCCCAGTGGAGGTGGGGTGCAGAGGTTGTGTGGCAAGATCTCATGACTAATTGGGAATGACGCAAGCTCAGGGCTGATCACACTGTAGCCTGCCACCTTTGGCGAGGGTTTATAGTGTCAAGGCCGAAACACCCCAAGAACTAAGGGAACACTACTGATGATGCGTCCCAAATTACAACCTAACCCCAGCTCCATTATATCCACCATTCATCCTCCATCACCAAGACAACAAGACGTATGTGCCTGCACAAAGGAAATCTACATCTTATACTGTGTTTCATAGACCAAACTCCCTCAGCCAGGTTTGCTAAATAGTTGTTAGTATTACTGTAGGCCTGCATTTTTTTCTGCACTATTGTTGTTGTAGTTTTCTCAAGTTTGGGACATTTAATACATTTTAGGGACTTCTACTCAAGTGAATTTGTTAATATTTTTCCACCCTTGATAAGTTAATTGAAAATAGAACTAATCTGTGTGATACTGTAGATTTCATTAGGACTGTTTCATGATTTCCCCATTTGGGACACCATATACGTTTAGTGACATAACTCCATGAGTATTAAAGCTACTTTTACACAATTGGTATTGCTGGATTCAGTAGAACCACACCGTTCCAATCACACCGCTATGACAATCCATGTCAGAGTTACTACAAAGTAAAGAGCAACATTCTACATATTTACATTTCTGCCTATTGTAGGTATGTGTTCAAATGACTGTATCTCCTATTTACATTCAGATATTGACATTCAGTCTTTTCTAGAATGTAGAGGGATGTCCTGACTTCAAGTATGCCAAGTTTTAAACCTATCAGAGCTTCCATTGTGAATGATTTTATATGCCTCAACCCCCAGACGGCCAGGCTTTATTTTTAGTTTGGGGTGTATAACTTTATATATCAATTTCACCACTTTTGCAGTAAAATATTTTTATCCAACAATCCATTTCATGTATGGGAGGCCTTAGAGATGAGGAAAAACTATGTTGTGTTTTCTCCTAACTCCGGGAGGGGTATCTCGAAAACTAAAGCCCTTTTTGGCTGTTTGTCACAGCAGCACAGTGTTGCCAGGTCTGCTTATTATAAGCGACTTTGGGCTTGTTTTTTCTGTAAAGTTGCTTATAAATACTGTCAGTTGCGTTTTTTTGGGCTTGTTTCTAAAGTAATGTAATATAATCATAATGATGTATTTGTCCACAGACCCCCCCCCCCCCCCATCTGAAAATATTTTGTGCCAGGACCCCCCTCCCCCCATACAAGATTTGTGTTGTTAAAAAAAATAAATAATAATAATTAATTTTCCCCTCAAGATTATTATTATCATAAGATTTACAAGTTCACGATGCGTCGCATCATGACGTGTTGACGTTTTGGTGTCGATGTGACGTTTTGGTGTCGATTTGAGACTCAAAACAAACATTCTCCATCAAAGCTATCAGAAGAGTTACGGTTACGACCTTATATGGCGTCTATAGAGGCTAATACATACAGTAACGAAAAGGTGTACATTTATTAACAATCAAAGTTGAGGTTACAGGAATGAAATAGAAGCATAATTAAGAGTCAGGGTGGCCAAGGCCAAAACGACAAACCAAAGACCACAATAATAAAGAAATACACTAATCTGCACCAAGTCAAATTACAATTCTAGTCTCCATAACCAACAGAAAAACAGGAGAAAAAGGTGAATCAAAATAAAGCAGCACACCCCTACAAGAAGCTTCCATGTCTGTACTTAAGCACACAAAGCTAATATTTCAACTGGCCTATCATCAGTTTTACATTATACATAGAGCAATCTTATGGTGCACATGTTCAATTTAAACTGAAAAAGTTTTAAGCACAATTATTTGTCTTGTCAGTGCTTTCTGTGTTGAACTGTGTGAATTCTTCTTAAGCTGGATAGCTCTACAAGTTTCCTAGGGAATTATGGGCATCACTTCCTGTCATCAGTCTGTCCAGAATGACGGACAACAGGAAGTGATGCCCATAATTCCCTTAATGCCCCATGGGTCACTGGAAACTCTTTGCATTAGTAAAATAAAAAATATGATTTAGAAAAGTGCTTCATAAACACAATGGCAAGAAGAACAATAGACTTTTTTTCTTTGTGTATCTTTATTAATGTACTAGCTATCCCATCAACAGTCAACAGTCAGGACAGCAAAATGTCTTGGCACTTTTCTTTTACACAAAAAAATAAACATCCTCTGACTCAATAAAAAAGAATATAATGCTACATCCAGTGAATCACATGACCAAGAAATGATAACACCATTGATCAGAGGTGGAATGTGATTTAACAACAGTTCTATTGAATTTCTTTTTTTCTGTTTGCTGCATTCTACATCTATATTCACATTGCATGTTCCATAGAAACATTCAACAGGAATGTCATACTATAAGGGGGGCTAACATACAGTACACGTGTGCACAGACACACACTTACACGCTCACACACACACACACACACACACACACACACACACACACACACACACACACACACACACACACACACACACACACACACACACACACACACACACACACACACACACACACACACACAGGTCACCACAACTTTTAAAATGGTGGATGAGCCTACAAAGGTATATGAAAATCTGGGATCACTCTCCATTGACAAAGAATGCCTGTTTTCATGTTTTCCTTCTAAATTCAATTGGCCAACGTACAAATGAGCGTAAATATCACCAAGAGCATCACAGTGCAGATAGTTAAATAAAGAAATTCCCTATCTTTCATTGGTGGCCCTACAGAGACAAAAGCCTTAGAATAGAAGCTGCTAGTACTGAATGAGCAGGTTTAGTCTGGTCATCACAGAATCTCTATTAACTTCATGTCTATTATCATTATCAAAGTTATTTATTTTCATCATTTTAGAGTTGTCTGTGGACAACACAGACAGTGGCATATGTAAAAGTGAATGTGGTCATCAAGATGACCAACAATAAAAAAGTACAAATTATATTATTAAACATGTACATATGTGTTACATTATTACGCTGTATTATATTGTTGCTGTCGGATGGAAAGCTTGTATGTCCAAAACGGTTTCTTTTCAGGATATGGAAAAGAAATAAACAAGTAGTTATTATTCAGTCACAAGCTCTTGTTAATACTTTTCAGTGATTAAATAGTTAAACCTTCAGAAAGACTTAACTTTCAACCTGGCGTCTCTATTTTGGGCTTGTCATTGTAGGCAAAATTCTTCAAGAATTATCCAAAATGTTACAAAATAGCTGATCAACAAGCTCACATCGCGTTGCAATGTGCTGCGTTTAGAGCTTGTAGATCAGAAAATAGAAGGTTTCTGCCCAATAGCAACGGTGTGTAAATTATATATTTAGAGCTGGTTTATGGATAATCTAAAAACATTTAGATTTCAGTGGACATATTTAATGTATGGGGTTGAGTGTGGAAAAACAAACAAACAAACAAACAAACAAGCTGAACAAAAAAAATGGACCTCTCACATGGGCCATTTATGTACATCTTGAAAGAAAGTGCCAAAAAAGGAAAGGTTTTCCCCACTTTGTAAATGGCAGTAATTCTGCAGCAGTATAATTGGCCAAAGTTCAATAAACCATTGTAACTTAATCTCTACATAGCAACCATCACTAGAAAAGCCCTCAACTTATTTCTACTTAGTAGTAGTAGTAGTAGTAGTAGTCGATAGCCTGATTTAAACATTGTCATACAGTGCCAAAAATAGCCAATCTAAGCTCACAGGGCGTTGCGTGGTGTGAGCTTGTAGATCAGCTATTTTAGTTTTTTTTTAATCATTTTCGGCACGTGACAACGCCATACGATGGAGTACAAATGAAGCATAAAAGTGCAATGTTTGTGTCCTTTAAAGTGGTGAGTCTGCTCCACCATAGAACTGGAGCTCCTCAGAGGAGGAGTATTTCTCAGAGGAACGTCCGGCTGACTGTCGGAAGCCTGCGGAGATCTCGTCAAATGTGCGGCCCTTGGTCTCTGGCACCTTGAAGTAGGTGAAGACGAAGAAGCCGAGCAGAAAGACGGTGAAGATGAGGAAGACATAAGCGCCGCACAGTTTCTACAGGGAAGGTTAAGGGAGGGGAAAAGACAGAAAATGTTCCATTCATGTATGCAAGTAAAATACCTGTTAGCGTAGCAGAGTGGCTCAGAGCCTCTGCCAGAAGACCAAAAGCCTAATATCTACCCCGGCCGAGGGAGATGTTAGTTACATTTATTTAAAAAAGAACCAGCACCAAGGCTGGAAATAATTGTTACAAATATTTGATGATCATTTTGCAGTGTCTCGTGTAGTGAGACTGGAAGTTGGATACTTGGGTTCCTTACCTCAACATACGGGAAAAACATTCCCACCATGAAGTTGGCAGACCAGTTGGAGAAGCCGGCCACGGCGATGGCAGCGGGCCGGGGACCCTGGCCGAAGAGCTCGGCTGTGATGAACCAGGGGATGGGACCGGGGCCAATTTCAAAGAAGGCCACAAAGGAGAAGATGGCCACGATGCTGGCATAAGGCATCCACTTGTTCTGGTCCTGAGGAGAGGAAACCACACAAGGGAAGTATTCAGTTACTTGAAACACCATTATCACTTATGAAAATACCTGCTCTCTAACTGTGCATTGCTTGCATTTAAAGGTCACAATGAGGCAGGTGGAATTATCCATAAAGAATGAAAACTAACAACTGCTGGTTCATTGGTAAATAAAATCCCAGTCAAACCATTCCTGCCCTAAAAAAAACAGATTCAGGAGGTATATTTAGCTGTCTGGGCATTGTGGGCAATCTTCTACATTACTTGCCCATACCTCTGCATTTTCATTCACCGGTGGTTTTCAAACATTTTGAACCCAAGTCAAAACCTCAAGGCACACCTACTGTATACTACTACAATAGTACAACAACTACCTCTGATACTGCTGCTGATATTACTACTAGTTGTAGTAGTAGCTATACTAACCTCTACTACTACTAGAATGCAGCCTAAAACAGTTCATGTTTCATCAGGCACATTGCTACTGGTGAAACCTTTTTCTGTTTAATATTTCTGTGTTTTGGATCTTAGTAAACCTGGCTGCCACACACTTACAGACAATTCCATGGCAACTGTCATGCAGACTGCTGATACGGCCATTCCCATCAGTCCAGTGAGATGGAGGGATCTTCTGCCTACACGTTCCACTATAAACAACTGGACAGAGAGAAAACCAAAGTTAGAGACTTATAGAGACATCTTAAAGTTTAGATTGGGGTTCCACAGATAAAAATATTATCAAATGAGGGTCCATGGCCTAATCCATATCAATTTTTATTTAGATTCTCTGCTTCACACTGTTATGTCGTTGTGTGTAACTTACTGACACCACGGTAAAGGCAGTGTTGACCACTCCTGCCCCGATGGTAGCATACACAGGCTGGGACACCCCTGCTCGCTCAAAGATCCCTGTAGAGTAGTAGAACACCTGCAGCGGATGACAGAGGCTGTTACCATGGTAACATGTTTCCATTATGTTTGTGCGTGTGGACAAAGCGGTAGTTTGGAGTGAGGTGCTTGCTTAGAAAATAGCGTTAGTAGAATGTTAGTCTGGGAATATCAGATTGAAAGTGTGGTGATTTACTTGATGGGTTTTGCCTGCATGTATATTAGAGTGTCTCTTCATAATTTGCGTCATGGCGCACCTGGATCAAATATTGTAAACTCATACTAATATAACCCTGAGCATTACATGGGTTGTCTTCATTAAGGTAAGATAATCTATTTAAAAAAAGTATCCATCCACTGGTGGAATGTAACTAAGGGCATTTACTCAAGTACTGTACTTCAGTACAGTTTAAACGTACTTATACTTTACTTGAGTAATTCCATTTCAAGCAACATTATATACTTAATTGGAAATATTGTTTTTACAACCCTATTTGACAGCTTTAGTTTACTTTGCAGATTTAGGTTATTAACACAAATAACAAATCAACTAATACATATTTTTTCAGTATTTTTTCAGTAAAAGTAATTAAAATGAGCTCTAACTTAATAATAATTATAATCAATAATTATAACCCAATAACATGATACATATGATTCTGAAATGGGCATTCTGCGTATTGACTACTTTTACTTTTGGTTCTTTAAGTATATTTTAATGCTCTTACTTTGGACTTTGACTTTAGTAAGATTTTGAATGTAGGACTATTACTTGTATCAAATTACTTTTACCCTGTAATATTGCTACTTTAACTTAAGTCAATGATCTGAGTACTCTTCCATCACCGGTGTCCTCTTCCATCTGGCATGTTAATAGATTAAAACAACATTTAAAGCTCAACATAATAGATTTGACATAATAACTGAATATGAGGTTTGCGTTCCACTCACTGCGTTAATACCGGACAGCTGCTGTGAGAGCTGCAGCATAATGGCGATGAAGATGGGCTGGCGGTATAGGGAAGAGCGGAACAGCTCTAAAATGGTCACCGTCTTCTCCTTCATCATCTGCCTGCTTTCCTCCTTCATCTCCAGCATGTCAGCACTCACATCGTCTGTGCCCCGCAGCTTTATCAAGACTGGCAACACAAAGGTAAACATATTGTTGTTGAAAATAAATCCAATGTCCTTTTTTTTATTTATTTACACAGCAAAATCTGTAGCTTCAGTTTTTTTTGTTGGTAAAGGAGCTTTACCCCCTCCTTTCGCATTACAACGATGCAAACTGCATGAGTACTGCCTTATAGATCTGTCTCACGGAAATAAGGAACCTAATGCCACAGAGGTGGAGTGGAGTGTGACAGAGTAGAACCTTTGTGCTGAATAGAACCTTTAACTCTTAAAGTGTAAAACTGGACCCAAAGTATGAACCCCCACCCCACCCTCTTGTCTCTCTCCATGTACAGTCCAAGAAAGTATAAATGTCTTGGACAAGCTGGGCCAGAGGAGCAGCAGGTTGTTGGAGGTTTGATCTACTGTGGGTAGTGCACATGCACATGCGTGCGTCTCACCACTCCGGGCCTTGCTCTCCTCGTTGCAGTTGATGAGGAGGTAACGGGGACTTTCAGGACAGAAGGGCAGCAGGGTGCACTGCAGTACAGCCGGGATACAGGTGAAACCCAACAGCAGAGGCCAGAGGGTGGCACTCCCCATGATCGACTCGATCCCAAACACCTGCGCAAAAGACACACAGCATTTAGGCTCATCACCAAAATAGAAGACACATTTTAGGTGATGATCGTCCTAGCCAACGTATGCTAACATGTTTTCTGACAGGGAGACTAAAAGATATCTTTCCATTTGTAAAAGGGCTTTAAACTGCAATGGTTCACAGAGGCAGGGAGGCGTAATCCAGCTAGATATGATCATTCAGCATTACATGGTGACATGTGTAGCCTGTTATTGTTAACATTGCAGCATTTCCCATATAGTCGTATATCGCTGTACCCTGACACTCTCTGAATGCTAGATATATTTTTGCTCACATGGGGAATACAAGTAAATGTTCTGCACACATTAAGGTTACTGCAGTACATTGGTAATTGTGAGCAACTCTTATCTATTGCTTTAATCCAGGAGTGTTAGTCAGGGCACATGCTCCAGCAAAATACAAACATTCTCTAACACTCAAGCAGCCTTTTGACATGATACTGTAGCTCAACACTAACGTATATAAAGGATCTTGCCTGTGCCATAAGGATGCCAATCACGATGCCAAGCTGATGGAGGGTACCCAACGCACCACGGAGAGCGGTGGGAGCGATTTCCCCAAGATACATTGGCACGAAGCCAGTGGAAAGGCCAGAGTACAGGCCCACGATGAAACGGCCAACGATGAGCATCTCGAAGGACGACGCCAGCTTGGAGAAGCCCATTAAGCCAGCAGCGATGAAGGCTAGCACGTTGACCATGAGCATGGAGTTTTTCCTGCAAAATAGCATCCACTGCACATTGTTATAACATTCATTTGCTCTCTTTCTGAAGAAAACTTTACGTTTGTGGAAGGCTTGATTTATGTTCTCAGTCACGGACCTTCCAAAACGGTTGACAAAGAGGCCAACGGAGAAGGAGCCGCAGATTCCTCCCACAGAGAAGATAGCCACAGAGACAGACCACAACGTGGTCAGAGAGGTCGTAGAGATGCCCTCTGAATACCTGCTGGTCCACGTCTCATTGTAGAAGTTCTCAATAATCTATAGCACAAGACAACACAGCAGACATTCCAGCATCCTTATTTTGGGGGAACATTCACAGAAAACAGCAACTCTATAAGCTCACAACTTGCCACAATGTGATGCGTTGTAAGCTTTTAGATCTGCTATTTTCAGCAAAGATATGCCCACGGGCTACAAATGGGTTGATGGGTCAACAAGGTGGGCATATTCAGTGTTTTTTGACAAATTAGACTGCATACAAATAATAATTGTGTTGGCTTGAAGATCTCCATAGGTCTTTCAACTCTAATAATGGGCTTAATGGGCTTTAGGCCCAACACATTAAATGAGGGTTATTCGTGAAACAAAAAAATATATAGATTGCCATTGTTGTAAACCTTATTAATCCTGCGGGCAAAATTCTGTTACAGCTTCACCCAGCTGACGGCTGCTCATGTGGTCATGATGAGCACTCGGGGGGTTAGGGGTTAACAAGTGTCTTGCTACCAGACACATCGACACGTATTACTGGATGGGCTGGGAGGCAAACCGGTGACATTCTGATTACCAGACAGCCTCTCTACCAACTACTAAGCTATGGCCATCCCTGCTGAGCCAAACAGTTGAGCCAGACTGCTGAGCCAGACATGTGTCAATAAGTATGATGGACCATTAGCAGTATCGCAGCAGCAGTTACACAAATATTGAATCAATACTATTGAATCACCTGTTAATTTATCCCTTTGTAACTCTGAAAGTAAACAAATGTATACAGGTCCATTTGTGTACATTTGTACAATCAGTCAAATTAACATTCAGGATCTTACTGTGCACATTTTGTCAATGAGCCTTCTACTGGAAAGCCTATTACTGCAGAGCACGTGAACGAGGCCGAAACCAAAACAAACCCAATGATAGCATTCATTACAGTAATGGACAGAAGCTTTTAGGTGCGTGCATGCTGGGACAGCCAGGAGGGAGAAGAGGTTTGGATGCTGTCCTCTTCACTCAGCTCTATTTATTGGACCAAATCTAACCATGTCTCTCAGAAAGAGAGAGAGAAACAGAGGGACAATATCATCACTGTCAGGCAGAAACCTTGTATCTCCATATTAATTATTTTCTTAAGTTAATGCACTCTTCTATACTTCATCATATGACAGCGTCGTACTCACCTTTTGGGGAGCGTTGATGACACCGGTGTTGTAGCCAAACTGCAGTGAACCAATGACAGCTGCCCCCACCGCCAACATCAGCGGTAATGTCAGCCGCTGTTGACAGACAAAAAAAGCACATTTAAACATCTGCATTTCAAAATAAAAGCTCCATGGTCCAACAAACATTCACCTTGAGTGTGTGTTTTTTGAGGCCTTGATTTTTAATGGCATGTCCTTGTTTTTTGGGCGGTGGGGTTGGGACACCTCATTAGTACACCCTTCGCTGTACTGTGATTGGCTCATAATTAGTACACCCCTAGCATTAGTACACCCCTAGCTGTACTGTGATTGGCTGACTCTATTGGCTGACTCTATTCAGTGCTGTGATTGGCAAGCGAGACACATGATGAAATTGATAACCTATAAATAGGACAATGCACTTAAAAAAAACACTTTTTTTAAGTGAGCTTCCATCACTGTGATGACCACTGTGATGACCACACCGCCCACTTCACACTGGGTGTGATTTTTTAATTAGTAGTTGACGCACATTGTATCTATGAAATAAACGTGTATCAGGGGAGGGACATAAAAGTTGATCCAATTGTATTCTATTCTCTTCTGCAACAACATTTAAAGGTGCATGCAACCCAACCCTAGTCAGATTTTGCAGTTTGTTTTCAAACGCAAGTTAAAAACTACAGCATATAAAAAATATGGCAGGCTAATAAGCAGTGCAGTAGTTAAAATAAAATAAATAAATAAAGGGTGTGGTCAATTTAAGTTAGCCATTGGTGTGTGCCAATGTGCAAACAGACTGTATTGACACTCTTTTAAAACCTAATTTATACTTAGTTGCACATCATGTCTTGCAGCGTGGTGCGTTGTGAGCTTGTAGATCGTCTAAATTCGGTGCGAGACACTGGCGTGCAACTAAGGATAAATCAGGCACACAAGCTTTTTATTACGATTTAGATTTTTTAAATGTTTGACAATGTTTCACCCACTGTATACTATTTTTAATCAAACAGATATTTACATATTGGTGAGCAGTGAAACAAAAGTTTGTTAGTAAACACAGGGACGAAATAGACTGGATGAGAAAGGCTTACTACACACTCTGAGCCCATTATGTAACAGGCACACACACACACACACACACACACACACACACACACACACACACACACACACACACACACACACACACACACACACACACACACACACACACACACACACACACACACACTATGACCTTTAAGCGAGTGAGACACCAAGAAGCCAAAGGTGACTAATAATATGTGGTAGCACTTTAAACGAACGTCCTATTAATAAACGTTTATAAACACAGAATAAGGTTAATAACTACCTTATAAGTAGCTTATTAACTGTTAATAAGTATTTAATAAGTTGTGTATTAACTGTTAATTAATGTTTGTTAATAGGACGTTCAATGCTTAATAAACGTTTATAAACACAGAATAAGGTTAATAACTATCTTATAAGTACTTTATTAACTGTTAATACGTATTTAATAAGCTGTTTATTAACTGTTAATTAATGTTTGTTAATAGGACGTTCGTTTAAAGTGCTACCTAATATGTTTTTATATCCTATTTAAAAAATAGCCGATCTACAAGCTCACAGCACATCACATTGCAATGTGTTTTGAGCTTGTAGATCCGCTATTTTCGAATAGCCGAAAAATGAAAACTTAAGTATTCCTCTTTTTGCTGGGGAACCCCTTCAAGGATCCCTAGGGGTCCCCGGACCTCACTTTGAGAACCAGTGTTCTAGAAGGGAACACAACATGCTGTACACCTGTAAACCTGTGATGTGACAATAAAGACGATTCTGATTCTTTGGGGTGAGTAATTGACAGAAAAAAAATAATTTTGGGTGCGGTGAACTCTTCCTTTAACTCCGAAGAGTGTATACTATTGTACACCCTTTGGTTTTACTGTGTAACGCACCTTGGACACGTCTCCCTTGAACCCGTAGCCTATGGCTCTAAAAAGACCACCTCTAAGGACAGTGAGATCAGTGAGAGCCTGAACTAACAACGGTATCAGCAACCTCTGAATAGCCTTTTAAGCTGTCTCTCGTGAATAACCACACTGTGTGATGGGCTACAGTATTTACTGTGGAGTCAACGTGATCTCTCAGCTTTGTAAGGGATCAACCAGCACTGCCACTGCGGCACGATCACCACAACACAGCCATGATCCACTGCCCCGCACGTACATGCCTTAGCGTACCACCCGATATCTGACTCAGGACTCCTCAGGGAAGAACCCACATATCTGTGCGTGTGTGTGTGTGTGTGTGTGTGTGTGTGTGTGTGTGTGTGTGTGTGTGTGTGTGTGTGTGTGTGTGTGTGTGTGTGTGTGTGTGTGTGGGTGGGTGGGTGGGTGGGTGGGTGGGTGGGTGTGTGTGTAATACTGTACATTTTAGTGCATAACATTCCTGGCAAAATGTACCCTTAAGCCCTCAAACTCCACCTGTTCAGACTTGGTTTCTTCAGCTAAAGCCTTATTTTTCACTGTTTTCCCTTTTAGATAATTCATTTCATTTAAGATTTCTATCTATCTGAGGTATTATTATCATTATTATTATTAAGCTTCCATTACATGCACTTAATGAACCGTAAGGGTCCTTTTGGCACTCAAAGCCCCCTGTCCAGATTTGACAGCGCAAAAGCTGGCTCATTTCAGAGTGAAAGCATGTAACTGATGCAACCCTGCTGGGAGGTGGGAGCTTTTTCACTTTTTAATTGTTTAACAGCTGCCCACCTCAGGGGGGTTTCAACGTCTTTTCGTTTGAACTCAAGTTTTTTAGAGAGTATTGTTATTCCTGCATTAGCCTCTCCAGGCTTTTATTTTCCTTCGCGTTTTGCTCAAAAATAAGAGCCTGGACCAGCCTGTTGACGTTCCTGGCATAGGAAGAGGGTGGTTTCCCCAACGTCAGGACTCTCAATGCTGCACATTGGGGAGGAGGAGGGGGGCGGGAGCACAGATTGGTGAACCAATGGGAGCCCGCGGATTCTCTCTCTGGAGATTTTGAACCCGCCCCTCTAGACCAGATATCAGACGTGCTAGGGCAGCCTATTCCTGCATTAACCCTCCCCGTCCGGCTTTCCTCCCCCGAACACGGGCCAATTGTGTTAACATATTAGAGGCCCAACAAAGCCGGATCACCGCAATGGATTTGAACCCACAACCTCCGTGGTGGTGGGCAGTCTATGTATCAGTTTAACAGAAACCCAGCTCACGGGTGTGCGCATAGAATTAACTGACAGGCATTTGACCAGGCTGTAAAACCTGTTTAGAGATTGAATTCACTTGTACTCCACCAAGAGAGAGGGGGGGGGGGGGGGGGGGGGTCCATGCCACACCCTGACGGGTGGGCCTGCAAACTACAGTAGCAGTATCTCAAAAGAGAGGGTTCCGTTGTAAAACATGATATCATGCAGGGTGTGTTTTGTGCTTGGGGTTTTCGTTGTTATCCTCTTTTTACTGTCATGAGAAACTATATAAATGTTCTGTGTAAATATGGTGCAGCCGAGACTCGGTCACCTTGCATGCTGGAAGGGTGGCGTTTCCCTTGGGATCCCTATTAAGTTTCATCTTGCTCTCACTCTCGTTGATTTTATTGAAAGTTATAGGCTACTGTATGTAAGTTTAGCTATGACAGAGGCTGATAATATAATATTATGTGCTTACAGAACAAAATATTCTCCCCATTGACAGTGAAACAGGTCTTAATGTCACTCTTTTACTGTGGAACACAAACAAACAGTGCCAGATTCTGACAATGTATAACATGCCCTGACACTGTATTTTCTTAATTTTATTTTTCAAATAACAATATCAACTTCCAGGTGATTTTATTATTTGAATTAGGAAGAAGATTAGGACTGGATCCACAAATTCAGATTCAGATCTTTAAATAGAAAAATTGAGAAAAATAAATAAATGCAGTGTCAGAGTTTGTATTATTTGTTTGTGTTTGTTTGTCCGCTAAAAAAGTGAATTTGACACTTGTTGAAAGTCAATGGGGATAATATTTTGAACTATCAGTCATCAACAGAGCAACTACTACAGAAATCTCACCAATATTTGGAGTTTACATCATTGCAAGATAACTGCACAAACCAAACCTCTACCAAAGTATAATTACGTTTTTGGGAGTTTTATTCATGCAGCGTATGTGGCCTACGGTATTTGTTGATGGCTTAAATTATAATCATCAAAATGAATCAGAATTTCTTTTATCAAATTTGTATAAAGCTATATATGACAAAAATGACCCCTGGGGGACCCCGGTCAAAAAGGTTTAAGTCAAATGGTTAAAGTATAGTCTCTGGTGATAAGAACTGGGCTGAAAACAGGGCCAAGTTGTGGTTGACTAGAGAAAAAAAGCACAGCCTCCACACAAGTACAAGTCTACAAGCGCTCCACAAGTTTATGGATTTCTGCTGCAAATGTTTCAGTCAAGGGTAAAAATGCACTGTCAAATAACAAAGCAACTTTCGGTACTAAGAAAAGCGCTATATAAATCTGATGCATTACTATTGTACGTGGCCACTAAACAGTGGGATGCTCTACCAGCTGCCCTGAAACTTTTAAATTCCCTTTTCGATTTTGAATATGCCCTAAAATCATGGCTCTATTAAAATTCGAATTGATCTTAGCCTGTCCCCAGGGTTGGAAAAACTCACTCCTTCATCGAGCTTCACAACATCTGTTGTGACTCGTGAGTGGCATCCTCCATGTGTTCGCATCCCTGCGGGTGGTCCCCATCTCATCATCAATTGTTTTAACTGCATATTTTGATATGTGTTCTTTTTTTTTTTAGCATTCTTTGTTGTATTGTATTTGTCTAGATGTTGAATGTTTACATGGACCACAATGGAAATAAGCCTTTGGCTTTTTCTTTTGTGATTATCCATTTTGATTTCTTTTTTTCCCCTTCTTTTTTTTAAAGACGGGGTGCCGTGATTTTCAGTGATCCCCCCCCCCCCCCCCCCTAAAACATAATCATCAGGTATTATGGTTATACTAGGAGGAAGATTTTTTTCAAAAAAGTGTACAGAAATTGTTAAAATTATGTTTTTATGTGGACACGCCTCCAGTTCATTAAGTATACCTGGTTCTCACATTGGCACCTCCTCCACCACCTTAGCACCACCCACCTGTCAGTCCCTCCTCCTCCTCATGCCCACACCTGTTGTGTTATGATAATGAGGGGGAGGGTATGTTTTTACTATGTCACTAAAGCGCTGTTTCTCTATTGGCACGTTTGACCCTCAAAGTTTCAGCCTCCAGGTAGAAACTCAAAATAGTCAGAGAAGACATAAAACACCATAAAAACACCACCAGGGGGCTTAATGAAGTTCTATCAACCTCATAGACACATGAAAAACAGAAAAAGTGCAAAACCATGGCACCACCTCTTTAACCTATTGCTGTACTAAAACTGTCAATAAAACATTCTATCAATCAAAAAATCACAGCAGCCAAAGCACATTAGATAATATTCATAGATATGATTAATATTGACATGTATAATGTGTGCATTTTTCTCTCCAAAGTTTCCTTTTTGGAAATGTATGGAATAATTGATTCTAGACTGTGCAACACAGATGGAAATGAAACATGTTCCAATGCCAGGAATGGGATAGAGAGAGTACTACCAGAGTAGTTAGTGATAGGCAAGCAGGCTGCAACTTCACCTTGAACGTGACCAAGTGCAGGTACAACTTCTGACAAACAGATCACAATTTTTTGCCTCCGAACTTTGAGAAAGGCCCTGAACTGAACTGTAGGCTGGCTAACTGCAGTCAGTGTTGGAAAAAGTACTAAAATGTTTTACTTAAAGGGATACTTCACTTTCACATAAAATAAACATTTAAAAAATATATTAAAAATAAATGAAAAAAGTAATGGAAAAATCACGGCCCCCTCACGCATTAGAGTGTCCTACTAATTTGTGAGGGGGCCTTTATTTTGCCATAACTTCTTTCATTTTTTTAAAATATTTTTTTTAAATGTTTATTTTATGTGAAAGTGAAGTATCCCTTTAAGTAAAAGTACCAATACTGCTATGTAGAAATACTCTGTTACAAGTAAAGGTCCGGAATTCAAAATGTACTGGCCACAAAAGTAGCCTATTGGTATACAAATGTACTTAAAGTACCAAAAGTAGAAAGTAGGCTACTCATTATGCAGAATGTCCAATTTCACAAGTTTTCAAATGAATAAAATGTATAAAGATCTTTTGAAAATAGCAGATATTGTGAGCTTAGATCGGCTATTTTTAAATGGCCAAAGTGTATATAGGGCTGAAATGGTTAATAAAAATGTATGCTTTATTGCTTTGTAATAATAATCATCTTCAAAGTAACTATAGTAACTAAAGTTTTCAAATAATTGTAGTGGAGTAACAGTATAATATTTGCCTCTGAGATGATGTAATGGAGTAGAAGTAAATTGTACTGAAAATTGTAAATACTCCAGTTAAGTAAAAAATACCTCAAAATTGTACCAAAACAATTACAGTACTTGAGTAAATGTAGCCTACTTAGTTACTTTAAACCACTGACTGCAGTGTTGCGATACTTTTTTAATTGAACAGAAAATAAATTACCTGGCCCCTGGCCTCCATGGTGGTTCTGCTGAGACGGAGGTTGAGCAGCTCAGCAGGTGCTTTATTATATTCTGTGAGCACGCAAAACTTCAAAAGCCCCGTAAGTCCACTGTTAACTTAATAAAGTCTTTAAAAAAAAGATTTATAGGCCTATTAAATATCCCAGATGTAATTGTCAACGGTCTCACCCTTTTAGACAAGCAAGTGATTCGTTGTCGTGTTAGACAACGTTATCTGAAGCTCCCATTGACTTGCATCAAGTTGCATGTGGAAATAAGCCGGTTATGTTGTGAATCCTGATTGGCTGCCTGATGTACGTGGGGGGGCGTTACTTGACGGAGGTGCGTGCAGACTGTCACGGCGTAGCTACATTGTGGATGTGACTGACGGATGTCCACGGCACGGTAAAGTTAAGTAAAACCCTTGCGAGTTGAAACTGCACTGGTGGAAGAAGTAGCCTACTCGCATTTTTTACTTGAGTAAAAGTATCAATACCACAATGTATAAATACTAGTAAAAGTACCAAAGTATAGACCAATTATTTGTTTACCAACATTGAGACTTGACGCACAGGTGATTGTTTCATGCAATCAATTCCCAACATATTGTTTTGGGGTGCGCTGGTTTCAGTTCATTCAACCTCCTCTTGTGTGTTGGCTAGTGAGGCGCGTCCTAGAGAGACATGACAGAATGGGTTTCATTTAAATTTCATTTCAAAATATGCTTAGTCTACTGTACAAAAGTAAAAGTATGCAGAATGTCCCATTTCGTTTTCAAAATACAAATCTTTCGAAAATAACAGATCTTCAAGCTCACAACTTTGCCATGGGAGGTGGTGTGAGCTATTTTCATATAGCCGAAATATATATTATAGAGCTTAAGTGGTTAATGTATGTTCAGTAATAATCTGAATCTACAAAGTAACTAGTACCTAAAGCTTTCAAATAATTGTAGGAGTGGAGTAAAAGTATAATATTTTCCTCAGAGATGTAGTGGAGTAGAAGTACAAGTATTGAACATTGGCAATACTCCACTAAAGTAAAAAAAATCCAAACAATTGTACTTAAAGGGATATTTCACTTTCAAAAAAACTTTTGGTCATTTTATCATCTACTCAGGCCTTTGTGAACCCCCCAGACAGTTTTTAAGTTGCTTGATTAATTATTTAGATATTTGATATTCATTTTATCAGACACGCCCCCTTCCTATACAAACCCATTGTAACTTCAAACTCCATTTTAACCATGTTAGATTCATCAAAAACACCCGTCCTTGGTTCTGGTGACTCACCCTGCCCTCCTAATGCGTGAGGGAGCCGTGTTTTTTCAATTACTTTTTTCATTTATTTTTTAATTTTTTTTTGGAAAATGAAAAAAATAAAATACAATAAAAAAATTTAATAAAATAAATGAAAAAAGTAATCGGAAAAACACGGCCCCCTCACGCATTAGGAGGGCAGGGTGAGTCACCAGAACCAAGGACGGGTGTTTTTGATGAATCTAACATGGTTAAAATGGAGTTTGAAGTTACAATGGGTTTGTATAGGAATAAAATGAATATCAAATATCTAAATAATTAATCAAGCAACTTAAAAACTGTCTGGGGGGTTCACAAAGGCCTGAGTAGATGATAAAATTACCAAAAGTTTTTTTGAAAGTGAAATATCCCTTTAAGTACAGTACTTGAGTAAATGTACTTAGTTACTTTACACCACTGACCATAGAAGGCTACTTTTTAATAAGTAGAATAAAAGCCCTGTATGCATGAAGTGTTTCTTTAGCCTATTTGTGAAGCTGGGTTTGAGGTCATGTAAGATGACAGTTAGGCTATTCAGTTGTATTCAGGTGAGTGTCTATCAGCAGTTATAAAAAATGATATACGTTTATCACCAATAAATATATTGATAAATATAAGTACAGTCTCAGAAGCCTATCAACAATGAATATTACAATAATGAATACAATACAATATGAATGAAGATATGTACAGTCTCTCGATGGTTATCCTTCGCACAGGCATCTATTAAAGTTTCACAATTTACATCCTTGTAATAGTTCATGTGCAAGTGCACCAGAGTCCATGCAGGAGCCAGTTACTGATAAGTATAAGTAGCCTTGGGAACCAACCTGTTCAGAGCCATGTGGCCCATATAGGGCAGGAGCCTATCTCCTGTTTCTGTAGTGTGAGGCAGCTTGATGTACATCCCCCGTTCCTCCAGCCATGATATACAAGTACCCCCATTGGACATGACGCTAGTGTAGGAATGGCAAGAATGAACGTATTGCAACTTCTCTCTTTGGGCACGCAGAGCAACGTGTCCCTAGCCTGGCATGGCCAGACTAATATCACGCGTCCGTAGATGTTAGTCTGGAATCTCTGTGTGGAACCTGCATTTCTGCAAAATGCCTCTGGTGATAAACCCGCCCCATATTTGCATACTGGGCTCTGATTGGTCCCTCACAACTTCTGAGACCTAATCTGCCACGGGCAATTTTGTTTTTGCAATGGCAGATTTGTCTGGAACCAGGCTAACGTGTCCCACTAGTATGTAATCTAACCCTTGATGCCGAGTGCCAAGCAGGGAGGCAATACGGGTCCAATATTTATAGTCTTTGGTACGTATGACCCGGCCGGGGATTGAACCCTGACTTCCCAATCTCAGGGCGGCACTAACCACAAGGCCACTGAGTTGGTCAATATATATATACATAAAGACCTGACAGGTGCAGGTTTAAAATTATTATGGCGGTCAGTAATCCACCACCAATCCTTGGCCTCCTATACTGAGCTAGAGGTGGTTGTGGTTGCACCACCCTACGATGTTGCACTCGTCCTCGTTGTCATCCGACATTCAGCTGACAATGGAGCTGTCATCGGAAAACGTCTGCTAAGTGCCACATACCCAAGTTGAAGCAGAAGAACATGAAAGTTCACAGAATGGTTGCTTGTGGTGCGACGATGTTATTCACCAGCACATTTGACTGGCCCCCCTGACATACTGAGGTCTGCTGGGGAGGTAGTCTGTAATCCAGGCCACCAGGCCGTGGTCTACCTACATACCTGAGAGTTTATCTGCAAACGAGAGTGTCTGGATAGTGGTGTGGAAGGCAGTGGAGAAGTCAAAGAACATGAATCTCACATGGCATCTCCAGATGTGTGTAGGCTTTGTGTAACAGGTAGCATCATACACACCAACGTAGGAGACATGCTGGGGCTTGATGTGGGTTACTTGTCATGGATTTATTTGATTATTTACAAGGCTATACAACTTTGTTGAAATCTTTTTAGAACTCAGTGGAAGTAAGTGTGTCTCTTAGGAGTTATTTATTTCTAAGTTCTAAGGGTGATAGCAATTTAATCAGATGTTAATGAGGCTTTTACTTTCTATGGACCCACAGCTAGAAAATTAGCAACTTTGCATGAGAAAGTTGTTGCTTAGACCATGTTTGCTGTCAATGCTAAGCCAAGAGCAGCATTTATGAAACTGACCTATTATTAACAAAAGCAGACACTAACTACAGTATGTTGAGGCAAATTTGATGAATACCAATCTTATCTCTGGGAACACAATAGATTTAATTCACAAGAGAGCAATCAGAACTTTCTTTCTCTACAACATCAATAAATGGAAAAACAGCTTATTTGAGATCACAAGTAGCCGAAGTCCAACAGAATGATCCAGGAATATCCCACTGGGTCTCGATGATTTCATCAACACATTGTTTGAAACTTAAGAAGAACAAACAATGCAAGAAAACCTGGAATAGTGGAAACGGAAGATGAAACCTGGGGTGAGGTCAGGAGGAAAGAATAATATTATATGAGTATATCAAAGGAGATTCATTTGATGACTTCTTACAGCAAACCTGAAGGAATAAGCACAACATTGATGTTCAGCATACAGTAGTGTCATTACATTACATTACATTACATTACATTACAGTCATTTAGCAGACGCTTTTATCCAAAGCGACTTACAATAAGTGTATTCAACATAGGTAGGGAACGAAAACTACTAATCACCAGAAGTCTTTAGTGCATTTTCTGCATAAACAAGCAACCAAGAGTATACCTAGCGCTAAGGTAAAAGTGCAATATATCAGCTACCTATTTCCTTAAACAGATGAGACAAAATAGCTAAATCAAATGAGCATGAGCTAAAACAAATAAGTATATCGACTAAACAAGATCCAATAAACAATCCAATAATCCAATAAACAATACAGCAATAGAAAACAAGCGTTCGTACAACTAGTTAACAACAAGTAGGTCAGGCAGGGAGGAAGGGTAGTGTTTCCTGAAGAGGTGAGTTTTCAGCCTGCGGCGAAATATGGGCAGTGACTCTGCTGTCCTAACATCAGTGGGAAGTTCATTCCACCACTGTGGGGCCAGAACAGAAAAGAGTCGTGACCGTGTGGATCGGCCAGAAGGACCCTTGAGTGACGAGGCAATCAGTCGCCCCGAGGTGGCAGACCGAAGTGGTCGGGCAGGGGTGTAGGCATCAACCATAGCCCGGAGGTAGGAAGGAGCTGTTCCTTTCACTGCCCTATAGGCTAGCACCAGGGTTTTGAACTGGATGCGAGCCGCTACGGGGAGCCAGTGTAGAGAGCGGAGAAGGATGGTTGTGTGGGAGAACTTGGGGCGGTTGAACACCAGACGAGCCGCAGCTTTCTGAACAAGCTCCAGAGGTTTGATGGCAGATGCCGGAGCACCAGCAAGGAGGGAGTTGCAGTAGTCCAGGCGGGAGATGACGAGAGCCTGGATGAGCACCTGGGCTGCCTTCTCCGTGAGGAAGGGGCGAATCCTCCTGATGTTGTAGAGCAGGAATCTGCAGGACCTCGTCACTGATGCGATGTTTGCCGAGAACGTCAGTTGATCGTCCAGGGTCACACCCAGATTCTTTGCAGTCCGAGTTGAGGTCACCACAGCATTATCAATGGTGATGGCCATGTCTCGGTGCGGACAGCCCTTCCCCGGGAGGAACATCAGCTCGGTCTTGTCCAGGTTGAGCTTCAGGTGGTTTGTCGACATCCACTCCGAGATGTCAGCCAGACAAGCAGCAATGCGTGCCTCCACCTGGGTATCAGAGGGGGGGAATGAGAGGATTAGCTGGGTGTCATCGGCATAGCAGTGGTAGGAAAAGCCATGGGAGTGGATGACAGCACCCAGAGATGTAGTGTAGAGAGAGAAAAGAAGAGGACCCAGAACCGAGCCTTGGGGAACCCCAGTTGTGAGCCTGTGTGGTTCTGACACAGACCCTCTCAGCATCACCTGGTAGGAGCGACCCGTCAGGTAGGATGCAAACAGGGAGAGTGCAGAGCCTGAGACACCCATCCCCTCGAGGGTGGAGAGGAGGATCTGATGGTTCACCGTGTCGAACGCTGCAGACAGGTCCAGGAGTATCAGCACGGAGGAGAGAGAGTTCGCTCTAGCGGCATGGAGCGACTCCGTCACTGCCAGGAGGGCAGTCTCTGTCGAGTGACCCACTTTGAACCCAGACTGGTTGGAGTCCAGGAGGTTGTTCTGGTGGAGATAGGAGGACAGTTGTTTAAAGACAGCACGTTCGAGAGTTTTAGATAGGAAGGATAGAAGGGAAACCGGTCTGTAGTTCTTGATCTCAGAGGGGTCAAGTGTCGGTTTCTTCAGGAGGGGGGTGACTCTGGCAGTCTTGAAAGTAGAGGGAAAGTAGCCAGATGTCAGAGAGGTGTTAATAAGGTGGGTTAAGAAGGGAAGAAGTTCAGGTGCAATAGACTGCAACAGAGTGGATGGGACCGGGTCCAGAGAGCATGAGGTGGGGCGACTAGAGGTAACAAGGAGAAGGACCTCGTTAGGGGAGAGGGGAGAGAAGTGAGATAGAGAGGGGATGGGGGGGGGGAGAGGAGTAGATGAAGGTAGAGAGGGGGGGGTGGCAGGCAGACGGGTGTGGGTAGTGCGCAGGGCACCAGCCGGGGGAGGAGGGAAGGAGGATCGGATATCGTTCACCTTCTTGTCAAAGAAGTTGGCGAAATCGTCGGGGAGGAGGGACGAGGAGGGAGGAGGGGGTGGTGGTTGCAGGAGAGAGGAGAAAGTTTCAAAGAGTTTTTTAGGGTTGGAAGCAGAAGCCTGAATTTTAGTGCAGAAAAAAGCAGCTTTAGCAGCTGATAGAGAGGAGGAAAAAGTAGAAATGAGAGATTGGAAGGTGAGAAGGTCCTCCAGGAGGTTGCCATTTCTCCATTTGCGCTCAGCCGCTCTCAGGCTCCGTCTCTCAGTCCGCACTGAGTCCGACAACCAGGGGGCAGGTGGAGTTTGGCGTGCAGGCCTGGTGGTGAGGGGACAGAGATGGTCGAGAGAAGAGGATAGAGTAGAGAAAAGAAGATCTGTGGCGGTATCAGGGGATAGAAGAGCAAAGGATTCAGGGGCAGGGAGAGCAGAGAGAACAGAAGAGGAAAGATCAGTGGAGGAAAGTGAGCGAAGATTGTGACGTGAGGAAATCATGTGAGTAGGGAGGGGCTGTGAGGGGGGAGAGGAGAGAGAGAGAGAGTAGGACATGAAATAGTGATCAGAGAGTTTCTTACCCTTTTCACTGGAAAGAGGAGTGACAGACAGGTTAGCAATAGAGCAGCCTCTGGTGAAGATCAGGTCCAGTTGGTTGCCCGCCTCATGGGTAGGAGGAGATGGGGAAATAACTAGGTCAAAGGCGGCGAGAAACGAAAGTAGTGGGTCTAGCTGCTTCTCAGTCGGGAGGTTGAAGTCACCCAGAAGGATGAATCCAGAGCCATCGACAGGGAAGTGGGAGACTAGATGGTCCAGCTCCTCCAGGAAGCCACCAGCAGGGCCCGGTGGGCGATAAACAACTGCAATGGTGAGCTTGACTGGATGAGAAACAGTGACCACATGAAATTCAAATGAGGTAGGAGAGAATTGTGACAGTGAAACAGGAGAGTATTTCCATTTTCTGGAAATTAGCAGACCAGCCCCACCTGTCCGCACGGCTCTGGGAGTGTGAGAGAAAGAGTACACATCTGACAGAGCCGCGGGCGTAGCAGTGTTTTCTGGTCTGATCCAGGTCTCAGTCAGAGCAAGGAAGTTGTCATAGATGCAGTTACAGTACTCATACAAGTCTCTCCCCATCTCAATGCATGAAGAGTATCATTTCAAACCGGGCCTACGACAAGTATTCAAAACAACAGTATCCAGACTGTGCTTTGATAGAATAGTATTAAGACGTGTAACCTTCAAGATTGCCATCAAACTCTTGACTGTCGCTGTGACCCTAAATTCTCACTATGCATTAATCTATCCTTGCATGCTAGAGGAAGTGTTTTGTTCTGTTATCATAATTGGCCTAACGGATTCCCAGGAGCTGAACTCAATCATTCATGACAACTTGATCATGTGACATACAGCTGTTGAGACCACCAGCTGTTGAGTACCCTGGTGGGTCAGTTTTTTTAATTGACTGGATTGACTTAGTGAAGTGTAGGCAAAATATTATGTTATTGGTAAGGTATCTATCTATCTATCTATCTATCTATCTATCTATCTATCTATCTATCTATCTATCTATCTATCTATCTATCTATCTATCTATCTAACTATCTATCTATGGTTCTATTTTTCTATTTATTTATTGTTCTATCAATCATTCTATGTATCTGATATTTTATTTTGGTATTCAATACTGTATCGCTCCTCTGTCAGTCCTCTTCTGGTAGTGATGTGGTTGTCATCCGTCATGCTTGTCCAGGTGAGGGATGATGTTAATCTGTCAAGTGCCTCATGTTCTCTCGTACTCTAATCCTCTGAGTACAGTGGCTATTTATACATACATGCTTGTAAGTGGTGGAATTCCTGTCGTCTAATTGATGCCAATGACTTTAACATGTGACATGATGTCATGGTTGGTCAACTTTGCTTGCCATAGGTTTACCATGAGCATCCTATATATGCATGCTGCATGCATGCATGAAAGGAGACGGCCCTGTAGGGGTCTTTGGCCAGTTCAGATGTTGATGATCGACATCAGTGCAGAGCAGGCTATTGCACACTACAAGTGTGTAGCGTGTGGCATCTGGCCCGTTTCTCTCCAGATTAAATTTGGTTACTATTATTTCAATTTTATGCATCTAGGACAAACATGGCATGATATAGTTTATTTTCCAGAATCTAGCCAATGTTTAGGGTTATGATGACTCATGTAGTAGGACACATACTGTACAAGTAGCTTATTGATCTACTGTACATTTGTAAACTGGAATTCAAATTCAATCATTACAAAACAGAGGATTTTGGAAATTTTTACTATTTTGTTTGTATCAATAAGTGGAGCCATTTTCAATATATTTTCAAGGTCTATAGGATCCAAAGCTTTTACATTTAACAAATGTATAAATGTCTGTGTTCCTCTTCATAGAAAGTTTTTCCAAGATGCCTGCAACTGACCCTGCTCAAAGACTTTGCAGATGAAAAGACACAAAGCTTGGTTAGGCCTTTAGCAAGTAATGGAAACAACACAGGTGTTTTTTTCTTCTTCTCAGTCATTGTTTTCATGTATCATGTCAGTTAGTCAGTGGATGTAGATTATAGACAAATCTGTCTCAACACGATCAGAGTTTCTCAACCAGTATTATATATATACATTATAAAATATAAAATTATTATAATAATAATAATTATTATTTATTTATTTTTACTGAATGGGTTCCCAGATTGATGCAAGGATGAATCCAAATGTGTCATGCAGTTGGCGGTTGGCGCACTGGATTAGTCTTTAAGAGGTAAAATGTTGAACTGCAACCTGAAACTAGATGTTGTGAGTGACATGCATGTTTATTATCATGCTTCTGTGTTGCTGTCGCAGGCAACATCTTAGCTTAATCTTATGTGATTCTGCCACCTAGTGGACAATAATATGTATGAGTTGGTATGTATGCATGTATTTCCACAGATATGTTTTTTGCCCCTGTCTGTCAGTCAGTGTGTAAATCTGTGGGTCCTACATTTGGCTTTCAAAATGTGCGGGAGGGGCCTATTTTATAAACAAAAAAAACAAAAATCATGAATGCATCTTCCAATGAACCCAGAAACATGAAATGTATTTTTGCAATCTTCACCAAATGGTACAACACATGAACTCATGTGTGTCAAATACAGTAGCTTTTTTATATAACATACTGTTTGGCTTTCAAAATGTGTGGCCAGGGCCTGTCCTATATACAAATCGGCTACTAGGAGGGCCGGCTGGCCGGCAGACCACGGCCACGTCACTCTGACTCAGACATAACCACAAAGAAACCCAACAATACGCCCATATATAGGCATGTCACTATGACTCAGACATAACCATAAACAAACCCAATATGCCCATATATAGGCATTTGGAGATCCGGTTGTCCAGAGCCACAGATCGACCACTATGCCCATATATGGTCATGTACATATATGGGACCGACCGGCTTCAAACTTGGCGAGCGCATCGCCAAGGACTCGAGGGAGTGCGGTGCCTGCCACCGAGTCGCTCGGATATGTGGTTGTCCAGAACTGCCGATCCGACTGATATGTCCAAATCAGGCATATATCCAGTTGTCCAGAACAAGCCCCCAGAGCCACGGTAGAACAGTGAAGCTGCCATGGCCTGGTGGTCAAATCTGGGATTGCAATATTTCCGCATTTAAAACGCCACTGTGCATGCTTCTGCCGTTTGAAACCCCTGTGGGCCTGCTCTGTGCCCAAATGTGGAAGTAGAGTGTTCTTCCGGGTGCTTCAAACGCCAGCGAGCAACTTTCATTGAAATGATAGCTGGGGGGCGGGGCAGTCCGCCCTCTATTTTCCAGAACCACTGATCCATTCAATATGCCCATATATGGGCAAGCCAATATACTGGATATGGGCATCAACATGGGCATACACTAATGACATTAGGGATCTCCATATGACCATATATGGGCACAAAAGGGACACAGACAGACAGGTACAACAGGTACTCTGACAAAGCCCTCAACACTATGACCAGACGTATTGGTTGGAACATAGGTGTGAGGGCTATGTCGCGCAGCTGCACAGTTGCCGCCGTGTTTTTCACCGATGCTGGCGCCAAAGAATCCCATTCATTTCTCCATAGTCGTTTCATAAAATCCTTATATTAAATGTTTTAAGCCCACAATCCCCCAGGGAAGGGATCTGTACTTGGCCCCTTCCTTTTCTCCCTGTACACTAAATCTCTTGGCGCTGTTATCTCTGCTCACAATCTATTTTATCACTGCTATGCCGATGACACTCAGCTGTTTCTATCCTTCCACTCAGGTGGAAGAGCACATCGCCGCATGTCTGGCTGACATCTCACAGTGCATGTCTTCTCACCACCTCAAGCTGAACCCAGACAAGACCAAAGCTTCTCTTCATCCCAATCCCAGGTAAGTCCTGTGCCACGCAGGATCTAACTATTTCCATAGACAACGCCCTGGTGACTTCGGTTCCAATGGCCAAGAACCTTGGTGTTGTCCTGGGCAGTTACTGCCCGCACAGAGTACAAAACACTGATGTGTATAATGTTAATCTAATTTCAACAAGTTGTAAGTGTTTTTCTGTTGGTTTGCTGATTTTGGAAGTCATGATTGTTTTGAAAGACAAATGTATGTCAATTGCATCACACTGCTGTGAATCATTTAAAAGTAAGTCGATGTTTGTTAACAATCTTAACCCTTTTACAAACAGATTTCGGTCTGTCCTTGTATGTCACCCAGGATTTGATATACCTTTGGCCTGAGGCAGTATTTATCCAACTTGCCATTGGACTCATGAAATACAACTCAGCATCCCCTGGCCTTTGGCTTCTGTCCTTGCTCAAGGTCAAGGAGTGACTGATTCAGGTCTGGCTGTGAGAGAGAAAATATGACCAGAGGAGGAACCTCTCAAGAGAGGCAATTATTGCAACACAAAAGCTAGGTTTACAGCTCATAAACCGTGCAAGGGGAAGAGCCTGTCTCTGCCTGTGACACAGTCGGCTCATAAAGAATGATGGATGTTGTTGGGCCTTTGAACACATGGACCAGCTCATTAGATTAAATGTCACTTAAGGAGTGTACTTTTTAACTTATGCTCGAATATGGGCAACTTTTTTGTTTCTGTATGGACTACGGTAGAGAAACTGCAGCTTACAGAGGCAATCATTTGCCATTTACTTGGCACTTTAAAGCACTGCGTGCATATTTTTCATATGGAGCTCTTGCAGTGTGGCATGCCAACCTACATAACACCATATATGGAAATTGCAGTGAGCTTGTAGACTAATGACTATCACCATCCATCCATCCATCCATCCATCCATCCATATATACATCCATCCATCCATCCATACCCACTTGCATACAATATAGGACACACACGGTACATACAAACACACTGAGGTATGAACACACAAAAATAATTCCTCCATGAATTAAAGATAATATATATTAAATAATTTGAAAAGCTACATCAAATATCTAAAATGTATTCAAGGTTTTGTTGGCCATATTTTACTTTATTTGTTCCTGTATGTGCCACTTCTACAGTATTTTGACATCTACACAAATACCCTGAAAAGGGTGCTGTCATGGACAGTTGGACACAGACACAGTGACATGCCTTCAGGCAGGGGCTCCATAGCAGGGCACCCGACCCCTGTCATCTCCCTCTGAGACAACAGGAGGGGAGGGTCCCAAGGAAATGGGAGGTCACTGGTGGATAGACGCCAAACATTGGATAACTCCAGTCACATGACAACTTATGGAATGCTAATTCATAGAATTTCGCCTCCCTCTCTTGGTGTGTAGTGAAGCTATCTACAGAGGGAGCGAGGAGGAGGCAACAATTTTCCAACCTAGAATAACAGAAGAACAGAAGGCAGCAGCTCGAGTAGAGGGTGACTCAGTGAGGACTGGACACGTTCATGAAGGTACGATCTGACTGTCTTTCTGTGAAGGTGAAGGTTACTTTGTGATGATACAGGTGTTTTGATATTTGAGAGAGAGAGAGAGAGAGAGAGAGAGAGAGAGAGAGAGAGAGAAAGAAAGAAGAAGAGTGCGCTTGTGTGCGTGCGTGTGCGTGCGTGTTTGTTTACTTTACAGTATGTCCACATGGGTTTCAGTGTTTGTGTGGTGTGAAAGCCAGCTTCACACCACACGTGTGTATGCATGTGTGTTTTTGCGCACGCTCAAATTGTGTGCATGTACAGGTATGTGTCATGTACACATTACATAATTACGTTATTACGCATGGCAGCATTTGAATTGGATTTAAACATAGAAGGTCACTACTGAGTGCAACGAGACACTGCAGTAGCACAGTACACACACACACACACACACACACACACACACACACACACACACACACACACACACACACACACACACACACACACACACACACACACACACACACACACCAGTACAGAGTGTACATAATGTGTAATTGCTGTTTTTACATTCTCATTTGTATATTTTACCAATGGGTGTGGATTGTTTTTCTGCTGATATACAGAGTGACAGCAGCCTGACATCTGTTTATGTTTTATCAAGTTAATTGTATAAATAACTATAATAACTTGAATTCAGAGTTTGTGGTTGGTGTGTGTGGGGTCACTGGGGTGTAATTTGTTTGAGGATAGATGTTTTGAGACCAGTTGAGATCCATGAAGCTTGTTAGTCAACTGACAACCATCTATTAATAACCAATGCTTGTGCAGTGTGCTTTGTAAGCAGTTTACACCCCATGGCATTATTTTGCCACTGAGACAGACAGTACACAGTAAAATCTGCAGTGTTTAAGTTTGAGAGTGTAAATGTAACAAAATGGATGCATACAAGTCCATTTAATTCCATTTGGGCATGCTAGGAACCCCAGTCCAGTCCCAAAGTGCACACTAGTGTTAAACGTACTGCCGTTTATATAATTAAATATAACAACCTGTTTCAAGAACCCTAATTCCCCCAAAACCGTCACTAGTAAGTATATTGAGTAAGTGATGTCAATACACACTTGCATGCATGTGATCAACACACACACACACACACGCACGCACTCACACACACACACACACACACACACACACACACACACACACACACACACACACGCACGCACGCGCACACACACACACACACACTGTGATCAGGTTTCCTTTATGTATAGATGTGTAGAAAGTGAACTCTAAATGGCTGCGGCTTTCTGACCCTCAGGCTGTACACCTGCAGTAGTCGTTGACTCGTTATGCATAATTATGTCATAAAAACAGCTTGAAAAAACTGCTTGGTCCTTGTTACTTACATTTGTCACAAAACACTTCCAGGACCAATCAATTAGTCTCATGTCACAAAGAAAAGTCCAGCCAATATATCTTTTATTTTATTTTATATATATTATTGAAAACATTTAAATAAATGAGTGAATAACAATTTCAGATAATAACAGATCTACAAGCTCACCCGTTGTGAGCTTATAGATCTGCCATTGTCACTATTTTTGAAAAATTAAGAAAATGTTTTAAATTCTTCACTCTACATGTATAATGGTATGTCCAAAATAGGTTGAAAGATAGTTTAGGAAATCGATACATTTCCATTTAACATCACAAGTCGTCATCCTCAACAAATCTGCGGTGGCTTTTCCCTCCAGTCACCATCTCAATGTACAACAATCACAACATGGTTGCAGCTCCCTTTGTCACACGTCCCCATAATCAATGAAACCAAGACAACGGAGGATGTCTTTCACCCTGCAGTGAAAAGCCTGTCCCCAACAGACAAAGAAGCCAGCTTTATGGCAGATCTGTTACGGAATAGTGGTCACAAAACCTCAGCGTATCTGCCTCGGCGGTAGACCTAACGGGCGACAAAACTCTAAAAAGGAGTATACGTAGCAAAATTGTGCATTTTCCAACACAAAGTTTGAAAATGTTTAGTTTGAATTGATTTCATTGGCAGTGTTTTTGTGGAGTGGTATGACGCCTGAGAGGAATTGCTGCCCTACAAACTCACTTTTGAGTCAAAAACTTACCTAGAGCCCTCAAGCCCTGCTCGAGGGCCTCGAACAGCAGGAGTTTGAGGTACCCAGATTGAAGTGACTGGACTGGACAAATCTTTCCCTAAATTGAAGAAACTCTTTCTCCCCTGAGGTTTGGCAATACAGGCATGATGTATGAGGATCTCAACTATCACAGTGGGGCAGGTGTGTAGTGTCACACAAAACTCTGTAATGGTAGCTTTGGTGAAAAGGATGGGTCATAAACTCCCTCCCTGTCTTTATTAGAGGGCTATTATGCCATATAGAGTCTGACATTGCTTTGATTCTGAAAGTGCATTGTAATGTGAGCTCCATCATAATGCTTAATTTAATACTCTGTTGTGCAATGGTGTCTTTCACTCCTTTAAAGCTCTCATACAAGGTCCAATAAGCATACACAGGCACTTAGATAAACAGAACTACACAAATTAGAAATGTGTTAAGACGATTTACTCTTAATATACCACGTTCCATCCTGATTCCCCCCCAAAAATAGTGATATAATGCAGTAGTTCTCAAACATTTTAAATTGAAGGAGAAAAAAAAAACAGTTTGGTATGCATTAGGCCATGGGCCCCATAACTCACAGACCACAGAGTCACAGACCTGTAAAGGTCCATTTGGTTCCTAACTATCAATAATTTACCTGGGGATCCCCTGGAACCCCCTCAAGAACCCCCGGGGGACCCCGGAGCCCCACTTTGAGAACCACTGATGTAATGTACAACACCTGTTTGCTAGGCCCAGTCAGTCCCTGATTTGTAAATATTATCGTTCAGAAATGACAGTAACTTAAGACATGTGATACTAGGTTCAAATACAGATCATGACCCACGACTGCGTCGCATACAGTATAACCTCTTCTCTTTCCTGTCGGCTTTTACAGTAGTTTAAGTGTTTAAATAAATAAATAGGAATCCTTCTTGTGTGTGCACAGAGCCGCTAATCATAATTCAAGTCATTAGTCAAGTGACATGTTCATGTCTGACAGGACTTTTTGTCGTTCAAGTAATTCAAGCAGTAGTAAGCTCAAACTGCAGCTCATGGTGCAGTACAGTAAACCAGTGGTTTTCAAAGTGGGGTCCAGGGATCCCCAGGGGTCCTTGAGGGAGTTCCAGGGGGTCCCCAGTTACTTGATAGTTAGAAATAAAATGGACTCTTATGGGTCTGTAACTAAGAGTTTAACAAAGTATTCATTCAATCATTCAAACAAACATTTACACCTGGCATTAAAATGCATCCCCAGTATCAACTCTTCCTTTACTGCACTACATAGATCCCAAGCAAGCAGAAATAGCATTACATACTTCAACCCTACTGCATACTTAAATTACAATCCAAGCTGCCTGTCAGCGTTTAACATTTCTTTTGTTGGATCTGGAGGCAAATATTTGTTTCTGTCTAAATCACCCAGGATACACCAGATAAAATATGACATCTGTCCCTGATAAATACCCACCAAAGCCACCATGGGGTGCTACTGAGAACACACTTCTTCTGCCAGCTGGATCAAGGATCCTTTGTCTTGTTGCACATTTGGCCGCTGAAGCCTGATACTGTCCATCAGTGTGTTAGCGAAACAGCTCAGTACTGTAGCCCACTGATGAAAAAAGAAAATGGAAAAAATGAGATAAATGATAAATAGAATGAACTAATCATTAAATGAACAATCTGAATTATACTGTGCAGCCTGTACTCAAACTGGTAAAGACATAAAGGTAGATTCAACTGGTCCTCACAAACTGAAAATGTTCTCACAACTTCAACTACTGACATGTTGCTATAATTCCTTTATTTTCTTGCTGCCCATAGGTGCTTTTAATCTATTTTAATCAGGAAGAGGAGTCCCGTTGGGGCTGGACTGGAGGTGGAGAGTGCCATGCACGTTGAGCAGACACCAGTGGCCTCTAGTGCCAGCAGCACCACGACTCCCACTAACAGCACCACAGCCACTACCAACACCATCACCACCAACACCATCATCACCACCAACACTATCACAACCAGTGGGGCTGGGAGGCACATTTTGCCCCGGATATCAGTCTACAGTGGGATAACAGACAGACAAACAGTCCAAGTAAGTCCATTTTATGGTTATTTCTACTTCATAGATGAGTACAGTTGAAAATGACACAAACGGTTCTTCTAATCATGGACATGCGAACTTGTGAAGTAATGTGCCCCTTCAAAACCAATCATGAATATAGGATATTTATGTTACATCAACAGGCCAGTTGATGCACGTTTCTTACAATACTGGCATGGGTGAAATAGACCTTTTTATGGCAGCCATACTAATTTAAGGTTCTCTTCCAGTTAATGTAGCAGAGCCTTTCCAGAGCAATGGCAACATTTGTGGGATAGGCCTACAGCTAAACAGGGAATCTACACTAAATTAGATGCACACCCTTGATAAGCTTTCACAGAGAAGCACACCTTTAATGAACAATAACATATTTTGTAAACACAATTTGAAGTCATGCATTATTTCATCCTACCTTTATATAAATCAATACTTTCCTCATAATATCTGAAAAACAAAAACTCACTGTCCTTAAGCTTGGTTCTCATATATAGCTTTGTTTTTGCACTAAGCTCCGCCTGCAACATTGAGATAACCGGGAAGCATAGAAGTGCATTAGGGGATAGAATCAGGCATTCTAGCACCATGGCACTGTGAAAGGTGTGAAATTATGATTTATATGCATCAAATATATACACATTTAATGTTGCTGGTGTGGTGCAAACTCCCCATATGTCATACGTAAAAACAGACTTGTTTGGCACAACAGGAAGGTGCTAAGCTAAACCATCTGCCGTGGCATTGGTAATTGGTCCGACGGCTCTTTTTTTCCCCGTAGCACCATTGGTCCAACGGCGTGCATTATTACTAAGCCTAACCTGAACCCTAACCACCGTAACCTAAAACAATTCGGACTATTGGGGTTTTGGAATAATGGGCTGTCGGACCAATGGGCAGGCCCCATAAACAAAAGACCCAGCAGGTCTTTTAACCACTTAGTCTAGACTGTACTTCGTCTTTTTTTCATCTGACACCAAATCTCTTCGCAATGCGCTATGAGCGTATAGTTATTTTTGGCTAATGTTCCTCCCAGAATATGGATGCTGGTGTTCAAGTGGTTAATAGGGCAGCCACAGGTGCTAGCCTAGCAGGTATCTGATAAAATAGACACACCTGGAGAGTGAACTGGACAACAGGAGAAAGGAGGAGCATGTAACTCCACAAGATGTCCTGTGCATGTTGACACTGATCAGTATCGCTTCCAGTGATAAGAAACATTCTTTATCAGTTTGAGTCAAATGTAAGAGAAGCAGGCTCATCACAACAAAGGATGAGGGTGTACCCCCCCCTCCCTCTCGCTTCTCCTGTTGCTGTGGAACCGGAATGAGCTGTCACTCAACCTTGATGTAGAGATTCAGTTGAAGAATGGGGGAAGTCTGTATTTTGTCATATGATGGGGTTGCTAGTTGAAAATTAGGCTTCACTCATGACCCAGAGCCTTGGCTCCACCGTCTTCTTTTTGAATTAACCCATTTTAAATATTGATCTAATATTGATCCAGTCTCATTTCTTCAGTGTACTTAGGATTTCTGAGATGGATTTTTTTATTAAAATGTATTTAACTTTATATAACTTGATGCTAACTAATAATACTAATAATACTCGATGAATTGAATACACAGGACCACAATGGAAACCAGCCCTTAGGGCTTTTTGTGTTATCCTTTTAGCACCATTTGTATAATCGTACCACTGAACCTTTTTGCGAACTGTTAATAAAGTATTCAATCAATCAATCAATCAATCAAACAGATTACAGAATCCCTTCATTATTCGACAAGAGAATCCCTTTCTCAGAAAAGGGCTAATCCCCAACAGATGGATTTCAAACAATGTTGCTCTTTTCAAGTGTTGACTCGATGGTAATATAGATAGATACAGTAGATACCTTTATTGATGCCGCAGGGGAAATTCAGGCGCCAGAGACAGCATGTAGAATGTAGTTTTAATCATACTGCAGGCCTAACTGAGATCATACTGTAACTGAGAATGAGATTGTGACTGAGATTGTAACAGAGTATGAGAACAGTGAAATCCTTAGAGTTCATGTATCCGTTTGTAACTCTGAGAACATACACCCGACGAGTTAAATGAACAATCAGCATTTTACTTTGTGCAAACGTGTCCCACACACATATGCATGCACACACTCTCACAGACATCCACAAGCCAGGGCTTGTCCGTGGCCGGATGCATGTATGCATGTTGGGGAATGGCCCCTTGCTCCTGCAGGCAGTGATTGAGTAGAGATGGGGCCCTGCAGCAAGGGGGTGTTGGAGGGGGTCTGGATGGGGTCTGGATGCCTGGCTGTCAGAGCCCTCTGACTGATTGCTCAGAGGTGACAGGGTCACTGGACACACATCATACCCTGAGATCCTGTGTGTACACACACTCACACGTGCGCTGCGAGACTGAGTATTCAGCTACAGTGGGCGAGGCAGATTAGTGAACTTCAGCAGTTTAGACGGAGAAGCCTGTAGAAATGTATTCATTTTCTTGTACCTTCAGCCTCTGAATGGTGTATTTCTGTATCATTGTGTACATGATGTCGTGCAAGCTAACGTCCCTCCTCCAGTCTTTCTGTGCTTTTTGTTCTTCTCTGCTTCCTCTATTTTTGTCTCTTTCTCCGCCACAGCTCTCACTGTCCACCTCTGCTCTGTGTGTGTGTGTGTGTGTGTGTGTGTGTGTATGTGTGTGTGTGTGTGTGTGTGTGTTTGTATGTGTGCGTGCGTGCGTGCGTGCGTGCGTGCATGCGTGCGTGTAGGTTCTCCAGCAGGCTCTGAATGGGCAGCCTGGCACAGCTGCTCAGTACCTTCAGCAGATGTATGTGGCCCAGCAGCAGCACCTCATGCTGCAGACAGCAGCACTGAACACCACTCAGCTCCAGAGTCTGGGTACCATGCAGCAGGTTAGTCAAAATGTCCACCATTGTACCCATCCCCAAGAAATCCAAAGTGACATGTCTGAATGACTGGAGACCTGTCACTCTCACCGCAGTAGTCAGCAAATGCTTTGAGAAGCTGGTGAGAGAATACATCTGCTCCATACTACCTGCCTTGCTAGACCTGTGGCAGTTTGCATAACGTCAAAACAGATCCACCGACGATGCAATTGCCACAGCTCTTCACAGTTCACACCGTCCTGTCGCACATGGATGACAAGAAGCTGAAGTACAAGTACGTACATATGTTGTTTGTGGACTACAACTCAGCTTTCAACACCATTGTCCCGGCAAGACCTGACACACAGAGACCTAGAGCTACAGCCAAGCATGTGCGACTGGATGCTAGACTTCCTGTCGAACCAACGCCAGGTGGTGAGAATGGGCAGTATCACATGGGACACCCTGACCCTCAGCACTGGAGCACCCCAAGGATGCGTGCTTCATCGATGGAGCTGCAGTGGAAAGGGTCAGCGAGTTCAAGTTTCTCTGAGTACACATCGAGGAGGAGACACACACACCATGCACGTGAGGAAAAAGGCACAGCAGGGACTATACTGGTTTCGCCGCCTGAAGAAGTACGGAGTTAGTCCCTACATCCTCAGATTGTACTACAACAGCTCCATTGAAAGCGTCCTGTCAGGCTGTGTTACAGCCTGGTATGGAAACTGCACTGCCCGAGAAAAGAAAAACCTACAGCGGGTGGTGCGGTCAGCAGAATGCATAATGGGAGGCGAGCTCCCCTCACTCCAGGAACTGTACAAGAAGAGGTGTGTAGTCAAAGCTCAGCGCATCATCAAGGACAGGCACCACCCCAGCCACAAACTGTACATACCCCTACAACGACCGCCGCCGGGCAAGGAGGCCTACCTGTGGATTATACCAGTAATGCAACCTTTTGTGGACTATGTGGTTGAACTTGACACTGGAGACTGGAACACACTGATACTCTTCTTGCACTAATGTCTATGTCATGAACAGTATATACCAGCTGCTATGCTCATTCACTTTTTCTAAACCTCATGTACATAATGTTTGGATGCGCTATGTGTAAATATGTAGATACTTTAAATTCCTTCTTTCTTTTCTTTCTGGAAACAATCAAAACGATGTAGCTTGCACGAAAACTTTCAACCACTGTTTTACACCTGTAAACCTGTGATGTGACAATAAAGATGATTCTGATTCTGATTCTTATTTAGTCTGGTTGACATGCAGAAGGTTTGACTTGTTACCCTTCAGCAGGCTTAATTTATCCCATTTGTACTCTCTTAGAGTTACAGACCCGTAAGGGTCCATTTGGACCCCTGGTGGTCCCCAGACCCGACGTTGAGAACCAGTGGGTTAGACAGTGTTTGTGTCTCTCTGTTTCACAGGGAACCCTGGTGGCAGGACATCCAACATCCAACCAGAACATTTCTCCAGTCCAACAGACAGGAAACACACAAACCACTGTGAGTTGGGATGCAGTCATGCATGCTGTGCCATTTCTTCACTGCCAATACCTACTCCCGGTAGTACAGTACCATGACATATTATCCCATAATAAGCCTTTTTGTACTTTTATTCTGTATTCTTTTCAATTCAGTTTCACCTTGCTTCACATAGTATTATTACATACTATTATTGACACTTATTAGGTGCTGTTTAGCATTGTTATCTTTGAGGGGTATGGGAGCAGGATTCATTATCTCCGCCAGGCCAGACGTATGTTTTCGCCCCTGTCCGTCTGTGTGTATGTGTGTGTGTGTGTGTGTCTGTGTCTGTGTGTGTCTGTGTGTGTTTTGTGAGCAGCTTATCTCTGGCACCGCTGGACCAATCGGCATGAAACTTTGCATGCACAAGAAGACTCCACTCCACTCCATATCTTTTAAAACGGCCTGATGGTGGCGCTATAACTGTCCGCTTCACGTTTTGGCCTGTAACTCCTGAACCGTAGATTACTGGCTGGTACAATAAAAATCGCCGGATCCCTTGGCTCATAACGCAACTCCCCATAATAGGCCCTGCCCATTTGTGCCTGACTACATTTTCTGCCGTTTTGCATTTTCTTCAAAACACACTTTTTGCTACTACTCCTAAAGATTTTGTGCAAACCTAACACAAATGACACATTATCTCTGGAGTCATGTTATCAAGCTGTATCTGTCAGATATCATATTCATATTCCCTTCCAACTGGCTATGATTGACTTCCAAATTGGGTAGCCAATCCATCCTGGCAGAGATCTGCGCTCTGAGGAGTGCACTTTTCTAGTGCATTTTTTGCACCAATCATGGCTTTTAAACAGTCACGGGCACGGCTGTCTAATTTTTATACTGCCATATCCCTTATATTGAAACCAATTTGATTGCACATTATAGGGTTAAATTGAATTCAAGCAGTAAAACAAGCTCCTCAGACTGTTATAGCCTAGAGCTTAAGATTTTTGCCCGAGCCCGACGGGACCCGACCCGGCCCGTCGGCACGGGCTGGGCCGGGTCCAATTGGTCACGTATTTGTCGGGCTTTGGGTCGGGCTGGGCTAGGCAACAAAATGCAATTTATTTTTTTATCCAAATAAATGCATATATTAATTAATTTGTAGCATATTCTTTTTTTCTAACAGACTGTTGGAAAAGGGTGAATGACTCCTGTTCTTAACGAATTACCAAGATTTTCTGAGAAAAAAGGCTGCATGCAGCAATTAAGCTTGTTTAGAAAAATGACGGGCTACGGGCTGGGCTGGGCCCAATGTGTCAATTATGTATCGGGCTTTGGGTCGGGCTGGGCTTGAAGTTCTGTCGGGCTGGGTCGAGCCGGGCTCAAATATTTAGGCCCGATTAAAGCTCTATTATAGCCTATCAGTTTCATGCAGTGTAAAAGCAAATATGGACAATATAAACACGAGTCAACAATACAACAATGCAGGCATGCAGTTGCAACAGTAGTATAAAAGAGTGGTGGATAGTAATAAATGCACTACAAAAACTAAACAAACGCAGTATCCAAGTACACAGTCAAATCCTGTTAATCTAACTCTGAGAGTGTACAAATGTAACCAAATGGACCCTGTTTACATTTGTACAGTCTCGTGAAATTAACACTGAGAATTTAGCAGTGTATCGGAGAACAAGTTGTAAATGTAAAGCAACTGATTCATTTGTATACCCATCAACACACCACCAACACCACCAACACCACCAACATCATCATCATCATCGTCAGATCAGCTTAACTGTGCCTGTGACGGCCGCCCAGCTCATCAGCAGTGTCAGCGCTGCAGCCAACTGCGTACCTCAGACAGCTGTGATCCTGAGGAACGCCTCGAACCCCATCCTTACTGCCAGCCAAGCCCAGATGTATCTACGGGCTCAGATGGTGAGAGAGTACATCTACGATCAGTGGTGGAAAAAGTACTCAAATTCTTTACTTAAGTAAAAGTACCAATACTGCAATATAGAAATACTCTACGTTACGTAAAGTAAAAGTCCAGAATTCTAAATTTACTTGAGTAAAAGTACAAAAGTATTGGCATCAAAATGTACTTAAAGTACCAAAAGTAAAAGTACTAAATATTTGAAAATAGCCGATCTACAAGCTCACAACGCGTCGCGATGCGACGCGTTGTGAGCTTGTAGATCTGCTATTTTCAAATAGCCTTTGTATAAAATAGGGCTAAAGTGGTTAATGTATGTTTCATTATATCATAGTTTATATTTGAAAAGTAACTAGTAACTAAAGTTTTCAAATAATTGTAGTGGAGTAAAAGTACAATATTTGCCTCCGAGATGTAGTGGAGTAGAAGTAAAAGTACTGGAAATTGGAAATACTCCAGTAAAGTACAAATACCTCAAAATTGTACTTAAGTACAGTACTTAAGTAAATGTACTTACGGTAGTTACTTTCCACCACTGTCTACGCTACATCCAAATTGTAACAAATTGTTTTTCTACTGTGCTACAGAAAATGGTGTGTTTCAGTTTCATTGGTTCGTGACTTCTGTGTTTTTTTCCTTCATTCTAGCTCTTCTTGACCCCAACTGCAGCCATTACTGCAACCAAAGAAGCCTTGACACAGTCAACCACCCAGCAGCAGACCTCTGGAGCACAGGTCAATATGTTGGAGGGATGGATGGGTCCAGAGAGGATGTAGTGGTTGAGAATACTGCATGATCTCCCCTTTGATAGATGACTAGCCAAATAACTAAAGCCTGATCAATATGTTGATGGCCAATATATCGGCCATTGTTGAACTATTTTGATTATTTAATTATGCAGCCGATGTGTCCCGATTTATATCCACTTAGAACCTGGCATCCCTATTTTGTAATTACAGTTGACAAACGCTTTTAAAAAGCTTGTACATCTGCTTTTATTAAAAATAGCAGATCTACAAGCTTTGATTAATTGAATACTTTATTAGTCAGAAATGTAAACAGCACGTGGTACAGTCAGACATTAAGGCTAAAAGGATGACTCAAAAAAGCTCACAACACATTGCAACGTGTTTCTTTTTTCAGCTTGTTTTTTCAATAGGGCTTCCCTCTGTCACATAGTTAAATGAAGTTACATTTGTTTGTGTTTATTGTTATCTATCAAAGTTATGTTTGTTTTTTGTTTGTATTTATCTTATAAGTTACAGTAAATGTTCTCAAATAGAAGCTTTAATCAAAGCTAAGTTCTTAAAATTGAAAGAAAGTGATGAAAGAAAGTCAAAACATTGGTAATCAGTGGGCTAGGACTCTCCAAAAATCGGGATTGGCATTGGACCCAAAGATCACAGATCTGGCTCTACAAATAACTACAACAATTGCATAACAGATTTTTAAAATGACAAATTCACATTTGTGTGTGCTTACATGGCACTCAAGTAAAACTTTGTTATCACATAACGTTAACACTATCACACAAATCCATACAGATGGAAGAATGCAGGACACATTACATCTGTCCTCCCCTCAGGTGCAGAATCTTTCTATGTGCAGGCCAACTCCGTCTGCACCCTCCACCTCCTCCTGCACAACACCCTGTGCTACTGCGTCTGCTGTTCAGCTGCAGGGTCTGTGCCTAAAGCAGACATCCAGATTCAACCAATTCACCATCCCAGTTCCAGGGCAGGGGTCACCTGGGCAGGGGAAAGTCTCTGAAGAAAAGGAAGGTCCAGGACCTGATGTTGAAGCCCCATCAGAAAGGCAGAAGCGAGAGGGACAAGTGGAAGTGAGAGGACTGATGAGTGTCAGCCAAAGTTTGACAACTCTCACCCAGCATCCACTCATCAGCCCAGGTAAACACTCACCCAGCATCAGCCCAGGTAAACACCCATTCAACACTCATGCTATTGATCCACAAGGGAAAATGCAATATGCTCTCAATATGCAGTTAAGCGAGAGGTAAAATTGGGGAAAGATAATAAAAAATAAACAAAGTGCATAAAATAGCTTAAAATGTGAATTAAATAATTTAAAAGGAACATCTACTATCAAAAAGATAGAATTAAAGGCAACAGAGACAAGGCTTAGCACTTTGTTCAGCAGTCTGATGGTTGCTTGATAACATTGTTCAGAAGTCTGGTGGTGTGGCTCCTGATACTCTGGTATGACTTGCCTGGTCGTGGGGTGATGAATGTCCTTGATGATACTCTCAGCCTTGGCCACACATCATTTTTCATGTATTTCCTGGAGGGAGGGAAACTCACTTCCTACGATGCGCTGAGCTGTCTGCACAACTCTCTGTAGTGCTTTGCAGTCGATACCAGGCGGTGGTGCACCCTACGGTGCCGTTATAGCACCCTGAGGATGAATTTCGGGAGGTAGTATAGCCGTTGCTACGTGTTTTTTTTACCACGAGCGTGGTGTGTGGCCTATTTAAGGTCCTCGTAGATGTGTATTCCAAGAAGATGATGGGGATGCTTTATTGTTGGTTTCAAAACAATTCTAAATGCTGCTGGAAGCCAGTGTAATGCTCCTGGAAGCCAGGGTAATGAAGATTGAAATGATATGGTCATTCCTTTTTCAATAGAAAACCACCTGTTAATCTGTCTGGCTGGGAACTTGTTTTGCATTGCAATTCATCAGTTCAAAATGGAAGAGGAAGGCACATACACTGTAAATTGTTTCTCTTTGCCTTTAAGGGATTTGTCCTCTTCCTGTCCCTCCTGCCTCAGATCTTACCAGAACCCTTCCAGGGGCAAACCCCTCCACTGTGGATGCTAATGGTGAGAAGTGCAGCCATGGCTGCAGCTGTGCAGTGTCCACAGCTGGGAGCTCTGACCCAGGGGTCTCCACATCCGAACAGCCCCTAATGAGCTACCAGATGGGGGTTGGGGGATGCTGTGCAGCGCAACACATCTCCCATGTCACATGTGCACAAAGAAAGCCCTTCCCCCATCTGAGGCCCCCCAAAATCAATACAGCAGCGAGTCGAGCTTCTGTTTCTGATTAAAATGCGGGAAAGAGCTGCTCTTATGTGGGGAAATGAACCACAGGAGACATTGCCATTATTATACCTTTGATTCCCTGAAGCTTTAGAGGAGCTGTAAATCAAACTGGGTTGTTTTGTTTATTTAAGCTGGTATAGATTCATCCATTCATCCTGATAAGCTCAACATGTACATTATAATCTTAATAATAGTAATCACACTCAAAATCACATGTGGTATATCAGAGATGTACTGTAATGCAGTAGGCCTGTGCAGTAAATAGGTCAGGGTTCAAGTCGATAGGGCCTGGCTGAACAAACAAGTAACCTCTTAAGGTCCGTACACACTGGGAGCGATTATTTTGTGTGATTAATTCACATTAATTTAAACTTCTGTTTGTGTTTAGAGTTCATGCACACTGAGTGCAATTATAAGGAGTCATACATAAACCTGTATGAATAAAAGTTTGATGTGAAATAATAATAATTTATTTGAGTCGCTCCTGATGTGTAATGGACCTTTATAATAGTGTCAGCAGAACCAGCAGCTTTCTAGATTGACTTGATTCTGTGGTTGTTTTCGGCGAGCAACACTGTCGTACGACAATGTATAAATAAGGCTTAATTCAGTGGAGACCATTTTGGGGACTTTAACTTCCATCCAATCTATATATCTGTCTATACATTTCAGGAATCTCTCTCTGTGTGACTGTGTCCCTTTATGGTCAAATATATATGGAGATCCCCGAATGCTCCTAAGTTGGTGCATCACAGTACATGACATCATAGACTGGCCTCGAAGTACTCACTAGTGTTTACGGTGTCACTCTGTAGGTGGTTAGCTGTCTATAAGAGAGTAAACCGCTGGACTGATCACATGTTTTATAAAGTGAATGTTTTATATTTAACTTTAATTTGATAATTGAAGTCACTGGGGCTCGTATCGAGCTGAAGCCTTGCCCAATACATCATAGCTATGTCATGGAAGACTGACTGACTGGCCAGGTGAAGTTCGAGATCCACATGAAGCCATGTTGTTCCCATTTAGATCTCGAGATCCATGCAGATGGATGAAGCGATGGATTTGACAAAAACGATATTGGTCAACTGTGGGCAACTTGTATCTAAAACAAACAAAAAAAGTCAAGTACTGATTTCCTATTTAATTAGATATGATCTAGTAGCCTAATTGCTGAAGCCTGAAGATGTTGGCAAATTCACCAATTTGTGGTTTTAAAAAATCACCTTAGACTCTAGGAAACTATTACAGAGGCTTTATCAACTCAAAAATCTAAAATCTAAATCAAATCCCTCTGGCAAAAACCCTGGTATGCAGTCTCAGGAACTAGACAACAATGGAGAAAAAGTGTTAAATTTGTTCTACTTTTTCCACTGCCCAGTGTCCCACTCAACCACAGAAGGGGGAGTTGTCAAAACATTGCCATAGCTCTCTTATACATGTTTAGGAGCCCGAGGTCACCATACCAGAGGAAATGTAAACAAGAGCACAAGAATAATAACACATCTAGTGATGAGCTCTCCTCCCACGCAACACAAATATTTTAGGACCAGATATGTGGGAGTTTCTACCATGGACAGTTAAGTACACTGTAAAATCCTCAGTACACTGGTACTGTAAAATCCTCAGTTACAAATGGATAAATTAATACAGAGGATTGTATAATGTACTTTCACACATGGACCAGCCAAGCCATGTTAGGTTATGAATGAAAACTGACTTCAAGCACATTAAATATAACACTTAATGTTATCATTAGGTGTCTCGCACTGATTAACTTAACTGTTTTGAATGATGAGAGGAACATGGCTTGAGATATGATTAATTATAGCGGTGGCACACAAAATATAACTACTGAACCTTTTAACCTTTTCACTTAATGAGACTTTATGCTGCATCACATATGGGAGATACAGTATATGATGTTTTCACAGAGGTATTTAAGTGCTTAATTGACGGTACTAGAATGTAAAGTCTTTGCCACATGTTTATTTTTCTCTGCTGCTGATCATTGTGCTAATGTGTAATGTGCTGATGTATGTGTTCACTACAATTTTTACTTCATGACTGGATGGATGGATGGATGGATGGATGGATGGATGGATGGATGGATGGATGGATGGATGGATGGATGGATGGATGGATGGATAGATAAATAGACTGATGACAAGAATAATTGTTCATACATAAAGAAAATAAGGAAACTACTTGAGTCGCTTTGATGAGCCATAATTGCTGACTAACTTAGCTTCTATTAGTAACATTTGCACTATAGATCAGAGTTCCTTTAATCCTGTTGCACCGCCTGCCTGTACTTATTGGGATTGAATAATGTGCAGTGCACTTAATTACACTTCAGTTTCTGCTGTCAGGCAAGATTTTTTAATAAGCTGTTTTATATACATTAGAGGCTACACTGTCACAACATTACTATATAATTACTTAAATGCCAACGGTTGGCATTGACATTTTACTGTTAACGGTATCTTTTCTGACCTGTTGTTTCAGCATGCGCCCAAATCCAGATGCAACCTCAGCTTCAACAACATAAACAACAGAACACTGGTATCCAGCAGCAACATGCTCCTCAGCAGAGCCAGGTCACACTCCTCCATACCCACACACGGGCCCAGATGGTACAAACCCTGGCCATCCAGCCCCATGTGCAACCTCAAACCAGACAAGACCCTGCTCCAGTGTTGCCCAAATCCCCTGTGTCCAGCCTGCCAGCAGCCATTTTTAATTCCATTGTTAGGCCTACATCTCAGGTATTATCCCCCAGTGAGCCAACCCAGGACCAGGACCCACATAGACCAACATCTGACCAGTCCCTGGCAGCGCAGCCCTGTGCTAAACCTCTGCAACAAGCTGAAGTTGACTTCCAGAGCCAGCTCACTGCAAAAAGCACAGTAAGGGGCCGATTTGCTTCTCATAGCTCAAGCTGAATTGGTGATGGTCCATATGGTACTACATTAATAGTTATAGCAACATTGCACAATGTGTTCTTGGCTGGAAAGGAGCACCTAAATTAATGCAGAGACAGAGGTTTATGATATTCAGCAGTTTTAAAAAGGCAATTTATTATGTTAGTATATCAACATATACCTGTCATTGTAACACAGAACAACACCATCCCTGCTGCCCAGCAAATGATGCCACTTCCTGTGCAGGCGGACAACACTACCAAGCAACAGCCAGCAAACTCTGACATGTCTGCTTACAAGACTGAAGGTAGGAATAATAACTGCAAACTCTGAACATTTTCCCCTGCTTTAGTTTGCTACAACAGAGCAAATTATTCACGAGGTCACTTACATTATGAATACATATGAATTAGCTTTTCTTTGGAATGTGTTAACTTTCATGTTATTGTATTTGTATCTGGTGCTGATCTTGAATCTGCTGTCCATTTAACACCTACTGTATTCCCTTCATCACACAGTAGATGCTCTCTGCATTCATGCACCCATAGACACGTCACAATGGCCGCCTCCACTCCAGCTCTCCCCTCAAGCGGAAGATCAAATCTGTCATACCCCAGTGTACATTGTCCTGCACAGCCACACCAGATTGTGCCACTAATAAGGAAGCGGTTATTGGCTTTTGTCATTACCATGACCGGAGACATGCTTGGGACACAGCTGTGGTGTGTTTGGGAAGAATTCATGGAGAATTATGCCTGGTCCGCATCCATATGAAAAATAGAAGTATAACAGGCCAAAAGAGGCTAGAGAGTTAGTGAGATTCTGGTTTCTGGGTGTACATTAGCTGTTTAGATAATGAATAGATACACTTGGAAATCATGGCACCATATTGAATATTGGACCACCAATATCTGACTGACATTAAAATACATTTACCATGATACGTTTTTGAGAGCCCCTCCTGTCAGCCCAGGGTTCTTGGGCTTAAAGATATGAACTAGCTTTATGAATAGCCTGCCCTGGAAGTCGTGTCAGCCTGCAAGACAGTTTTCCACACAGAGAATAATAAGGTGTGTAGCATTAAAACTGTGGCCATAGGGAGGGGAAGTTTAGTCAGTAACTACCCCTTTGTTTAAGATCATATTGAATCAGTAGTAGAAATGATTGCATGTAATCATTTTTTAAGCACTTATCACATAATTATGTGCATGTGAAGTTGATAATGATAAAATACCTTGCCTTGAGAAATATCCCCAGGCTATGGAGAGTAAATGATGACCATAACATTTTTTTTCCCAATATGAATCACAAGTGAAACTCGCAAGATAGAAAATATATAATACAATGGGCTATTAGGCCTGGTGTATACGTATTAAATTACGTTTTTTGTTTTACAGGGTTTTCCTTTATCTAGCTCACATGTTAATGTTATGAGTGTTTTCATTATTTTGAATATATAATGCCATAGCCTTCAACAGGTTGAAGTTTTCCCTATTATTAATGTTGATGTTTCTGACATTGAATTTGCCTAGTTTTACTGGCAAGTTTAGTGAACTAAAGCCAAGCATCTTTTTTACCACTGAGTGTATGGATGGATGGATGTATCGGAGAGTGTAGCCTACATCAAACAGCAGCATACTCCTGTGCAGTATTACACATTATAAACACAGTACATGAGCACAACCGCGAGTAGAAGGGAAATGCGAGGAGTGGAGACGGCCAATCATGTACCTCTGTTTCTTTACTCTAACCATTCAAACCAATCAGGCAGCGAGCTCTTCGTTGGGAACTCCGCTGTGATTGGACCGCTTTCCAGGTTTCCCGGGCCAATGGCGGGGGTGTTGGATTTCTCTATTCACTTCAGCGTTGCCATGTCTGCTGATTATAAGCGACTTTGGGCTTGTTTTTCTGTAAAGTTGCTTGTAAATATTGGTAGTTGCGGGTTGCGGTTTTGGGTCTTCTTGTTTTATTTCCTAATATTGTTGAAACCAGCGATTCTAAAACATTTTCAAGGCAAGAACCCCCAAATGAATATGTATTTGTCTGCGGACCCCATCTGAAAACATTTGCCAGGGATAAGATTTGCGTTGTTAAAAATAGCCTATGTTTAGAAAATATTCCCAAAAAAAAATCACAAATTCTTCCAAGATTCTTTTGAAAATAGCAGTTCTACATGCTCACAATGCGTCGCATCGCGTTGTGAGCTTGTCGATCGGCTATTTTCAAATAGCCAATGTTGTATTATGTTATGTTTAAAGGGCGAAGATCGAGCTCGCTTCTTTTGGGCTTGTTCTCATAGACCTGGTTGCTTATTTCTCTCGCAAAACCTGGCAACACTGCTTCCAATGAAGTAGTAATAGACAGACAGGCAGCGTACAAAGAGGTTTACATGGGGTTGTGGGAGCGGCGCCGGTGGCTCCTGCAAATCAGAACAACCACACGAGCAAATGAAAAGAAAAAGTTTGGATATGAACTGTTGGTGTAATTAATTGGGCGTTAATTCCCGTGTGAAACGGATTGCGTGCGTTTGTTGGACATTCTGCTGTGTTTTGGAGGAGAACGCGTGGCGGCGGGCTGCAGTGTGTGTGGTGCGTTGTTTCCCCGGCGGACTGGAGGGTATTATATGAAAGAGATCGTTGTCTGGTGCAGGAGCAGCAGCGGAACAAAGGGCTGTGCAGCAGCTTTTATTGTCACAGCGTATGGACCGCAGCCCACTGCTACTGTTTATTACTGACTGAAGTCGCTTTTATTGGATTATTGTGAAAGTAAGCCAACTGTTCATCATCATGTCTCTCTCATATACACACGACTGCGTTGAACTTTTCGGATCTTTGCATGCAAAGTTAATATTTAGCTCTGTGCAGTGTGTGGTGGAAAGTAACTAAGTACATTTACTCAAGTACTGTGGTTAAGTACAATTTTGAGGTATATTTTGTTTTATTTTACCGGAGTATTTCAGAGGCAAATATTGTACTTACTCCACTACATTTATTTGAAAACTTTAGTTACTAGTTACTTTGCAGATATAAATGATTATATCATACGGTACAGCCATTTGTATTTTATGCATAGGCTATTTGAAAATAGCCAATCTACAAGCTCACATGCGTCGAGGTGTTGTGAGCTTGTAGATCTGCTATTTTTAAACATTTTAGTGCCTTACCTAACAGTGTATTTTGATGCCAATAGTTTTGTACTTTTACTCAAGTTACTTTTTGAACACAGGCATTTTACTTGTAACGTAGTATTTTTTATATTGTGATATTGCTACTTTTACTTAAGTAAAATATCATCATCTGAGTACTTTTCCCACCACTGCCTCGCCTACTCTCTTCAAGTGGTGTAAAGTAGCTAAGTACAAAGTAACTAAGTACATTTACTCAAGTACAGTAAAGTACAGTTTTGAGGTATTTTTTACTTAACTGGAGTAAGCTTGTAGATCTGCTATTCCATACCAGGATCTCGTAGTTTAGGAGTCAGTGTGATGATAATGTGACCGCGGCTCAACAAGTCAACTGGTTGACAAGTTTATTATCCCTGTTAATTGTGCCGTTTTAACATGTTTTATTTGTTTCGGTAAAGACAAGTTCATTTGGATTTCACATTGTTGTTGCTGTGCAGTGGTGGAAGTACTGTACTTAAGTAAAATGTTTACGGTATTTTTCCTGGAGTCTTTACTTTTTTCAGTACTTTTACTTCTACTCCACTACAACTCAGAGGCAAATATTATACTTTACTCCACTACAATTATTTGAAAACTTTAGTTACTTAGTATATTTTGATTATTAAAAGATTTGAATAAATGTTATACTATGATACCTTGTGAGTTGTGAAACGGGACTTTCTGCCTAATTTTACTTTTGGTACTTTAAGTATATTTTGATGCAAATACTTTTGCACTTTTACTTTACTTTTTATTACTGGGCTTTTACTTGTAACAGAGTATTTCCACATTGCAGTATTGATACTTTTACTTAAGTAAAAAAATGTGGGTACTTTTTAAACCTCTGTTGGTGTGTGTGTGTGTGTGGGTGGCAGGTGAGGAGGAGGCTGCAGGCTGCGGGCTGAATGTGAACCGTCCAGGTGGCTCGGCTCCAGTCATGACCTCGGGGAATGGGAACAATGCACCCACGGTTACTGGCAGCACCCCGCAGAATGGCGAGAGCAAGCCGCCCCCCCAGCAGGCCATAGTGAAGCCCCACATCCTCACCCACCTCATCGGGGGATTCGTTATCCAAGAAGGCGCAGAGCCATTCCCTGTGAGTATAGCCTGTCTCACGCTGACAAGAGTTACATTTTGGTGTGTGTGTTGGGTGGGTTGTATAGTAGGCCTTTCAGGTAACAAAATAGGAGAGTGATAGGTGTATCAGGTGGGATTAGCCGCAAGCAACTCTTAGATCCTATTTTTAATATCTGGAATCTAGAGTTGCAATACCAACCCTTGATAGCCCATACATTCAAACAGAAAAGTCCTATCTGATTGTGTTAAACGACGTTAAACTCACCAACATTACAGCTGTACGGAAAGCATCAATTATCCTCTTTCTATCTGCAAAGTTTCATAAAAATCCACCTTAGACATGATATAAGATACTTTCTGTCAAGAAATTCCGTGCAGGTGATTATTTTTCTAAGTGTTCAAGTTTGGAAGCGCTTGTTGGAAATCACTCAATGGTCCTTCGTACCACCTGTTTCTAAATTGCACATAATGCAGGAGCAGCAGGACGTTGCGTTATTGAAAACGAGTGCTTCCAAACTCCAACACTTAGAAAAATAATCACTTGCACGGAATTTCTTGACAGAAAGTAGCTCATAACATGCATACATTGCAGATAGAAAAAGGATAATTCAAGCTTTCCGTACAGCTGCAATGTTGTTTAATACAGTCAGATCTGACTTTTCTGTTTGAATGTATGGGCTGTCAAGGGTTGGTATTGCAACTCTAGATTCCAGATATTAAAAATTGGATCTAAGAGTTGCTTGCGGCTAAGGTGGGATATTGACACATGGCACCTTTTGATGACCTGCTAAGATTGTTTTGTCTCTTTTGTCTACTCAAGAGCATCAGACAGCCTAACAGTGGTAGGCTGAGAGGCTAGATCAGGTATTTGATTTCGACATCAATCAGTTGCAGTACCATACATTTTGGGTGACTATATTTTTCTGTGAAATATTAAAACAAATATATTTTCAAGTTTTCTGCTATACATCCATGGACCACAAGAGGTAGCAGAACTCTAGTCTCTTAGCTTATATTCTGTGGAGAAGTTTGAAGTGACTTTTTTGTGAGTGTTTGTTTATAAGATGTTTATAAGTGTTTGATATATCATTCCATAAGCAGAACTTGCTGCCATTGTTTCTTGTGTCTTCCAAGAGTCTCTCCCACTGTCTCTTGATTAAAGAGATGAATGAATTACCACAACACTGGCCATGTGGTGGAAGCAATTTAGAGTTAGACACCATTCTTTTTTACGTTGTCAATGTCCACTACTGCCTCTTATGATACTTATAGAAATAGACCCTATGTAATAAAGGCATAATTAAGGACAATCTTGAATAGTAAAACAAAAAATTACATGTCAAGTGATAAATGCACAATGATCTGATTTTACTAGGGATCTCCATTAGCTGGTATCATAGCAACCACCTAGTCTTCCTGGGGTCCACATAAAAACACATTCAAAAACATTTGTAGTTAAAAAAGATCAGGACACACACACACACACACACACACACACACACACACACACACACACACAATAAATTCTAAACCAGCTGATATAAAGAGAGAACCCTAACCTAAATGGCACAATAATAAAAAATGCCAATAGGACACATGCAATGACATGTATGACAAAACAAAAACACAGACCACATTAAGTGAGTTGCTTTAATTGAAACAAAGACACTTTCTTGATTTGTTTCTTTCAATCCACGGCTTTAAAGTCTTAACCATCTTTGCCTTCCATTTCACTGCACTCAGGTGGAACGTCCATCATTCTCCATTGAAAGCCTCAGGAAGCATAAGCATTATTCTGAGAGGCACAATCACAATTCAGAGATGGAGGATCTCTCATCACAGGGTAAAGACCGTGACTGAAAGAGGCTCACATCACTTTCCTATTTCTACATTTACCTTTTACAATTTATTCATCAATGTTCTTACACCTAAAATATGAAACAATCTATTGTGTAGGGTTCCATTAGTGCATTTATTTTACATTGCCGGTAATGGTACAATCTTTCTGTTGTTTTCGCTTTGACTCTTCAGAGCTGAAGAAGCAGCAGGATGAGCCCATGCTAACCTGTGAACTGTGTGGGAGAGTAGATTTTGCCTACATCTTCAAAGGGTCCAAGAGGTTCTGTTCCACTGTCTGTGCTAAACGGTAAGGGAAGGCCAAGGGCTCAATATGGAAGAATTCTGCTATAGCATATTGAAGGGGTAAATTAACATTTAGGATTTTTGATTTGTTGTTTTTGGTTATTGTTCTAGTTTTCTGGTTCGTTTTCTTTCCCATTCAGTTTCCCTAAATTGCCACTTGTACTGTGTTAAGCACTTTGGTGCAATTGGGATACAATCTGTTAGCCCTCTGCTCAGCAGAAAGTGCTCCTTTATATTCATCAATACCCGGAAGTTATCCATCTCAGGCCTGGGGTGTCATGATGCAGCCTGGTCTGAGCTTGGATACTGAGGGTAACAATGAATGCTGGGTGATAATTTGTTTAGCATATATACCCATTGCCGTATTTATTATACACTTTTAACTTCTCTGGCAAAGAAATGGTAGACTCGCTGGGATTTCCCGACAGTGTGGGGAGGCTGCATACCCATGTTGGTATGCAGCTGTTCTGTGAGCCATCAAAGGACGCTATCAAGCTGTTTGAAAATAAAATGTAACCAGTATAAGCTCATACATCATACTGGGCCGATACAACCTGACACTGATCCAGCCCTAGCGCATGGTGAACAGTTCAACATGCAACACTTTTTGCCAGGCTGTAGTTGTAAATAAGAATTTGTTCTCAACTTGTTTTTCCTGGTTAAATAAAGGTAAAAAACAAAACTTTCACTAATTGGTCTGCTACTGCCGTTGAAACCCTAGGGCTGGTACTGCTTTTCAACCATCTGTCCTTTTATCACTACCCTCGTTCATAGCAAATAAAGGCTGTATATGTTATAAAACACAATATCTACCACATTACACTTGAATTACATTTTATGAAAGCTGAAAGCCAATTTGGATAATTTCTTAAAAGTAACAAAGCACCCACTGACGAAACAATGGTTAATACAACTTGTGACATTTTTTCTGCAGTTACAATGTGGGATGCTCAAAGCGAGTTGGTCTCTTCTCAAACCGCAGAACTGCAATGGAGAACCTGAAGAAACAGAGAACACTGAACGGCACCCACAGAAATTCTAATTTCGAGTCTAAAAAGAAGGTGAGGCAGCAGTTAAGTGGTGTCAGGTTTGTTCATGCCAACATGATTCATTGTACAGTATGTTTCCTGACCTCCACCCAGGTGTAATGGCCTAACAAAAGCCATACCACAGAATAATATAGGCTAGCTTGAGTTAAAGTCTTGCCATGACATTGTGTTTTGTGTCTTATTTAAAGCTGCAATTCATATTTCTTATGTGTGTTGCAAGAATGTCGAACCCGAAACCAGGGTCTTAATTTATTGTTGAGCTAGTTATATTGTAATAAAATATTCTACCATACAGATTGGTTAAAATGACATTTTACTCTGTGGTGCTGTTAGTCGAGTGGTTAAGGCATGTACCACATGGGTTCTGAGCCGCGGGTTCAATTCCGGAACCCGACGGCAGCTTTACTACATGTCACTCCCCTACTCTCTCCCTGTCTCCTGTCTCTCTCTACTGTACTATTGAATAAAGGCGTAAAAGCCCCTAAATGTATTGAAGAAAAACATTTGTTTGTTTTATTAATCAAAATAAGTCCAGGATTGTAGTTTTCAAAGCTAATAATATTTTCCGGTATTATTTTTGCAAACCAAAACCTGTGCTAATTTGAATTAATCTGCGCCTTCAGGTTCCTCCTAGCCACCAGAAAGCTATTGTCGGTGCCGTGACAGCTGGCCACTTGGCTCACCCTGCGCAGGGTGAGTCGAGCCAGTGTTCGGACATGTCCAACTACGAGAGACCGCTGTCACCTCTGTCGGCGGCGGCTTCCGCTGCCCAGCGCGTGCACCCGGGTAGAGGGCCTGAGCACTCTGAGCTGCCCCTGCTGTCCCACAGCTTCCTGGCTTGTGACCCCGCCCAGTGGAACGTAGAGGATGTTTATGAGTTCATCTGCTCTTTGCCAGGTAGGCAACACTTAAGCTAAAAAAAATAGCCTTTCTGAATTTTGCAGCAATGTTTCTTGTTGAGTTTGTAGAGCGGCTATTTTCGTTATTTATCGTATGACTATGTTTATAGGGCTTAAAGGGATATTTCACTTTCAAAAAAACTTTTGGTCATTTTATCGTCCACTCAGGCTTTTGTGAGCCCCCAGACCGTTTTTAAGTTGCTTGATTTAGTATTTAGATATTTGATAATCATTTTATCAGACACGCCCCCTTCCTATACAAACCCATTATAACTTCAAACTCCATTTTTAACCTGTTAGACTCATCAAAAACACCCGTCCTTGGTTCTGGTGACTCACCCTGCCCTCCTAATACGCCTAATAATTTTTCGATAACTTTTTTCATGTATTTTATTTTATTTTTTTAATGTATTAAATTTTTTTCATTTTCCAAAAGAAATATTAAAAATAAATCGAAAAAACACGGCCGCCTCGCGTATTAGGAGGGCAGGGTGAGTCACCAGAACCAAGGACGGGTGTTTTTGACAAATCTAACATGTTAAAAATGGAGTTTGAAGTTATAATGGGTTTGTATAGGAAGGGGGCGTGTCTGATAAAATGAATATCAAATGTCTAAATACTGAATCAAGCAACTTAAAAACGGTCTGGGGGGCTCACAAAAGCCTGAGTAGACGATAGAATGACCAAAACTTTTTTTGAAAGTGAAATATCCCTTTAAGTGGTTAAACGAATAAAGGACAAAATGTGTCTGCCCTGTTGTCAACAGCACCCTCTTCTTTTAGTTTTTCTTTAAAATCCATCTCTGACATGACTCATTGTTGAACGCAGGTTGCCTAGAGATAGCCGAGGAGTTCCGCTCACAGGAGATAGATGGACAGGCCCTGCTGCTGCTGAAAGAAGACCACCTCATGGGGACCATGAACATCAAACTTGGCCCTGCTCTCAAGATCTTCGCCCAGATCAGCATGCTGAAAGATTCATAGCCACCCTGACATTTCCAACACACACACACACACACACACACACACATTCACTCACTCTTTAAGGCAGCTCCAATCTGTCTGACTGGACAGGAGATGTTCAGGACCTTTTTAGTAATGCCTTCTGTCATCTGGATGGTGTAGAGGGGGGTCAGTTAGGAGGCCATAATTAAGTTTGACTTTTCTTCCAGACAGACGTTATTCCTGTGGCCTATAATTGACAACAAGCACTTCAACGTGCTTGACTTTTCCACTTTTTACTTGACATCAGGAAAAACATTGTTAGGTAGTGAAGTCAGTTTTACAAGAATCCTGGTAGTTAGCCTGCTTTGGTATAAGCGTTCCAATAGATAATATATTTTTCTTTATAAAGTACTGGGTCTTGTCTGCACTGAGATGCTCGAGATCAGTTCATTCCCTAGTGCCGTTATCGCTGAAGACCAATACAGCTTTTCTGGATGGCTGTGTAGTTTTCATATCACTGTGTTTTCTTATTGTGCTTTTACAACTGTGCCCTGATAGTGATGGTCAGATGTTGGACTGTTAATCAAAAATGTTATTGCTTTTTTATTGTATCTACTTTGAACAAAATGCATTCATAGAATGTTTTTCTCATAATTGTATTTTTTATTATGGACGTGTTTCAACAGATTGTGATTAGATGACACAAATACAAACAAAATAAACATTCACTTGACATATAAAAGGGGGCAGCGTTAAGGCAAAGTTGCGTTTCGTGAATGTTTATAAAGTTTGTGGTTCCAAAGCTCTGCCCAGGTGCGATACTGTAGCGGATATCATTACATACCTCATCCATTTGTAGAGCAGAACAAGCTGTTCTAAATCTACTGCTGAAAACACTGATGTCATTTAATGGAAGTGTAGTGAATGATTTACAAATTTTGAATACTTTAATCCCAAAACCCCAAAACATACAGAAAAAAACCCTGTTATAGCAGTCAATGTTTTAATTAGCACTTGATTTTATCCTGAAAGACCTCAACTTGACATCAAATGTAATGGTACCAATACTGCATACTACTGTTTTAAACATTGTTTTATTTTTGTAATCTTGTTTTTTTTTTACAGTGACCATTTTGTTATTTTAAATTATACTATTAATTACCAAATGCCTCCAGATTGTGACTATGACCCAAAACAAAGCTGCATGGTGGCAATTGTAATGAAAGTTTGATTTCTTGGTGGATGTATCACATGTGCCTTCTCATAAAGAGAATCACCAACTATAGTATGTTCATTGTCAGTGGTACATGTATCGTGTTGTTAGTGGTAATGTTTATGGAATTGTTTTGCAGGATACCTTTTGTACTTTGAAATAAATCCTTAAAGTGATTGTACACATTCTCTGTGTAACACTATATTACATAGTACTTCGTATACGGTTGTTGGTAACGCTTCAATCCTGTAGCAGTGTTGAAACAGCAAGCCAACAGTCTTCAAAGTGCTTTCAGATTAGTCAGTTAAACTGGTTATTCAAACAGAATCACCATGGCAGAGCTATTGTTTTAAACCCTTTGAAAGAAACGGGCCAAACTTTCTAGGTCTAACGTATTTATGATTTTGGCTCTTTGCCAGACACTTCAGAGACCAGGGCAAACTCACTGAGAAAATACAGGAGGTGGACACCACAGGAAACGACTAACCACTTAAATGGTGCATTTACTGTATATAGCAGCTTTATCCAAAGCGCTTTACAATGTGCTTTACATTCACAAACATTCACAGCAGAGGAAACGATTGGAAGGCCTGCTCATCGGGAGCAGTTAGGGGTTCAGTGTCTTGCTCAAGAACAAAGTTATGATTTTGTTCAAAATGTTGGGACTACCTCCTAGATTGAGAAACACTGCCTTACAGTGACCAGTGAGTGCCATTGGTAAGGAGAAACTACATGCAGGCATGTTCTGTTGTTTTGATTCTGTCAAAAGGACATACTAGAGCAATATCTTGGCAACTTAATGACTAGTGTTTTTATGGCTAATGAACTGAAAAACTGAAACCACACCTTTAAATCTTAATCTCCACCTGTCAATCAGTGGCAAAGATTAGTGGAGCTAATTTAGGACACTGGTGTAAACAGTAACCTTGATGCCAGGTGATTCCATATATATCCTGTTTGTCCTATTTGAAATATTATCTTGTGTACAAGAAGCACAAATTTGTACAATTATTACATCGTTTTTATTATTTATTGAATATTTTGGTACAAGTGATTTATACACAGTATTATGGCAGCAATGAACAGATACTAAATAAAAATAAAAAAGTTTTGACCATATAGGCTCACGTGTTTCAACTTTGAGTAGCCAACTAGACTATCAGAGTAACATACTGCAGCTTAAGAGTCTGTGAATAAAAATGCAGCTCTGTAAACTGGAAAAACATTTTGTAAAGTAAAAAATTATACCATAGGCATTATACATGAACTAAATGTAATTTAATATAATATGCCACCTAAGAGTATTATGAATCCTCAATGGTAATCAGACCCACAGTGCAGGATTCCTCATCAACAACCAGTGCAGGCAACAAATTCACAGATCTCACATGAGTCGGCATTGACAGCCACAGATGCTGAAACAAACACGCACACACACACACACACACCCACACACACACACACACACACACACACACACACACACACACACACACACACACACACACACACACACACACACACACACACACACACACACACACACACACACACACACACATATATATATTAGTCACATGGTTTTGGTTGACATAATTATGGAACCTCTCAACCTCAGAGAGAAATCAAATTACTGCTTTTTTCCAGTAACAAAATGGGGTTTTCGAGTGAGCAGTAAATAAATCCACTTCCTGTAGCCTCCAACTTTATTCTAACCAGTGTGGTGCAGTGTAAGACACTATTAGGAACACATTTAGTTTGGAATCAAGTCCGAACACAGCCAATTGAAATACCTTTGTCTCCATTCTCTTAGTTTAAATGTCACGTGACTCTAATTAGCAACTTTTGAAAGTGCTTTTATCCACTTATGGCCTATTTTATACTTCAGCGATTCCAGAATTTCTACAACGCATTGCGATGTGACACGTTGTGCACTTGTAGATCTGATCTATTTTCAAATAATTGTGAAAATGTTTGAAATAATTTGAAACATTTTGGGACGCCAGGGTGAAAGTGGTTAAGATAAATAAATACATACCTAGTCTGGTCAGGGACAACCCTGCATCTTTATTCTGGCAAAGAGGTAGGAAGTCTTTTGGCAGAGCAGGGTTAGCGCATACATCCAGCGCCTTTTCTTTTATGGACCGTAGGTTCTGCTTTACTGCCTTAATTTTCATCAGAGCACCCAGTTCCTTCACCGACTCCAGAGAAAATTTGAACTCTCCCTCCTATGAAGAAATTAGACACTCGTTAGCTGAAATGCAGTATCTTAATAGAATTTGTAACATAGTTAAAAATAGCAAACATAAAGAAATCGATGCTTAGAAATAGCATGATTTTTTTTTAATATATATATTTTTATAAAAGAGTCTAATTTTCCATAATTTTGCTACATTCGAGTTAATATCCTACCATGATTTGTTTTTACGGGAATTTGTTTGTATGGCAATTTAAATTAGCATACAAAAAAAATCCACAGTAAGCCTACTCTTATGCACATGCAAAAGGCAAAAAAGTCATGCTACCTTTTATGTGTTGAGCAGATGCATTGTTGCAAGGGATATGCATAGGCAGACATAAAAACATGAGAAAATGTGGAACATTGCTTATAAGGATGTATACTTTTTTTTTTTTGTGCTTTCAAGTTTTATTTAACCACTTTCAACATGGCGTCCCTATTTTGGGCATGTCATTATAGGCACCAAATTTGTAAAAATCTCAAAATTATAAAAAAAAAGCAAAAATACCAGATCTACAAGCTCACAAAGTGCCGTGAAGCGATGTGTTGTGAACTTGTAGATCCCAGACACCTGACACAATCATATGAGAAGTACAAAATAAGGATTAAGTGGTAAACAAGTTATGTAGGGCGCTCTTACCGTGACTGTTACAGCACTTGACACTTGACACAAAGCAACAAGTAACAGTGAAAGTGTGATGGCAGCCTTCATGTTGTCTTTCTGTGGCAGATGACTGAATTCTTCTTTTCTCTTGTAGCTACTTTGAGGTTTCTCTCTTGGTTGGGGTTTGTACAAAGCACTCCTGAGTATTTATAAAGGGTCGGTTGATTTTTGTCTGGCACTAGGGGCAGTTAATGATGAACGACAGGTCATTTCGACAGGTCATTTATCATGCCATAAAGGCATGTGTTATCGGGTTGTGGAAAAATAAGGAAGTGAAATGAGGGATATTGATTGTTTTTTAATCACATGGCTCTGACACGATGTACTAACTAGGCTACAACACAAGTTGTCAAAAAGATAATAGTATACCTGTATGACTGATAGCCTAGTATTCATTCTTACATGTGGTTCTCTATTTCACTGGGTTTGTTACCTCCTTGTTGTCTTTGCATAGTCATTTCTGTCCATTCTCTGATGTAAACATACATAGTCTCATTGGGGGACAATACATAGAGTTGCAATAGTTCTAAAAGTAATGAATGTTAGCAGTGTCATTAGCCTGGTAAACCCTCCCTCCGGAAATCTAATTTCCATTGAAATCAAATGGAAATGAGATTTCCGGAGGGAGGGTTTACCAGGCTACAGTGTCATTGTGCTACTACCATGTGTTGAAATGACATCCTTTAAATGTATTGATTGATTTACAAAAACACACCTGAACTCTATACAGGTGCTAATACAGTATATACAATGCAGTCCTTTCACTTTACAAAAAGTAAGTACCAGGGCTGTTTTTATATAGTGTTTATATAGTATCCACTTTGTTTGAATTTGTTTGAGCTTAACATTAAGACCTGAGGCCGATTCTACAAATGCCTTCTAAATCAGTAGTCCTCACAATTTCAAGGTTTTTCAAAAATGTAAAGAAAATAGCAGATGTCAAGTTCCCAGCGTGGCTGTGAGCTTGTATATTTGCAATTTTTGGATTTTAAATGACACAGATGCTTTCCTAGTTTTAACGGGTTGAGTGTAATTTCACACCTATTTTTGTGTTGGGAGTGAATGGAATCACTACTTCATAGTGCAAAGACACAACAAATAAAGATGATCTGTAGCTTAAAGCTTAAATTGGAAGTTATCCCAAATAAAAATGCAGGGCTTATGTATGTATGTAATGTAAATGGTCGGAAAGTCAGATGCTGTCATTCGAGATGACTGGTAATGCTGTTGGAGGGCTCATCTGATGATTGTTTAGGGAAGTCTTAACTTAAGCCCTATATTGTCATTTGACAAACAGCAAAAATAGCCGATCTACAAGCTCATAATGCGTTGTGATGCATCACATTGTAGTAGCTTGTAGATCTGCTAATAAACAAATAATTTGACAAATTTAGAAAATGTGCAGAAAATGTGCAGAAAATACGGATGCCAGGGTTAATTAAAATGGTTAAAGAAGTGAAATGTGAGGAGGACAAACACTAAATGGTGCAAGACCCAGGCCCAGCTCAAGGCATTCACTCTTCAAGTAGACCCAATGTCAGAGCTCTTTGATCGATGAATTATCATCAATGCAAGATGAATGTGTCTTTGCACAACCTTAAGTCTAAGTAAATCTACCCTGGAGGAGTGAAAGGTTTGTTTGCAATGTTTGCAGTTTGTTCTCAATTTCTTTTTGTCAGCACTCTGACAAAAATGGGTCAACACTAAGGAGTGTTGACCCATTTTTCAACTCTCCCATGATGACCACATTCATATTCTTTATTCTTATATATTTCGTATTAATGCCTTTCTGTTTCTCCCGTCAAATATTTACTTTAACTGACAATATATTTTGGCCAAATGAAGTCATGTGTCAGGAATCAGGATACACATTACAGAATACATATTTTCATTGCATTCTTGATATGCTCGTAGTGAAAATGTTAAATCCAGGTGACCTGTTTTGAAGACATAGTTAAATTAGGGTGTCCCGCATGGGAAACCATTACCATTACTGTTCAGCTAAAGGGTATCTTGCTTCTGGGCTGTAAGGCTATTTTGTTATACTTACACTGGAGAGAGTTTAATCCACACCAAATTATACTCCTATGTGGGTCCATTTTTACAAGGTCAGAGTTAAATAAAATGATGGAGCTCGCACAAAAGATTTTTTTTTAAATCACCCACTTATTTACACTTGTAAACCTCTGATGTGACAATAAAGTTGATTCTGAATTAACACTGAGGATGTTACTGTGTACATAATCTTAATTGGAATATACTCCTGTAGCTGTAAACAGCCCAAAGTATTAATCAACAGAAATTTCAATTAAGTGGACACTGGACAGACGTCCTATTTGTCTATAATGTGAAAATGTGGACCTGGAAACCCAATTTTAAGTAGCTATAATGTGAATTAAAGTACAAACACATAGATTTCAAGTATGGGCTTTATATTCACCATTATTACAGTATCTTGTGTTATACAGGCTTGCAACACCAATGCTTGCTTCAGTACTTAGGCTAAGCAGTGCATCGTCACTGGTTTATTTCAGTGTTGGGGACTTAAATAGATGGATTAGCACTTGACATTTCACCTGCAGAGCTTAAACAATCGCACCTGGATTCTTTTCTCTTGCAAGGACGCATTTTAGGCACTTAAAGGTTCACAATGTCTACCCATCCTCTTCTACTTGGTAAACTAAATGATAAAAAGCATATTATGATCAGGAAGTGTAATGAGTCCATATAAATGCATTAGCCTCAGCACACAAAGAACATCCCGATATAAAACTGTATAAAAATCAACATTCACACCATCACTTTCCGCTCATAAGCCACATTCAAATATAGGCATTTGTAAGGGCGGTCCAGTGTCACTCATTTATTCAAAGTCTGGCTTGTCAGTCCTACATTTGCTCAATGGAAACATTCGTAGCCTCATTGAGCAAAAATTGGTCTACGAGGTATTCGGTTCACCCCGTAAGTGTTGAGTCCCGGAGAGTCAAACCCCGGTGACAAGCCTTTCTTGTTGAATGGGTAGAAGTTGAAGAGTTGTCTGTCCTGCGCCTCCAGAGACACTGAGGCGCTGTTAACTTTCAGTTTGCAGGGGTACTGGCTCTCAAACACAACCTTGAAGACTCTCTCTTGGAGGAAGTCCAGCCGGATGGTCCGGTATTTGGCCGGCACGGCACTGTCCACCTGCGGGCCAAACTGCTGCATGACCAGCACCCCATCTGAATCCACCTTGATTTCGTAGAACGTCATGTTCCTGTAAGTGAAAAAACCCATGTATGGAGTTGGGTTGGGCGGTGGCCTGAGCGTACGGCGAGCTTCCCTGAAAGCCGCCTCCACGGCGGGGATGATGTGGCTGTAGGCCTTGCTCACCAGGTCCTGGTCCTTCGGCCGCACCCCGGCCATCAGGACCACAAGGCCCAGCTTGAGTCGTGGGACCAGGGAGAGGGTGGCGGCGTAGCCGTCCAGATCCCCGTCCTTCCTCACAACGTCGTAGCCTAGCTGCTCGTTGATCTCCCAGGGTGTGCCAGTGGAATTGGCAAAGTAGCCACTGTGGCAGCGTAACATGGGGGTCAACATAGTCTTGAGGGTCTCCTGCTGAAGCAGGGGCCGGCTGTAGGCCCCCAGAAGAGCCATAGCCAGTTTGGCCATGTCGACAGCTGTGGAGTACATCTGCCCCGCAGGCCGGTACCAGCCCAGGTTGTAGAGGGGAGCCGGTGCTCCGTTGCTGTACACCCCCATGGCCATCTTGCTCTGAACGGCTGGTGTGATGTCAAAACCAGTGTCCTCCATTCCCAGACGCTCCAGGATGTTCTCTGCCACCCAGCTCTCATAGTCAGAGCCAGTCACCTTCGGGGCCAAGACGTTGGCCAACAAGGAAAAGGCCACATTGCTGTAGTGACATCTGAGGGAGGAGAATAAGAATCGTTATCACATACCCAACCTTTATTTGTGCTGAGTGAGGGGGTGATAAATAGACTGAGAGGGTGAAAAACCTGTGCTGATTAGTCAGACCAAACGAACTCTGCCACCAAAAGTGGTTGTTACAGGTAACACAGTCTGGTTCATATTGCCACCTTAACCACAATTATCAACGTTCGATGACTTCGATCACATAGACCAGATAGACCAGAACATACTCTGGGACAAAATATTATAGGTGGGCCTAGTTGGCAATACACTGAACAGCCTTAACCACTTAAACACCAAATGGTTGAGCGGAGTCCCTCAGGGCTCTATACTACTGTATTTTCTGTTTTTTATTATTGTGGGGAAAGCTTTTGCTGAAAATATCGACAAGCTCGACAAGCTCCAACTCGATGCGTTGTGGTGCGTTGTGAGCTTATGCTTGGGTTTAAGTGGTTAATGCTTTGTATGTTTGTGTCAATGGCTGTATTACAGATTGGTATCGACATTGGAGTAAAATATGGCTGTATTTTATGTCCCATTCTCCTCTATTCTCCTCTCTCTATTACATACACTGCCCGCACTAGTCTGTTCAAGAAATGATTTATAGCATTTTAACGTTGCCTTGTCAGAGGCAGATGAACAGAACTTATTTCAGTTAATAAATAAACCAGAGGCTAATAAACTGTGCTAATAATCAGGTACACTATCACCTCAGCTGATAGATGTTTCTGTACCCACAGATACCCATAGATGTTTCTGTACCCACTATCACCTCAGCTGATAGATGTTTCTGTAACAGTATACGGCTGAATCATAAATCCATGTATTTGTTCACTGTGTGTGAACTCAATGCAGACATTAGTTCAGAACTGTTTCTTCAACTCTCAAACCATGTTGTACTTGTCCTATATTAATGACCTTGATGATGTTGATAAATTGTGTGTAATTCTAACTGGTAAACACTGCACTAATGAACGTGCCACTGCCAAAGCCTGTCACCTCTTAGGCTACTTAACAGAAGCTCAAACAGATGCTCTCTCATGAGCGTTTACATTTACAATGTAACACTTTACGATTATATAACAAACTGTATCTGTAACTGTTTTGATAACAAACTGTATGATTGTTAACAACGTGACCTTTTGCAGTATTGTAATGTGCGTTTATTTTTAGGTAATTTTTAGCCTGTTTTTGCAACTTCAAGTTAATCCATACTATCTAATGCACTTCACTCTGCATGATCTGTGGTTTGAGGAGTGGCACATAAATAAAAATGTATCCATCTTTATCTATGTATTAACTCTTAACCTAAATGTTACATTTTCCCAATGTTACATTTTAAACTAAGTGTTAAAGTAATACTAGGTAACTTTTTCAACAAAAAAAGTTAAATTGTATATCTTTTGTGAGTGGCAAATGTTTTCACCCACTCCATGAATTTCACCCCCGAAAGCCTTTTCTATTATATTTTCTATTGAAACGGTGGCTAGGTTAGTCATTCCCGCGAAAAGGACATCATCCGGCCGGAAAACGGAAACGGAAATGCACCGGTTTCCTGTTTGGCCAGGAACTACTGCACCGGTTTCCTGTTTGTCCAGGAACTACCGCGCTAATAACAAAAAGGAATCTCACGCTGTTTTTAAGAGATTGTAGGATTGAGGGTCTCAGCTCACGGTAACTAAAGCTCCACTGGCTAAGAGAAACGATCCACAGATAGTATAAAACAATTAAAAGAACGCTTTTTGAAACGCTTCCGTCTTCCGGTGAAAACAAATGGAATTCTGGGTAACACAGGAATAAACGAACGGCCTGCAGTGACGGTAATGACCAGCAGAGGCTGCTAAAAATCGTTATTTGTGGACCTGCATTGTATTACTTTAAATTTTCCCATGTCATAATGAACCATTTATAAGGTGTATGACATAATGTATGTCACGATTAGTTATGTTAAAATTTGAAAATAGCCGATCTACAAGCAAACAATTGTCGTGATGTGTCACGTTGTTAGCTTGCAGATCTGCTATTTTCAACCATCAGTCAGTAAAGTTGGTAAATGTCCAATAATGCATTCTTATCTTGACTAAAATAGTGAAAATAGCCTATAAATCTATTTTCACTATTTTCTAAATTTGTGTAAAGTGTAAAATAGGTGGTTGAAAGTATATTGAAAATGACAAGTCTTACTTGGTGCCTGGATCTGCAACGAGGACATCATCCTGTAACAACTCCAGGGCTGTCTGTGTGTCTCCGTCCCAAAGGAGACTGGTGCCCCTTAGTCTTCTGGGTAACCCTGAAAAAACATTCAACTTTATAAGTAAAACTAGAGCAAACTGGCCTCATCCTGTGTAGGGAAGAAATGCCTTAATTAGAAATTAATATTCTCAAATTCCTGTGATTTGTGGGCAAAAAAAAAATCAGGTCTTATATGCAGTGTACAATGGACATGTCAGAGGTGACTGGCCACACAAACTGAATGTGGACACTTTGATTACATAATCTTAAAATAACAAACAGGTCAATGGCTGCTTTTGTAAGCATTTGGCATGCACAACGGCTGCTGATTCCCTCAACAAGGATATGAAACCATCAGAGGCATTCTTTGACATTTATTAACTTTACTAATCTGTTGGTATGAGCTTTATCCTTAACAGTGTAGTGGTAAAGACCTCCGCCTCCACGGCCACTTACCCTTAGCAGGCCAGATACTGAATAGCATTGACCTTGACCATGGACTGTAAAAAGAATACCTCCACTGTCTTTGGCTCAGATTTATACTCTATATATGGTAAAAGCTCTGCTAGCACCCCCTAGACCAGTGTTTATCAACCTTTTTTGTGCCAAGGCACACCTGGCATAGCCAAAAAATCCCAGGGCACACCTAGATATACGGTATATATATATATATATATATATAATTATATATATTATACGGTATATCTATATACACACACTAGGGGTGTGCCGATATACTAATTTCACGAAACGATACGATACGATATTGGGCACACAACTTCGATACGATTTCGATACGATACGATACGCACTTTATTATCATGAAAATATATGGGGGAGAAAAAAAGCAAATGCAAACAAATATTTCTGTTTTTGCATTATTCCGACATGCAAACTTGTAGCTTTTCAGCTTCCACTAGCCGTTTTTAATCCAAATAGGGCAATAGTGTGACACCTGACCCGAAAGAAAACAGCATGTTGTCACCCTTTTCACCTCGGGCTGTTTGCATGCCTGATTATTATTATTGTTAAAAAAAAAAGAAAACGTTTTTTTTTTTTTTTTTTTAATTATATTTTTTCAAACCTTCTTCAAACGGCGCGGCACACCTCAGCAGTAGCCCCGGCCCAAAATTGGGACGTTTGCCAGGGTTGATATACACTGCCCTAGACAATAACATGAGAAAGGCAAAATGATTAGGATTGGGGGTAAGGGTATAGGGGGTTGCTGAAGGTCATTCTCCCAAACATCATACAACTATTCTCCCTCTCCACGGAAGCACAGCCACAAAAGCTTCTCTTGTTCAGCATCAGGTTTGGACTTGGTCCATAAAATCCTCCCTGCCTCTCTCCCTTCCGAACACCGCTAGACTCCCAATCAGTTCTTGTGGGTGATACCATTTGTGATAGGAAGTTGATTTATAGCTAATGCACTGCACCTAGTGAAACTCTTTTTGTTATTCTATCCCAAATGTCTTTGTTGTCGTGATTATTTCTTATTCTTATTTTCTGTATGCTACTATTTCAAGGATAAGACTACTAACATGGTTTCAAAACCACACCAATAACCACCCAATAAACACCTCTGGTAGTCAACTTTGCTGACATAATCGGCTGAGTGGTTCCCTTCCCTATATTGGTCCTTACTAGCTAAGTGATTCCCTTCCCTCATCTGACATTAAGCTGAACCTGTGACGTTGACTCCGAGGGAGTCTCCGCAGCAAAATCCTGAGCGTTAATCAGGAGTTAAATTAATACTCAGGATGTCCTTAAAATGGCCATCCCCATGGGTTTCTCCTGACCACCTCTTTTAATCCCGCCAGTCCAGTCGGAGAGACAAACAGGCCAGAGGGATGATTAGCTTTATCTTTAGCCACAAGCCTTTTACTATTAGCTTATCTCTCTATTCATGGAAGCTCAAGGGTCAAGTAAAATGCTATACTGGGAAATGAGGAGACATACCCTTAATAGAGAATGGACACGCATCAATACCTGGTTTTTGACCCCATTCACCTCATTTGCAATCACAGTGATAATAATTATGTGAATAATAATTGTTGGTAAGAAGTTGTACGGAAGAAGCACTCAGTGTATTCCATATCAGTGATTCTAATTACTTTTTTTAATTCCCAGCTCCCCCAGTTTGAAATGCATTAGGCCAAGGATTTCCATTTGATACTTTATCTCATGGGACATCTTCACTGTAAAATCCTCACCTGGCAATTAACAAAACAGGCTGGCAAACAGTCTACTGCGAATCACAGGTCCATTTGGCTCCATTTGTACACTCGCTGTCTGGGGGATTTTACTGTGTTGGACAGTGACATAAAAAAAAATCCTGTTTGGTATAATTACCAGAGAGTTGACTGGCCATGCGGCGTAGGGTGAGTGATGGGAGGCGGGCTGTAGGGTCCCTTGCAGAGATGGGTTCTGGACCCAGTGGGTTCTTTATGGTAAAGTCATCTGCATATTTCTCGAAGGGGTCGTCCAAGGACTGCACCTTTCCTTCCTCCCACAGTTTGTACAGCATCAGGGTTGGAAAGAGCTTGGAGACGCTGGCAATCCTGCAGTTGGAGAGGATACAAATATGTGTCCTTGGGCAACATCAAATATCAAATGAATAGCTTTCGTTCTGAAAGGAGGGATATTGAAAAAGAATCCACACACTCCCACAAAGTGATTTTGAACTTGCAAGACATTTTTCTACCTGTATTAAATAAAAGCACTTCATATTAAGGTATTATCAGTTGCTTGTTACCATGAATATTACTAATGTATTTATTCAAGCATTAATTAAGGGCTTATTGAGACAAACCTCCTAATAGCTTACAGTAATATTATTTTGCTAATTTAATAATGCATACTCAGGAGCTAAAATGTGACTAAAATAAAACTAATAAATTATCAAGATACTAATGCTAACAAGCAATTAATTAAAGATGAATATGTTGAAAAGTAAAGTAAAACAAATGTTACCCTCCAATTTGACTATTTATCTATAGGCTCTCTCTATTGTCTCTTTACATCAGGACAAAACGCTCTTTGCCATAATGAAAATATTCCACGTTAGATAATGTGTACAACTCAGATTATGTTACTCATTTTAATTAGATACTGATTTCTCAGCGTGCAACATCTCTACTGCCCCGCCGGAAATGTGAGGCCTCAATTTAGTAAGTGCTTCAGTCTGTGTGAGTGTGGTCATATGATCTACTATATGTAACTGTGCTAAATGACCAAGGCTTTGGTATAGATGACTACAGTAATCCTAAGCTCAGCTCCAACCTAAAGCCTCTTGTAAATAACATATCTGAACGTAAATTATATAATAACATTTGCCTCAGCTGGAGACCGGATGTGTGGTACTATATTTGATTGTTTGAGAAGTGGGTTAACTAATACAAGGCAGTGTAGAATACAATAGATGGATGGATGGATGGATGGATGGATGGATGGATGGATGGATGGATGGATGGATGGATGGATGGATGGATGGATGGATGGATGGATAGATGGATAGATAGATATTCTTCACAGCTCACCTGTACACAGTGTATTCATTGGGTGGAGGTGAAGAGGGGTCACTTCCGTTCCTCTTGCCAAAATGTCCATTCCACAGAACAGAGTCATTCAAAACCACAATGGCAGATATCGCCGGTAGCTGGCTTTTGTCAATGCTTGTCCTCAAGAGGGTATCTACCTGTTGTGGCATATCAATGGAAAAACAAAAAAATGAAATATGTATTCACTACTTTATCCTTGTATGTCTGTTTCCCTTTTTGTTGTGTTTTTATATTCTTAATCAATAATATTTGTATTGATTTGAATAATTGTGTTGCTTTGAATGGTTTGGAAAGGCAAAAAATAGCAGATCTACAAGCTCACTGACTGAAGTCTAAGCTTATCACCGGAAATGACCCCCCCCCCCCCCCAACTGTTTACTGTAAATATCTGTCTTTCTTATTATTACATGTATATATGATGTTTTTTTTTTGTTTTTCGTGCATATTATTATATATTATTGTTTGTCTTAAAATGTCTCCATGAATTGAATACACAGGACCTTAATGGAAACAAGCCCTGAGGGCTTATCTGGGTTATCCTTTTAGCATTCTTTTGTATAAATCTGTGCCACCGTGCCTTGTTTTTGCAAACTGTTAATAAAGTATTCAATCAATCCAAAAAAAAAAAACACTTTTGAAAAACCTTGAAAGTTTTAGATAATTTTGGAATAATTTAGAAAAGCTATTGTTCTCTTCTCGTCCATACATAGGCTATTAGTTTTGGGGGGGGGTTTACATTAAAAAGTTTGAGAACCACTGTTCTAGGAAACACTTTTCCACGTACCTGTTCTAAGGCCTCCTTCAGCACAGTGATTGGATGCTGAAGTCGAACAGGCTCAGGGAAGCGAGGGCACATTGGTTCCTGTTTCACCTCCTCTGTTACAGTCACTTCTGCAGGCAGATGGAAACAGTATGTTATTGACAGGGTATCATACATGCAGGGGTGTAAAGTTAATTTACTTAAGTGCTGTACTTAAATACTATTTCAATGTAATGGTGCACTTATATAGCGCTTTTATCCAAGGCGCTTTACATAGATTGTGCATTACATTCACCCATTCATTCATACACCGATGGCGGAGGAAACCATGCAAGGCACCAATCTGCTCATCAGGAGCAATTAGGGGTTCAGCATCTTGCTCAAGGACACTTCGACACTAACTCTGGGGGAGCGCCCCAGCCCGGGATCAAACTGGCAACCTTGCGGTTTCCAGTTCCCTCTACCCGGCCACTCTACCCCTGAGCTACTCTACCCCTGAGCCACTGCCGCCCAAATGTATTTCCATTTCTTCATACTTTGATACTACATCTCAGAGGCTAATGTTGTACTTATACGCCACTACAATTATTTGACAGCTTTAGTTCCTAGTTACTTTGCAGATTTAGATGATTAATAATGAATTAAGTTTAATTAATAATTAATACAATTATTAAAAGTAGGGTAAATGATTTTTCTTTGGTTAAAATAAGTGTTAAATAGCTCTATATTCTGATAGTACTCATTGCTTGTTCAGTAACAGGAGTCTCCATGTCTCTCCAGCTCTTTAATAATTAAACAGAAAATGCATTTTCAGGTCAGGACACCAATTGTATCCAATCATAGAGAACTCAGTGCAAGTGGAACTCAGGACAAGTGACATTGGAAGTGATGACACAAAGAAACGAGCAGTCAAAATTGGAATTGGAACACTTTCAAAATGAAGCTAATAAATGGGTAATCTCTCCTGATTGGCTGAGATTTTGTCACCTACTGTACCTGAAAATCTATTTTCTGTTTATCAAAGAGCTGGAGAGACACGGAGACTCCTGTTAACTGAACAGATGCTCCATAGCAATGATTAACAAAAACCTTTTTGTTTTAACCAAAACATATCACTTACCCTACCTTTAATTAAACTCAGTTATGAGCTTGTAGAGCTGCTGCTTTTGAATAGCCAAACTATAAAACAGGGCTTAAGAGGTTAATGATCAATAATTATAGTCCAGTAGCATGATATGTGATTCTTAAATAGGCATTCTGGATTGTTACGTACATTGCCGCCAGGCACATGATTCACTGTTTTGGGTTTTCTTCCCTCTGCTTTTTGCCCTCTGTCTATCATTCATTCCCAGGTCCAGCCCATGCCCTCATCACTCCATCATTCAATCAGCATTCTACTTCACCTCCCACCACCGATTGCTCCTTCAGTCATCAGTCCACCAATAATCTCCAGCCACCTCCTATATTAAACACCTGTGTACTGCTATCTGCCTCTTTCTCTCCTGCCATACCTCCACTGTTCAATACATCACCAAATATATTGTGATCTACTACATACCTGTACTGTTTTAGTACAGTGTTGTTCTCATGACAGCTCGTATAACTACTACCTCCAACATTGTATGAGAAACATGCATTTATCCAGCCATACACTCATTGTTGATAGACTATATCTAATTCATGTATTGATTGGAGATACAATTACAATTCACAATTGAGGCATTTAGCAGACTCTCTTATCCAGAGCGACTTACAATAAGCAAAATAATCACATGCATAGAATGCAGAGAGACAGTGTAGTGCCTCAAGAAACTAGGATTCCATGAACATGCTTCTGTCTAAACAAAATGCCATCTAAATGACATTCTTAACATTGTGGTCAAGAAAACCAATCTAAGTAGCAGAAACGTGAGAAGGAGGAACCAAGATATGTCTCTACGGCAGCCATCTCTTGGTCAGTTGCTAGCATCAATGGGGGCAGAAGGTGGCAGGAAGGGGTACAGGGAGAGTGAAGTGCTAGGGGGTGAGGTGGAGTCTGAAGAGATTACGGCAGAAAATTAGAAGTGAGTCTGCAGTTCTGACTGCAATGGGGAGTTTGTTCCATAGTTTGGGAGCCAGGAGGGAGAAGAGACTGGGATGTATATCCATTCATATTTTCACTGTTTATTAAATATACAGCATATTAATGTATGGTAAGACCCAGAGCAGATATATATAGTGTCAGATATCTAGTTTCAGAATCTACAGTATAGATTCATTATTTTATTTATTACATTTTGGTGTGGCTCTTGACCATTACTGTACCTGTACTTCTCCTGAGGCCTGTGTTACTGCAGTGTGCTATGACATCTGAATGTCCCTTATCTTATCTTATCATTATCTTTACAGACCAAAGGAAGACCCTCTGTTTGAAACACTATACGCTTTGTTGTATTATTCAGGAACGCCCACTATTCAACCCCCACCCCACCCCCCGTCTCCCATGCCAAGGTTTAAAGCCTGCTTTAAAGGGGATGGTAATCCTTGCTGTGACAACGTCCAGCTTTGTGTAATCCCACTGCCGCCCCTGCAAACGAGCAATTACGCTAAAAGACGCTAAGGAAGCCCAATGTCCAAAAGTGGTTCTTGTCAGCTTCAAAAAGTAACCCCCAAAGCCCAGAAATAACATGTGTGTTGGTGGGGGAATAGTTATGTGCATCAGGTCTGTTACTGGGACCCAATAGTATATGATTGTTGTTGTTTTAAAGGAACCCGCACAGCAACATCCTGAGTGTTAATTTCACACAAACGGACATGTTTAGGTCTATTTTACACTCTGAGTTAAACTTACACTGTGTGTGTGCTACTGTAGGTAAACATGGTGTGAGGGAGTGACTTACCTATCACCATCTTTGGCATGCGATACTGCCATATGAAGCAGCCAGTCATGACCACAGAGATCAGAAAGAAGACCACCATACCCAACTTGGTCCATTTGACCTTCATCTTGCCAGTTTGGATGGTAACGTTAAGGGTTGGTCAGGGCTGGTGGGAAAGAAAACCTAACATCAGCGATAATGGCAGGAGGCTACTAAGGAAGGAGTGGATCATATTGCAGAGCAAACCACTTCACTCTTTAATTAAGCATCAGATGTCTACAATTGATAGTTTTCTTCATGGGCAGTCTCGCATTCTTCACAGGTTTAAATGTGTTTTACAGATTATGTGAGCTTTTTCTGCACACTTTAAAATCAGAAGCTATCATTATCACACATTTCTCATTTACTTTCAAAATACATTCTGACTGCAAATTACAACATAACAAAAAGCTTTCTCAAACCAGTATCCTTTGAAATTCACTTTGCAACAGAGATTATTTACCACTAAAACTGACTCACCTGAGAGGGGGAAAAAGAAGAAAAATGCCTCAAATCCTCATCAGCACATGTTCATAAACAACGTCTGCAGAAGGCAGGTAGCCTATCCAGAAGGGTCATTTTACAGTGACCTGAGACACCAGTGTAGGAGTTGTCATCAGTGGAGTTAAGAGAATCACTGTTCCTGAGCATTCACTCCCCACCCACTCACTGCCACCTACATGCATTTAATCCTAACCATGATCCCTGGCTTGAATCGGGATACACGGGTGATTCTCTCCCCACAGGCGCCGTGACATCATAATCTCCTGAGATGGAAGGCTGCAAAGCAGCAGGACGGAGGAGGGTGTCAGACAGTGGGTAAGCCCTTATCCTGAGCAATCAAATCATTTCACATCAGCTGGAATATTCCCAGTAGCCTAGTGGACAAAGTATTGACCCCAGTGCTTGAGTTAAAGTAGATAGCCTACTCCTGGCGAAATATTACTCAACTAGTGAAAGTTGCTCTGTCAAATATGTACTTGAGTTAAAGTACCAAAAAATATATTTAAGTACTCAAAATACATCATGCTGTTAAAAATGTTTAATATCAATGCATTCCTGTATTAAAATGTAGACATTTTCCAGAAGAATTCAAAGATTTTCCAGAAATTTTAAAAAAATAAAATAATAGTGAGAATAGTAGGTTAGATTCACTGTCAACACCCAAGTTTGGGAGATAAAGATGCTGTTGATGCTTTCTTCTTTGGTAGGAGACAGCAGCACCAGATCATATGCAAACAGTAGGCATTTGACTTCTGTGTCTACAAGGGGGAAGCTGGCTCCCATGTAGAGGCTACCCTGGATAGGGTGGAGGAGGTGATGAAGGTGCGTAAGCTGGACGCTATCAAGTCAAGTCAAGTAAAGTCATCCTCCCCCAAAAGGACACACACTAGACTTCGGTCTTTTGTGCCGTTAGGTGTGATGATGTATAATGATGCACACGATGGTCACTCTGCTCGTTCAATAGACTAATTAGCTAATTACAGTTTTTCACAATTGTTAACACACAAAAAAAATCGGCACAATTTTCACAACCTTAACTTCATGTACTAATCGTTCGACCCAATTTGGCACTACTTCACACTCCCTTATCTGCATTAGACTCTGACTTTCCTTCTTTACACTCTGATGTCAATTACATTATCACCTTGTTGTCCAAACACTACACACAATGTTCAGTTGTTGCACACTCTTCTCACGTAAAATCTCAAAGCAACAATCTACAACCCACCTTGTTGTCCAAACACTACACACAATGTTCAGTTGTTGCACACACTTCTCATGCAAATTCTCAAAGCATCAATCTACAACACACCTTGTTGTCCAAACACTACACACAATGTTCAGTTGTTGCACACACTTCTCATGCAAAATCTCAAAGCATCAATCTACAACACACCTTGTTGTCCAAACACTACACACAATGTTCAGTTGTTGCACACACTTCTCACGTATCTCAAAGCATCAATCTATAACACCTAAATATTCAAATCTCTAAACATTCAAGTTTGGTGAGCAATTTGAAATCAGGACTGCAGCATAAAAAGGCCTTGAGCCTCTGTTTTGTTTGGTGCACAATGGAACATTTTGAAGAAATCAACATCCAGAGAAGGAGAGGGGTAAGAGTGAGAGGAGGAGGAAGAGGGAGAGGAGGAGGAGGAGGGAGAGGAGGAGGAGGGAGAGGAAGAGGAGGTGGAGGAAGAGGAGGTAGAGGAGGAGGAGGAGGAGGGAGAGGAAGAGCAGGTGGAGGAAGAGGAGGTAGAGTAGGAGGAGGTAGAGGAAGAGGAGGTAGAGGAGGAGGAGGGAGAGGAAGAGGAGGTGGAGGAGGACAAGGAGAAGAAGGAGGAGGATGGAGAGGAGGAGGAGGTAGAGGAGGAGGACAAGGAGAAGAAGGAGGAGGAGGGAGAGGAAGAGGAGGTGGAGGAGGACAAGGAGAAGAAGGAGGAGGAGGGAGAGGAGGTGGAGGAGGACAAGGAGAAGAAGGAGGAGGAGGGAGAGGAGGTGGAGGAGGACAAGGAGAAGAAGGAGGAGGAGGGAGAGGAGGTGGAGGAGGAGGAGGACGACAAGGAGAAGAAGGAGGAGGAGGAGTAAGAAGAAGGAGAACGGTCATCTCCAATGAGATTCGGGCCACTGTGGTAGACCATGTACTCAATCATGGTTTGACCATGAGGGAGGCTGGCCAGAGGGTCCAACCAAATCTGAGCCGCTTCACTGTTGCTGCCATCATCAGAACCTTTAGGATGGAGAACAGGTACTATAAATCTATTTGTCTTGTGTACTTTATGTAATACTGCATATCAATAGAATACAGTGTACTCACAGTATTATTATTTTCTTGGCAGGACTGAAAGAGAACCACACCGTGGAGGAAGAGCACGGACTTTCACGGCCGAACAGGAGACTACAATAGTCAATATGGTTCTTGAGAACAATGCCATTACACTCAAACAAATACAAACTAGGATTCTGGCTGACCAGGCCATATTCGGGAACATCCAGACTGTCAGCCTGTCTACAGTGGACCGTATCCTTCATAGGAATGCTTTATAAGGATGAAGCAAGTGTACAGGGTCCCATTTGAGCGGAACACAGACCGTGTCAAGGATTTACGGCGAGAGTTTGTGCTTGTAAGTCCCATACATTCAGCACTGATACATGCATGTATTGTACAATTCCAATATTTTTCCTTTTCTACAATGTCTCACTGTAGCCCACTGTGTTGACCTCTCTGTGTGACTGTGTCCATACTGTAACTTGCATTCTCATGCTGTCTGTTTCAGCGGATCCAGGAGCATGACACAGCCAATGAACTATATGAATATATTTTTATGGATGAGGCTGGATTCAATCTGGTGAAGAGGAGGCGCCGGGGCAGAAATATCATTGGCCAGCGGGCCATTGTTGGGGTCCCCGGCCAGCGTGGTGGGAACATCACCATGTGTGCTGCCATGAATCACCATGGGATCCTGCATAGTCATGCCCATCTAGGGGCATACAACACTGCCCTTCTCCTTGCCTTCCTGGATGGCCTGCATGACATGTTACTGTAGTACCACCAGACCACATAGATGACCAACAGAGGATCGATTATGTTGTCATCTGGGACAATGTCAGTTTCCACCGGGCTGGTGCAGTGCGTGAGTGGTTCCAGGACCACCCACATTTTTCTGTTCTGTACCTTCCACCTTATTCGCCTTTCCTCAATCCCATTGAGGAGTTCTTTTCAGCTTGGAGGTGGAAGGTATACGAACGGAACCCACAGAGCCGGGTCCCACTGCTCCAGGCCATGGAGGAGGCTTGTGGCGACGTCACTGTTGAGGCCTGTCAGGGCTTCATGCGCCACTCGAGGCGTTTCTTTCAGCGCTGCTTGGACAGGGAGAACATTGCATGTGATGTGGATGAGGCTCTCAGGCCAGACGTGAACCGAAGGCTTGATGCCTAAATGTATGCCTAATGTAAAGCAATAAAACTTTTTTGGCTGCATATTTGTGTTTTGTTTTATGTTTGACTATGAAAAAAGTAGGCCTACATACACTGAGTCATTTTACAAAAGAAATTGTCAATGTCATTCATATGGTGTGTTCCATTTCTATGATTGTGTTTTCAATTTTGCCCTGCAGTGTGCTGTAAATGTTTGGTAGTGTGCAGCACATGCTTATCGTGTGTACTGTAATGAATGGTATGTGTGTGTCATTTGAAAATATGGCTGTGTGTACCAAATGAAAACAGTTCCATTTTGTGAACAGTTTGATGGCAAAGAGTCATCTTGCAAAGGCAGTGTAGGGTTTAGCATTTTGTGTGTGAGGTTTTCAGTTTTGTGTGTGCAGTTTTGAGAAAGCCGTTATTGTTTTGAGAAACGTGTGTTAACAATTGTGAAAAACTGTAAGTAACAGCAGTTCTCTACAGTAAGGACACTATCTGACATGGTTACTGTGTGTGCTCCTATTATTTATTTTGTTGTGCATTATGCATGCACTGTTGAGGGTGTATAGTATGTATTTTGTTCATTATTGTCTCCGCCAGGCCGAAAGGCATGGCGAGAGAGTATGTTTTACCCTCCGTCCGTCCGTCCGTCCGTGTGTGTGTGTGTGTGTGTGTGTGTGTGTGTGTGTGTGTGTGTGTGTGTGTGTGTGTGTGTGTGTGTGTGTGTGTGTGTGTGTGTGTGTGTGTGTGTGTGTGTGTGTGTGTGTGTGTGTGTGTGTGTGTGTGTGTGTGTGTGTGTGTGTGTCCTGTCCGTGTGTTACCAGCTAATCTCCGGCACCGCTGGCCCGGTCGCTGCGAAACTGTGCACACACACTCCCTGGATGCCAATTCAGAACCTCTGCCTCAAATTTTTCACATGGGCCTGTTATAGCGCCACCAGGAGGCCGATTTGTGCAAAACCCATTTTTTAATATTACTCCTACAGATTTTATCCAAACGTCATGCAAATCGGTGCACAGTATCTCTATAGTCATGTGATCAACACGGATCTGTCCGATTTCCCATATTCCATCCTCATTGGCTAAGGTTGGCTTCCAAAATTTGCAGGATGGGTCCGTTTTGAACAAAATGCCTCAAATCATGAACGCAGCTTGCGATTTCCGTGAAATTTCACAAACACATTCCCACTAGGCCGAGGAAGAAATGCCATTTGACATTTTTCAAATCAGCCTCATGGTGGCGCTATAAAAGGCTGATTTGTGTTTTTAACTATAACTGCACCGATCTGCGTGAAACTTTGCACGCACACTCCCTAGAGGCCAAGGAAAAACATCTGCCCTGCATTTTTCACATTTGCCTTTTATAGCGCCACCAGGAGGCCGACTTATGTAAAAAACATTTTTGGATATTAAGCCTTTTTTTATCCAGATTTTATCCATTTTTTTTTTTTAATCCACAAATCGGTACACATGATCTCTATAGTCATGTGATCAAGATTGAACTGTTTGATTTTTCATATTTCATCCTGATCAACATCTAAAGTTTGCAGAAGTGGCCCGTTTTGAACAAAATGCCACATATCATGAACGCAGCGTCCGATTGAGGTGACACTTTGCACGCACATTCGCACTATGTTGAAGAACAAATGCCACCCTTTAACATTGCCCTATTATAGCGCCACCAGGAGGCCGGTCTTTTCAACACTTTTCTTTTTTGTATTACTCCTACAAATGTTGTCCAATCATCATGCAAATCGGTACCCATTATCTCTATAGTCAAGTGATCACGATGGTTCTGTCCGCTTTTTCATATTCCATCCTGATTGGCGAATTCCGAACATTGTTGGCCAACAATAACCTACCTGACCTGGCGGAGACCTGTGCTCCGAGGAGCACTTTTTCTAGTTGATGGTGTTTCTTTTGAGTGTGCTGTATCTACAGTACTTGTCTTGCCCTGTAACTGTATCTTGGTCAGTATCATGTCAGTATCATGGTCAGTATCATGTCAGTATCGTAGTCAGTATCAGGGTCAGTATCATGTTCAGTCTCATGTCAGTATCGTAGTCAGTAGTCAGTATCATGTCAGTATCATGTCAGTATCATGGTCAGTATGTCAATATCATGGTCAGTGTCATGTCAATATCATGGTCACTGATGTATGTTAAAGAGTGTTGGACTGCATCCCTATCTAACCCCCAGCTTAGGGGAAAGAAGTTGGTCAGTTTTTTCACCAATCTTGACCGCACACTTAGTTAGTGTACATTGAATTAAAGGCTTTTTAAAGACATAAAAACAGGGTGCTTTTGTTTTGGTTGTCAAATAGAGTGCTGAGGGTGAAAATATGATCTGTTGGATGCTTTGGTAAGAAGTCAGTTTGATTTGCCCAGGACATTATTTTCTGTGAGTAAAATCAATATTGATCAGTGACTGATCAATCAGTGATCATCATACTGAGGTTGCTGATGATGACACAGATCCCACTGTAGTTTTTGGGGTCGCATTTGTCTCCACGTTTGTAGAGTGGCGTTATCAGTCCTTGGTTCCAAACATCCGGGAAAATCCCTGAACTAAGGACAAGTATGTTGATCTGACTAGGTCATGTGTGCACCTTCCAGTTCAACCAGAAGAGGGCAGTGTGTGCTACAGTATAACATGCACTTCAACTCTCTCTCTCTCTCTCTCTCTCTCTCTCTCTCTCTCTCTCTCTCTCTCTCTCTCTCTCTCTCTCTCTCTCTCTCTCTCTCTCTCTCTCTCTCTCTCTCTCTCTCTCTCTCTCTCTCTCTCTCTCTCTCTCTCTCTCTGCACGCACGCACGCACGCACGCACGCACCGCACCACACACACACACACACACACACACACACACACACACACACACACACACACACACACACACACACACACACACACACACACACACACACACATAAAGAAATAAATTATGGGATTAATAATAGCCCTGTATTGCTGATGGGCAGACTATAAAAAACTAGAAAAAGTTGCGTGGAGTGTACATTTAATGTATGTGCAGGCTGGTTCTGGCTGTGTCACCAGCATGCATTTGTGTGTTAGGTGGGGGTGCGGTGGGGAGGCCTTGAGGTAGTCTCAGGCCCAGGGGCCCATGGACTCAGGATGCGGCCCTGCATCAAAGTAGCGACTCCATGTAAACACCATCAATTTATTAGTTGGGCCTTCGGTACAAGACCTTCTATACAGAACATGTGGAGTACCTCATGGCCTAGGGCAAACCATGGCTTATGATTAAGTGGGACACCCCTCTGCCCAGCTTCCTAGAACCACCAGCCACAAAGCATTTCAGTATTTTTCAAGGGTTTTATTAAAGGCCTGTAGCTTCAGGGAGGGCCAACAGCCAAAACAACAAGCATAAGGAAACTAAACATGAACAACCTACTGTAAACTTACCTAATCAAATCAAAAGTGACCAAAAGACAGATCATTAAACTAACACTAAAAAGGTTAAACATACAGGCTTCCCAGCCCTTAGCTGTAGCAAAACATGTGCAGAAAACACTTATATACTATAGCAGCAATAGTAACAGTACTGCAGTTACCTATTATTTTAAACTAAGGCAGCTAGTAGTCACACGTAGTAGTCACATCAAAATGACAAATGTGCAAGATACCTTGTATCTATATACTGTATTATATATCAGCAACAACAGTTTCCCTGTAGATTTTTATACTATTACAGTGGTATAGTAAGATCATCAATATAATATGTACAATTGTGCAATGTTGTGTTGATCAAGAGACTACAGTTCCTAGTGCCAAACCCACTTTATATTTTATAGTCTTTCCTTGAATGGTTAATTTTTTCTTTCTTTTTTTCCCTCTCTTTTTGCCTTATCTCCACGTCCTTATTTATGTCTCCGACAGCTGCCGGGTAGAGGCTTTTTCGAAGGCCCTCTTTGAGACACCTCAAGCGCTTGCCAGTCTGCATCATCTCAAGCAGACTGTTTTCGGGGCGTTGCTGATTCTTTTAGCCCTCCTCATACTCTGTCATTATACTGTATATCATCTGCTGTCACATACTATATATATCTGACACTGCCAGATATATAATATATGACAGCAGATGACAGTGGCATAAGGGGGCTCCCTATGGTATGTTCAGCCAAGCGCACCACCTTCTGAAGGTCCCGAGAGTGGCTATTTCCAGGTGGTAGCAGAATAGAATGACTTCAAGATTTATTTTGTGACAACTTGAATTTCCTTAACTGTCTAAGGTGGTATAGGCCTCACCTTGCTTAGAGGGTACTGAAATCATATTTTACTGACATCATTGTTGAGTCAAAACTCAGGAATGGAGCTTTGTTGCAAATCCTCTTCCATATAGTCAACACTACACCTACTCTGCTCAAGTAACTACACTTCCCAGAGTGCAGAAGCAAAATGGCTGCTCGTTACCAGATTAAGGGTACCTGAGAAGGAATGGAGGTTCTCAGTCATTCCAAACAAACTTCAGAGAGAAGAAGCTCAAAGTTCCACTCATGGGTTCAGTCCAAAGACGCCAATGGTCGGGGAAATATTTATGTTTGCAATGCTACTTAATGTGTTTGAAATGTGGCTTAATGTGTTCATGTTTAACTGCTGAAGTTTAAATTGGTTAAGGAACACATTGCAGCATTGACTTTTTGTGTTTGAAAAGTATAAAATACAAAAGAATACAAAGTTAAAATTCTGTTTATTTTATTTAGAACTCTACTAAATTGTGGAAAATTCATGAAATTACCAATGAAAAAGGGGCGATCTACAAGCTTGTACAGCTATTTCTCTTTGTTCCATTTAAAGGGACTTTAATAAATTAATGTTTGAAGACATTTATTGTTTGGAAAATATGAGTTGTTAAAAAATACTATCATTTGTTGTAAAATGGCAATGTGTTTACCTTGTTTTCTCTGTCTTTAAAGGTTTGCAACCTAATAATTGACCAGACCAACAAATCAGAAAACAGAAGCCAACAAATCAGAAAACAAAGTTGCGTCCTTGTGTCCTTTGGAGCCGAACGAGAGTAGGACTTGACATCCTTGATGTCTAGTTTCCGAAGTCCATAGGCGATTACTGTGCCAGAATCGATCGTTATGGACTGGTCTTTGGTCTTCAGAGCTTCTAAACTGGCATCAACAGTGTCCAGCCCACTTGCCTCAGCTCCACCGGTGCGCTTCCAGGTCTCACAGATTTCCCAGGAGTTGGTCGTGATGACTCTCTCGGTCAGCATGGCCAGAACATGCGGACACTTTGGTGCCTTCTTCGACTCCTGCATCTGCTGCACAAGCTTGTTTTGCCTGTCGCACCTGTTTTTGGAGTGAAGCAGCACCAGTGTCTCTTTCTTGCACTTGACGGGAGATTGTTTCAGTTCAGCAGAACCCTGTCCCTCAAACTTGGCATTGAATATTTGTTTAACCTTGGCAGCCAGCCTCCCGCTGTGATCGTATCTGAACGTCCCCTCGTAAGGACCTAAGAATATCTCAGAAACATCTGGATTTAGTTGTGGTGTACCCCGCAATATGTCACTGAGGGTGAAGTCAGACAGCTGGTCCTGAGTCCACTTCCGGAACCACCCGTTGTGATTTGTCTTGATAATCAGCTTATCTGGACGGAAAACGGTAGGCCTGACCTCTGGTAGTCGAATAGTCGACTAATTAGTCGAGGGGTGTCTGAGTCGACTGCCAATCTCTTAGTCGAATTATAAAAAATATATTTTTCTAATTATTCGACTGAGAGGTTGGCCTAGTTTGTTCTATTAATTAACTAATAGTTTGCCAAAAATAGGATATACATCATGATTTATTGGGAGAAACCAATAGTATATGTTAAATCAGACACTAAGCACCCCTACAGCCCAAATGGAATGTTCCTCTATTGCATAACATATTTTTTGCATGATTTGACTGAGAGATTGGCAGTCGAATCGGACTGATTCGACTGCCAATCTCAGTCGAATCATGCAAATAAATAAATAATAATAATATTATTTTTTGTGTTGCATTAGTCGACTGCCAGTCGACTATTGGCAATTAGTCGCCAATCAGATTCGACTATACAAATCCTTAGTCGGGGACAGGCCTAGAAGACGGAGATGAGATCACTAGATCGATCACCCGATCGAGGGCTTATCTGGCTGACAACGTGGTCAGCTGCCTTGGAAAACAATGATTCTTTATTCTTCTTTGTTGCAGTCAGTATGGGAGCATAATTTAGCCAGTCGAGCGTAGCGGACCCAGCTGGACAATAAGAGGTGAAGCCTGACTGATGAGTTGACTCATATTTTCAGCAACACAGGTGAATCTGATTTCAATCAAGGTGGCTGGTGTGCTCCTGTCCTGAGTTTGACAAGAGACCCTTCAAACTAAAAGCACCTGACAACCCCATGCAAAGATGTAAACGACAAAAAAAAACAACTGTGGGTCTGTTACATCGAGTGTTGATGTCCAACACGGAGATAAGAATCTAGAAATAGTGAGTAGCATAGCTGCACTCTCCGAGCAGTTCAAGGGTGGGAGTTTAACTCAGGAATGGAGCTTTATTGCCAATCCTCTTCCATATATAGTCAACACACCTACTCTGCTGAAGTAACTACACTTCCCAGAGTAGCCTACAGCAGCAAAATGGCTGCTCGTTACCTGATATGGGGCAACTGACAAGGAATGGACGTTCTCAGTCATTCAAACAAACTTCAGAGAGAAGAAGCTCCAAGTTCCACTCATGGGTTCAGTCCAAAGACGCGAATGGTCGGTGAAATATTTATTTACATTCATGTTTGCAATGCTGCTTAATGTGTTTGCAATGCTGCTTAATGTGGATGTAACCAAGGTAAATGCTGTGTCACTGCTGTCTGTGTGACACTCTCTCACTCACTCACACACCGATCAGCCGCAATGACTGACTACCAGCCACACCCAAGTATAAAACAGTGTCAGCCTGCAGTAGTGAGTGAGGTGCAGTGGTGCACATCATTCTGGAACTGCTGCAGGTCTGTACCATATTCTAAATTCCAACAATTTTATCATTGACCAAATGACTAAACCCAATTATAATATGGCTTTTAGATTTCCACTACCCACCTGATTGAACTGACTAGCTGTGTGAAACTTGACTGTATCGTTCCTCTCCTCCTGTATTTAACATATTTAACTTGCCATGTAATGTATCAGACCTGATGAAGACCATTTGCGGTCAAAACGTTGCCTAACTTATTATAAATAAAACTTTTCTACTGGGAGCTGAAACTGCGCGCTTACCCCTCGTTCCTGGCTGTGTGAAACTGACAGATTGAATTGGTGAGTGACTATGAGTTTAAAATGTTTGTTGTTTGAAATGTTTCTTCTGATTTTGTTATTTTGGTTGGACTGTATATTTATTTTGGATGTAATGCTTGTAGATAAGCTATTTTTTAGTTTGATTGTCAGTGATCTTGTATATCAGCTGTTTTTGGTTATTTGTAAAGATATTAATTTTGCCTTTCTATACATGCTGGCCAGGTTTTTCCCATGCCATGAAAGAAATGAACATGATGGCGACTGGCGAGCTAACCACGACCCAGAGAGACTTGAATGGTCTACAACACTTTTGTCCTGCCAGGCCAAATCTGCAGCAGCAGCCATACACCACTACACCCAATCCCCCCATATCTCACACACCAACACTGCCCCCCGACCATTTGACCTTTGACTTTGACTGCCTGGACTGAGCTGCTCAGGGATTGAGCCTTTGATTTGTTGGACTGAGCTGCTCAGGGATTGAGCCTTTGATTTGTTTATTGAAATATGTGTTGAATTATTGTCTTTGTTTCTTTTTGGTTATTTTTCTCAATACATGGTACCATTGTCTGCACTACAGTCTCTTTCTTTGTTATCAATATAATTTGCCTCCCTTTCCACCCCTACTTCCGAATGCACTACTAGTCCAATACTGGAAATTATACTTTTATGTTTTATGTTATACATGCTTCATGTTTAACTGCTAAAGTTTTAAATTGGTTAAGGAACACATTGCAGCATTGACTTAATTTTGTGTTTGAAAAGTATAAAATACAAAAGAATAATACAAAGTTAAAAAAAGGTTCAAATTCTATTTAAAACTCTACTAAAATGTCAAATTCATGAATTACCAAGTGAAAAAGTGGCGATCTACAAGCTTGTGGATCAGCTATCTCTTTTGATTTTTCTTTATTCCATTAAAGGGCTTAAATGGTTAATTAATTTAAAATGTTTAATAAAGAATGTTGACTTTAATGAGGACATTGTTTAAAGGCATTAATTTGTTTAAAGACATTTATTGTTTATATGAGTTATAAATGAGTTGTTTTAAAAAACCCTATAATTTATTGTAAAATGGCAATGTTGTTTACCTTTTTAGTTTTTTGTCTTTAAAGGGATTGTTGGCAACATTAAGCCTAAATCTGAAAAATATCTATATATATATATATATATATATATATATATATATATATATTGCATTTTTTCCCCTCTATCAGCCACTATATAATGATGCAGGGGTGTTTTCCTGCATTGAAACACAGTCCTCTTTCTGAAATCCGTATTTACCTACTGTTTATGTATGTGTCGGACGCACGCATGTGTGCATCCGTGCGCGTCCGTGTCCGTGTGAACTTTTTACTTTCGGTTTGAAAACGCTCTCAAACTTCGTTTTTGAGGCACATAATTTACTTTTCAGATAGTAGGCGGGTGCAGTTATGAAAAAAAAGCACCTTACCCAAAACAAATTGCAACAAAACGTTTTTCAACAGTTTTTTGTAGTATTAGGTGTCCTTAATAACATACTAAAAGTTTACCAAAGTTTGATCACTGGAAAGGTGTTATTTTCAAGATGGCGTCCAAAATGGCCAAAAAATCTTTAAAATAACCTAACTCCTTCATTATTTATCCTAGACAAGTACTTTTTGTGTCTAACCCTATGTTTTGGGGGCATAGAAATCCACAGGACTTGTCCAAATTGCAGATATACATTTAGATAATTGTGAAATCCAATATTTTGTTTTTGACTCTATTAAAACCCTCTGAAATGTTCACCCGTTTCAACTAGTTATATTTGTTTTACTGGAACAATGTTATGGCAATATTGGACTGTCATATATTGATCTACAATGTCTTGATTGTATGCATATCACAAGTTGCCATTCGCCTCACACCCACTGTTGTGGGTGTCCTTTCAGGTGTTAAGACACCTCCTTTGTGTTTATTCCTCCGTGTTAAATCAACCCTTTTGATCAAGCTATGTAAATGGCCATGCCAGACCTATTGTTTCTTGGTCATGGGACCCCCTGGGCCTGACTTGGGAGAGAGGTATAAAGACACTGAGAAAAGATATGAGGGGGACTTCTTTTAAGAGAGCTCGGAGTGAACACCACGGTCGGAGGAGCACCTAGAGTGAGCTCAGGGTACAGGCCCTCTTGGGCTATGGGGGGACAGGACATTGAGGAGAAACATGCTTGTTTTTGATGCGGTTGGATTTGACAAATAAACATATTTCTTATCTATTTTCACCTCGACTGGATATACATTATTTCCATAACAAACAAGGCTTCAAGATATCCTCAAAACACAACAAAACAATAGTCAAAATTTTCAGTCATTCAGAAGGTGGCAGAGAAAGAGAATATTGTCAGATATAGTATTGCTTGCAATATTGAAACATTTTGGATAGCTCTGCGGATCAAATGTGAATCAAACTGTCATCTTGTAGACAAAATTTTGAAAAACTTTTTTAACACATTAGGAAGGCAATCAGTGTGAGTGTGTAAATAGGGGTGGCTACGGAGGTTAGTGCAGAGCTGTCAGAACCCATTTCTCTGGGTGCCTAGGCAGAGGGTAGTATGAGGGTGGGGTTGTGTGAGGAGGTAAAATGGGGTCTGGTGTAGAGTTTAGTGGGCCTAGGGTTCCCCTCAGGTGGGTACAGGGGAGTATGGGGAGTGGGGGTCACTGGATTTCTCCCTGGGCACTTGGAGCACAGAAGAGCAAAGTTATAGGAGCCAAGGAGACCCTGAGCTTCTCCTCTCCCCCATGTCCGAGGTGCAAAACCTTCAACAGTTGGCTCAGACATGTCCCATTAAAGCTATAGTGGGGCACGTGTGGAGCTCAGGACGAGTGCTCATAGGCAGCTAAAGAGAATGGGGCTTGTCAGCCCCTGATGCACGTTGTGCATCGCGATAGCCAAATTCCAATTTTCAAGTGTCCATCCTCAAGTCCTCCAGGCGAGGAGGCAAGGAGCGTCATTTTGAAGTGACAGCAATTATGACGTGTCACACAGTTGGATTGCTGGACTATTCCAGAGCTCGGAGGGTTGTCATGTGGAGGAGGAGAAATTATACGCCACGCATTTCAACGAAGACAGTTCCCCAAACGATACATGAAAGATACACTTGTATCTTCCCAGATTTCACTCCAAGTGGCTTAGGGAGCCTGCGCTCACCTCACGCTGGAGGACAGAGTGAGGAGGAGGCAGAAATGAAGCTTATGCGTTAGGCTGAGAGGAGTATCCCTATGTCGCCTGGCTCACTGAGTCCCACTGGTCCCAAGTGGACCTCCATGCTGGCTCCTATGCCCGAGATGGGCACTCGTGAGTGGGCATAGTTAGTGAGGAGCCCCCCATAGTTGTGGTTGTAAGACCTCCACGTGGTGCATGACTGTGTGTCAGGCAGTCAGGGGTGTCCCTATGTCTGACTGGCTCACAGGAGAGTCGGTGTCTGGTTGGTGGCTGACCATTAATATTCCCAGGGGCCCCCAGTGACTTATCATTATGGCTCAGAGCGTCCCCTCCCCTCAAATCAATTTTTAAAGTTAAAATTATCCAGACAAAAAGATCAAAGTTCAAGGTTATTGCCAGCAGTACCAATCACAAAATAAAAGACATGTGAAATTAATTTTGCACTAAAACCCCACACAACTACTACAATCTCAGGAATAAGATGTCTGTGACAAGCAAATCTGAACCCTATCCGGCCACACTCCTCTACCACCCCTACCCAAGACAGTAGACACTAAATGTTGTGATAGCTCTGTGCTGACTTACAATGTTTACAAATGTCACAGTACCACCCAGTAATAATGAATTTATTCCTTTTTGGTATGAAAAGAAATCTCCTGAAAGCTTCAACAGAATGTGAATTACCAATTCACAAATCCATGTGTGTGTGTGCTTATAACCATGCTTATAACCAATTCCTTTATAATTGAACTTGTAATCACTTGACTATAATTTATATATCTTAATTAGATTTCAAGATTACCAAAACATGGGGTTAGGCACCAACATTACTTGTCTAGGATGAATAATGAAGGAGTAATGGTCTTTTTAAGGAACTGGCGGCGGCCATCTTGAAAATGTTACCTTTCTAGTGGTCCGATTTTGGTAAACTTTTGATATGTTATTAAGTACACCTAATACTACAATAATCCATTGAAAAACCTTTTGTTGCAATTTGTTTTGGGTCAAACCATAACTGCACCCGCCTATAGCGTTTGGGTAGAATTTAGTTGTTTAACTTCATATATGTGGTCAATTTGTCATGAAAGAGCCTATTTAAAAATAAAATTTCAGAGAACCGGCAGGGGCGGGCAGTTCCGCGAATTGTATCCGAATAAAGCACCCTATATTCGGCATGGCCCGTTTAGAAGTCTCCTTAACTCTATGGAAGTCCTCCCTGCCTCACCCCCTGGTGGTCAGGGAAACGAACTGCTGGAGTTTTTTTCTTTGTTTATGGACGGAACATATTTATGAACAAAGTAACACAACTACATGCAATGGAATTGAGTTTTTCCTGCACAGTCCCTAACATATAACAATAAGAATATATTACAGAAAGAAACATATGTGTTCTTGCCATGTAACCTCAGACAAAACAATAAACCTCAACAATACCAACAGTAATCTACGATACAATATAATGACAAAGTGCACACGTGTGAATAAATCCTGTTACTGAACTAACACAATAGCGGTAACAACATAACGGTTACTATGGGAATATAAAGCTATTTAACACTGACTTTAACATAAAAATATATCTTACACCCCCTTTAATATATGGCATCTTAGGTTTAGATATATTTCAGAGCCACAGCACAACTCCAAGACAAGCTTACTGCTTCACCCAGCGGTTTTGCATCTCCAACCACTTGTTCTTGCCTGGAGGTAACAGGTTCTTCACATCATTCTCTAATATATCATAGAGAATTTTGGTGTGACTGCAGGCATGAATGGGTCAGGGTGGGCTGTTTGATCAGAGTGGCTGTCTACAATGTTTGCCTTTAGGCTAACATTGAGGAGGCGGCGCATGTGCATCATCTCTATGGATGACGTTGGTCCATAGAATATGATGTGCCATTAAAGGCCATTTTGTCCATGGGGCTGCAGTGCATTAATCGACTGAAAGTGTGTGCGTGTGTGTGTCATTTTACATAATGCATCCCAACATTTCACTTTATAGTAACCTAAGTAATCATAATTCTGTTCGACGCCATGCAATACTACCCATACATCTTACTGGTTAAACGTTACTGGGAACAAAGCCCCTGACAGCGAAACCAGCCAACAGAGAGAAACCAGCAGCTTTGTTGCTCAATTTACGACCCACAAGTCAAGACAGATTAGGCCTGATTGGATCGTTGATGCCATGTGTGACCTACAATCTGTGCTGCGTTCGTATTGGCAGAGCAGGAGGGTCGCCGAGCTCCCTGGGCAAAGGTTTCCATGGGAACGAGCCCTCTAACGGGCTCCTCTAATCTGCTGTTTAGGAGCCCTCACTCATCTTGAGGCAGCGTTCTGCTGGATTCCTTTATGTCAGGCCCAGATTCTTCTGCTCTATTTCCTCGCTCTCTAGACCCACACTCTCTCACTCGCTACCCCCCCTCCCCCCCTCTGATGTTTCTCTCTCTCCATCCCTCACTCTCCCTCCTCCCTCCTCTCTCTGCATTGCTGTGGCTGCTCTGCTCCAGCTTGCTTGGATCAGTGGTGCTCAAAGTGTGGTCCGGGGACTCCCAGGGGATCATTGAAGGGGGTTCCTGGGGGTCCCCTGCAAAATTAGTTAATATAAGATCCTGATCAGTTTAAACATGTAAACCTTATTTTACACTTTAGCTATTCAAACACTTCTTGTATAAATTTGTGAAAATGTTTGAACATGTTTGCCATTTTTTACACAAATCTTCTATTCTGCGGGTCCCTGGTACAACATCTTTTCAAAAGCCAAATACATATCAATTTGGGGGTCCTTGGCATGAAAATGTTTGACAACCACTGGTCTCAACCTTTTTAATTTTAAGACCTGCATTTGATATTTGTTTTGTTTCTGGGACCCCAAACTAACCAATCCTCAGTGTTAATGTAACTCTGAGAGTGTACAAATTGGCCTTTAAGGACCTGTAATGGTCCATAATTTTGGTTCCTAACTTATCAATCATTTAGCTGGGGACCCCCTGGAACCCCCTCAAGGACATCACACATCTCAACCAAGGCACAGAAGTATACTGTATATACAGTACTTCTAACAGTATGGAAGTTGAAGTACATCATTGTACACTGGGGGGGGGGTGGGTTGAATGTTTTTGCATTTATACCTACTGTATGCTCCAGACAGACATTTTAAATGGCAACCACTCCCTCCACTGGCGGCTGTGTTTTCTTTCCTATGATGGTTGACTGACTGGAGCGCTCATTTTGGTTCACTTGACATCGCGTTTTTATTCACTCAACAACCTGCGTTGGCACGTGTTTACAACAAATGCACAACTTTTTAAACCTTTTCTGTCCCATCAAACCGTCTACAAGCAGGCTGTCCTAATAGGCAAGCCGTGGTGGACGAAATAGGTTGTCATGGGTGCTCCCTTACCCTTTCACAGCCTCTCACAGCCTAGCCTAGGGCATCTGAGCTCAAGGTGTCTACCATCCTATCCATAGTCATATCTATGATCCTATTCACAAGTTTCCTTGGGCGTTGTGGGCATCACTTCCTGTCGATTTGATCCCTGATACCTGATCAAATCGAGAGGAAGTGATGCCCACCCTAGGAACACTTGTGGATAGGAAAACAAAGAATGGCCACGGTGGTGGAACTCAACTCAAACCATAAATTAGGATGGGTATATGCAGAAAACAAATTCCAGATGTGCTCATGTACTTGACAAATATCACAACAACAAAACAACAACAGCAACCATTAACTTAACCATAAACATAAAGAACATTAACTAAACTACACTGTTTGCAATAAATCCAAACCTTTGCATGCCAATTATAATGACCTGCAGCATTAACGAAGCACACCTCCACCAGAGGTGGAAAGTATCCAAGTACATTTACTCAAGTACTGTACTATTTTTTTGTTACTTGAGTATTTCCATTTTTCAATACTTTATACTTCTACTCCACTACATCTCGGGAGGCAAATTGGCACAGAGCAGCCTCTTGCAGACACATTTTCTCTATGTTCAGCAGTATACATGCATATTGAAATGCATTGTTATGCTTTTATTTTATTTTGATTTGTAACATTTTTAATACAGGACTATTTGCACATTTTTATATTGTTACTTTTACTTAAGTAAGCAATCTGAGTAATTTTCCACCACTGACCTCCACACTGCACATCAACAGAGATAACATATAATAGAATAAAATAGTTTAGAAATTACATGATTTCATTATGCGTGAAAAAACTAAGTATACAGGTAGAATCACAATCTAACAAACTATTTAATATAAAGGCAAATTAATGTATGAAAACTGGCCTCCAATGAGTGTGGATTTCAGGAAGGGGTTCAGTGACTTGTTCAAGGACACTTGGACACATGGCTGTTGACACACTTTTGGCTGTTGCAGGCATCTCACCAGGGAACCAGCAGGAATGATGGAGCACCCTGTTGCTCATAAACACCAGGATCATAAAGCACTCTGTCTGCTGCCATGTCCCACAGGACTATACTGTTGTGTCCTCTTATTTCTCTTTAACTTAACAGGTCTCCCATTCCTGTATTATGAAATGCAAGGAATTATTTGTGGGCTCGCTGCAGAACGAGCACACTAATGTTTTCCCGCTTTATATTCATATAATTTATTCTGCCACTTTTTTCGGTATATAAAATCTTCCACATACTTTGTGCTAGAAATGTTGTTCAAACTTCGACATGTTCAGCTATACACAGATTGGTGTGCTGCTTTTTTTATTTTTTTTTATACTTTTTGAAATGTTTTACTTTTAATTTATTTTTGCATTTATTCATAATGTTTTCATCCCGTAGAGAATCTATTATGAAAATCTTCAAACCCACCTCACTTTGCATCCTCATTACTCCGCATACTTTATCGTAAAGATGATTTAAACTTTTAACAGCGCACAGGTTCAAACTGTATTCAAATACGTCAGCATCACAGTTTTTTTTTCCCGAAATCACAGTTCAAAATTTGTGATTTTTCAGAAGCGCTTAAAATCTTCTGCACTTAACGACGTAAATCAGAAGGGAGGCACAAAATATTCACCTTACACGCATGTGTTTTTTGCTTAGACGTAGCCATACTTGTCTTCTTTCACACAATGTGACTACCAAAACATAATTTGAACTACGGCCCTCTGAGTGACAGGAGTTATAGGCTCTCCATTACGATCAGTGTGAAATTTTAAGCTTTTGAGCAAGGATGTTTTTTTATAAACAATTTTTTTTAACTCGCTCTTATAACCACGTTTTTGATCGTACCAACACCAAATCGCACATGTTGTGCCTCAATATCTCGGGCCACTCACAGTAAAACAAAATGTGAATTTGACCCGATTACTTTTTGCGATATAGCCATTCGTTCGGACATAACCGTTTGCCATTCTTCTCAGCTTTAAGGGATAGTTCACCCAAAAAAATACTTTTTTTATATCGATTAGTCACCCCATGGAGACTTGAATTTGTGGATATTTTTTTGTTTTTGTCACATTCCTAAGCCAATAATTTGATGACCAGCGGACCGGTAGGTAGCGGTTCCGGTAGGAGATACAAAGGAGACTCTTTGTGTCTCCTACCAGAACCGCTGCAGCACTGTAATTAAAGCACATTTGTAGCACCTGTTGCAACAGGTCACGTGGCGTTGTGGATCTACAAGCTTGTGGATCTGCTAATTTTACATCCCATAGCCATTACCCATAGCCTGGATGTATGTATGTAAACCCTAACCTGGCTGGTGTCACCAGACTTTCCACCTCGGAGGAAAGGCTGGTATTCGTTTCTAAATGGCCGTGTGATCTAGCCTGGTAAACCCTCCCTCCGGAAATCTCATTTCCATTTGATTTCACTCCTGAAATCAAATGGAAATGAGATTTCCGGAGGGAGGGTTTACCAGGCTACGTGTGATCAGGTCTAGGCCACGCATAGGCAAGGGGATACGCCCATGTCTCCTCTCATTGGCCAGCCGTCCCAGTGGTTCTCAAAGTGCGGTCCGGGGATCCCCACGGGTCCTTGAGGTGTTTCCGGGGGGGTCCGTGGTTGGTTCTCAAAGTGCCGTCCGGGGACCCCCAGGGGTCCTTGAGGGGTTTCCAGGGGGTCCTTGGGCTGGTTCTCAAAGTGCGGGCCGGGGACATCCAGGGGTCCTTTGGCCAACCCCAGTATATCTGTAGCGCACACACACGCACGCACGCATGCACGCACACACAAATTGCCGATCTACAAGCTCACAACAAATTCCTTCAAATGTACATTTTGCTTAGATACATTTTCTACGGTACAATACATTGCAATTTGCGTCTGTTTTCAGTGAGCCCACACAGTTTCTGCAGGAACTGCCTTTTATAGTTACTAATATGATTATTGTTTTTGCAAGTGGCAAAGAATTACATATTTTATTGCGAACGCAGCGGAAGGAGGCGTGCCTCCGCGCAAGTGGAGCTTACTATGAAACCGTGCTCGGCTTGTGTGTGTGTGTGTGTGTGTGTGTCCGTCTGTCTGTGTGCAGTATTGTGTGCACTGCCTGCACTGCCTGTGTGCAGCCGCCAGAGTGCGCCAGAGTGCACTACAGTGTGGCTGAAATCCGCCTGCCCCTGGGTGACTAATTACACTCCTCTGAGAGAAATATAGCAGCTACAGTAAAAAATTAGAAAATGTGCTCCTCGGAGCACAAGTCTCCGCCAGCAGACCCGTGCTATTTTAATCAAATGAAATCACCTACCCTATCTGCCATCAACCTTTCTTCTAACAGGTGCAAGTCCTGCAGTTCTCGGGGTATGGGGTCGAGTAATAGGTTGTTAGCCCAAGCCTGTGTAGGGAGTTTCCCAAGTTTAATGGACCGATGACACGTGTGGCACATCCAAGTGTTGTTTTGCTTGATTGCAGTTGGGTCTTTGTCTAGGAGACTTACAATATCTATCGTTCCTGTATACTTTCCAGGTTTAAACTCTGCCACTGATTCTCTGTAGAGCATTCGTTCACAGCTTTGGCCTTCTGCGCCTTTGCGTCTTCATCAGGTTTCAGATTCTCATTTGCTGATTCTTTAGTTTGCATAATGGGAGTTAGTTACATTGTGTGATCTCAGCCTCCTATTTATATATTTATATTACATATTGTGATGTCACGTAAAACTGACCAATGAAGAGTTCTTTCCAGCAGAGCTGCTGTTTCTGGATGGCACCTGTTGATCTTTAGGTCCCCGTTTGACCAACTTGGAGGACGGGGGCAACTTCGCTGCTACAGACCTCTTCCTGCTGCTCACTGGCTCCTCTTCCTCAGCTGACGATTCTTCCTCTGAGGAGGAGGACGAATCGGAGGAAGAGGAGGAGTCCTCCTCCTTCTCTATTTATAGAATTTTCCTCTGGAAAGCCTTCTGGATACGATTCTGCAGCTCTTGAACCTTCTGCTGTTCCTCCTCCAGCTCTTCAGCTGTGAGGCTGACAGGGGCAACTGTGGAGGAGACTGCCTGATGTCCCTGTTGTAGATGAGTATGCTTTCTTAGCTTTGGCCTTCTGCGCCTTTGCTTGACCAATGTTAGGTGTTCTCAGAGGGACACACACAAGCTAAGAGGCAGACTGCAAATGATGTCCTCGGTCACATCCGTCACACAGTAACATAGTCTCTGCGTCTCCTTTCCGTCTGCACAGTTTACAGCGAGCGTTGAAGAGAGACTTTGCCCAAATGATGCTCTTTTCCAAAGTGGACAGATGGACAAACACTTGGGAAAGACTGGAGCAGGACTGCAGAGATTCTCTCCAACGTTCCAAAACCATCTTACCACTGGCACTGCCATTGTCACTGTCACTGGACGGGTCGTCATTTTTTCTTCCTGTTTTTACCGTTCTTCTTGTCTTTCTTGGACTCCTCGCCGCCCAGAGGAACTTGGAGGAACCTGCGTTCGATTTCCTGTTCTATCTGAAACAGGGCATGAGCAAGGCAGTGGATGGTACTGTTCACTGGCTGAGAGTCATCCACCTCCATCTCCTCTCCACCATTCATCTCTCCGTTCTTTATCCTGTCTTACCTCACTTCAAAAAGTACAGGCTTTTTGAAGTGACACACTTATTTATAGAATTTTATTTCGTCATGCGTCCCTCTAGCCAATCAAAAGCATTGGTGTCAACATATTGACACGTGTCACGTGGAGCTTGACCAATGTTAGCTTGTCTCTCTAGCTTCTACAGTGTTTTTGGTACCTGTGTAGAATTGCGCAGTGTGCCTTTGAATGGGTACTGCTTCAGGAAAGTGTTCTTTGTACTGACTGGCTGTTTTGGCTGCTTTTCCTACACGATCACTATCAAAGTTGACCAGGATGGTTTCGACTGTTGTGTTTATTTGATGGATGTGAACAACTGTCCCGCATACTCCATTGGACAGTCCGTCAGATACATTGATGTTGGTTGTCCTCTTCTGTGTTACTGTTGTAGATGAGTATGCTTTCTTAGCTTTGGCCTTCTGCGCCTTTGCTTGACCAATGTCAGGTGTTCTCAAAGGGACACACACACGCACGGACGGGTGATTTGGACTAGAAGATACTGTTCCAATCAAGACTGATTGATCCTGTCTTACCTCGCTTCAAAAACGTAAACGGCTTTTTGAAGTGACACACCTTTTTATTATAGGATTGTATTTCGTCATGCGTCCCTCTAGCCAATCAGAGACATTGATGTCAACATATTGACACGTATTAAGAGTTCGGCTTTGTTGTGGGATCATTTCAACTCTAGTCCTCTTCTACGTTACAATTGTAGATGAGTATGCTTTCTTAGCTTTGGCCTTCTGCGCCTTTGCTTGACCAATGTTAGGTGTTCTCAGAGGGAAACACACACGCACAGACGGATGACTTGGACTTACTGAAGGTACTGTTCCAATCAAGTCTGATTGATCCTGTTTTACCTCACTTCAAAAAGTAGAGGCTTTTTGAAGTGACACACCTATTTATAGAATTTTATTTCGTCACGCGTCCCTCTAGCCAATCAGAGGCATTGGTGTCGACAAATTGACACGTGTCACGTGGAGCTTGCCCAATGTTAGCTTGGCTAACAATGTTTGCTCACACAAAGCGAAAACATATTCTCCACCTTCGGCGGAGACAATAACACATCTAAAAGCATCTAGACGAGTTCAGCTATTGGGATATCTAAGAATTCCATGTCATTTGTGCATATTTCAGGCCGGATGGCAAGTTGAAAGCGTTCGCTTCACGGGTTCGCGCGTCTTACTTGTGTATCATGTCCAGACATACACCCAAGGGGTTATGACTTAAACCCAACAGGAAGTCAGCCATTTACAATGTATTGGGGGTATTTTTGTGCATTTTAAGCCATTTACATGTACTTTTACATGTAAAAATAAAGGCAGGTTGAGAGACCAATTTCATCCAATGAGGAGAGAGAACTCAGAAAAGCTTACAGGTTAAATAATAGAAATTGGAAGTGATGAAAAAAACAAAAAAAAACAAGAGCAGACAAAATTGGAATTGGAACATTCTAAAATGTAACCTGATAAATGGGTTCTTTATCTTGATTGGATGCAGATTAGTGACCCACCTAAAATGTATTTTCAGTTTACTAAAGAGCTGGAGAGTCCCCTGCTGTTATTGACCAATGACCAAACACTCTGTAGCAACAATAATTATCAGAATACAGATACATTTAACCTTTTAACAAAAACGTTTTGTTTAACCAAAATACCGCTTACAGCACCTTTAATAAAACATTTGTAGGAGCAAGTAAGGTTTAAAACAGCACAGATGCTTCCCCGGCCGTAATGGTAGAAACAGTAGAAACAGAGAAACATCTGGATATTCTGTTAGGGAGGACCACAGATGTATGAGGCAGAGAGAGAGGAGAGTGTTGCACAATTGAGGAGAAGGAAGAGAGTCAGCCAGCGAACAGATAAATCTGGGGTAAGATCACCATTAGGAGACATGGAGAGTGTGTTCAAAGGTGTGTGTGTGTGTGTGTGTGTGTGTGTGTGTGTGTGTGTGTGTGTGTGTGTGTGTGTGTGTGTGTGTGTGTGTGTGTGTGTGTGTGTGTGTGTGTGTGTGTGTGTGTGTGTGTGTGTGTGTGTGTGTGTGTGTGTGTGTGTGTGTGTGTGTGTGTGTGTGTTAGACTACAGTACATGGAGTTTTCCTGATGGATTCATTCATCATTCACCATATTCAATTCACACTCAGTGTGATGTTTTTGGGCATCAGAAATAACAATAACACAGTTATGAAAATAGACGATAGGCATAAAAATATTCAGCAATTAAAAAGTAGTAGGTAGGCCTATAGGTAAATAGGCTACTTTTTTAATAGTGGAGCAATGTTCTTAAACTTCAATATGATTATATGAAGTGTTAAATACTTTAGTGACTCTTACACATGGGTATCATTTTAAATACCTCAGGAAATTGAGTGTAGTGACTCTTGGATATGGGTATCATTTTAAGTGGTCTTTCTGGATGTGAGCGAAGGCGTTGCACCGTGAACACATTGGGGTTAAGACCAGGGGATGTGCTTGTGGATATTCACAGGTTATGGTCAGAGATCAAGTATTTGTTTTGCTAATCATAACTGCTTAGCCCGCAGTGATTTTGTCATGAAGGCTCTATATATTTTATACACACACACGCACACACACACACACACGCGCACACGCACACGCACACGCACACACGCACACGCACACGCACGCACACGCATGCACGCACACACACACACACACACACATAAATAAAATAATGGAATTAATAATACCCTTGCATTACTAATGGCTAGACTATACAAAATAATATAAGTGATATGTGTGTGTGTGTGTGTGTGTGTGTGTGTGTGTGTGTGTGTGTGTGTGTGTGTGTGTGTGTGTGTGTGTGTGTGTGTGTGTGTGTGTGTGTGTGTGTGTGTGTGTGTGTGTGTGTGTGTGTGTGTGTGTGTACATGTGTATATGTATATATATACACAGACACAGACACACACACACACACTGAGTGAGTGAGTGAGTGTGTGTGTGTGTGTGTGTGTTATTATCACTAGTAGTTTTGGTCTTAAAATAATATTTTGTGCTGTATTATTAAACATAAATCATAAACAGCTTGAACACAAAAACGACGTATTTTTCTTAATTTCTTCTTATTCTATTTTTCTTATTTCTATTTTTCTGAAATTGTGAATATCAATCTTATGCCATATCAACCGGTAGCCTCAGAGCCTGTACAGCCGGCCAGCCCAGAACAAAGGCAGTTACTGATGTCAGATAATGACAGACACCCACAGTCGGGTCTTGAACCGGCGACACGCATCGCCCCCCCCAGAAGGATTCACTTTTGGTTTCGTCCAAACTTAGCTTAGGATGCGCGCTGTCCATCCATGCAACAGCGGTTCGTTCTATTGGTCCGGTGGATCTGCGCTTCCATAGATGGATTCAATGGGTCGCTTCTGGACGCGTTCTCTGTGAATGAATGCATTGGCTTTGCAGAGTCAAATGCCGAGAATTTATTTTATTATGGATATCTTACATTTTTTATGGATACTGCCAACGGTATGGGCTGTCGAAGGTAAGGCACTTGACTCATTCGAATCTATTATTTAAATCTAGGCAATGAACGACATAATAATGAGCAACACACTAAAGACCCAAGTGTATAAAGAGAAAATAACTATCTGGGCAAAACAAACTGTCTGTATTTTAACCTTATTTTAAAATGAATTATATTTAAGTAGTGTTCGGTACAGAAACATTTGGAACTGGAAGAGGCACTGTCAAAGAACTATTACATCATGATGATCATTGTGCCTACTCTGAAGAGAATAGAGTAGATGGTAGACTAGACTACCCAATAGAGTCTTGTTTATTTGTTTGTTTATTTTCTTGCTTGGTTGCTTGTTTGTTTGTTTGCTTGTTTGTTTGTTTGTTTGTTTGTTTGCTTACTTCACATATAAATCAGTTTAAAAATAAACACTAAATAGCAAGTGAGGGAGAATGCCTGAAAACCCTCCAGGGGTTTCACATTGTTGTCAGCCTTGTATTCATGAATTTTATGCATAAAATGCATACAACTGAACTAATATGCTCTTTCATCACGTTTTAAAACCTGTGTTGGGCCTATACTGTACAAGCCTATCATCAGATTTAAACACACTGACGCAGATGGTATAGCTTATAGTGTAGTATGCAATGCATAATTGACAAATGAAGGGTTTTTCCCCCAGTATATTGGAAGTGTCTGTGAGGTAATGGGACTCATCTCTTCTCTAAGCTTTTTGTGATTGCAGCTGTTTCAACCAACTGTATCAATTGTACATGGAACTTAAAGTAGCCCAAGACCTGGCCATGACATTGTTGATTTTATTGATTTGTCTCTTTTGGGTTACATTGGATTGCTTTCATGCCATGGAATAACCTAAGAAGCCAACAGACACCACTGTGTTTGACACCAATTTCAGCATACTGCATTCTGCTATGCCATTTTTATGGCTGTTGCCTACCTAAGGGGGGACACGTTCTCATACCCTGTCCCCACTGTCAATTAATGGCGTCCATAGATTGTACGACCAACCTGTAAGGTTTTCATCTGTCAACACCCCTTATTTTGAACATACTGTACTTTGTACTAATGTATATTAATATTGTATGTACTGTATGTAGGCTATATCAGGCCTATGTGTAACATTTTATGGAACTACATTATTCTTCCCCCAGTAGTACACACTTCCCATCGCTACTGAAGGGGTTTTAACCCAACCTGACCTATTTTTTACCTTATTTATTTATATTATTATATCCAGTATTATCACTATTATCTCGTTATATTGTAATCGTTGTTGTTAGCACAGTCTTGCAGAGCATGCCTAACCAACATTGTGTAGCTTGTACCCATGGTGTGACAAATAAACCCTTATGAATCTTCAATTTGCTGCATAAGAGACTAAAACACAAACTTCCATATAGGATCATCATGACTAAATATTTCAAAAAGCAGTTGATACCACTTATAAACCAGAGAGATATTAAAGCTGCAATCCGGAACTTGTTTTGATGAATAATGCATTATTTGTTAACAATCTTGCAGTTAATACAACACCTCCTGAGCTACTGGACAGCAGTAGCTTAGGAGGGATCTCTGTCGGATCATCTGGAAACCCCACTTTTGGTTCTAGACGCTTTGGCTGAGATGGAATGATCATGAATAATACACATTTCTATACATTTATTATTTTAATTTGATTTCACATTCCAAATTTATACCAGTCCAAAGTCATCCATTGTTACACTCTCAAACCAGATTTATACTTGGTTGCACATCATGTCTCGCACCGAAAGTAACTGATCTACAAGCTCACTTGTGACCTTGTAGATCGGTTATTTAACTAATACAAATCAGGCAGCATCAGAGTTAAATTAACAGGATAGTTGCGATGCCCCAGAGGATGAGTCCAATACAAAGAATGGTCTTCATTTTTCAGACATGGTGTAAGACATTACTGTAACTATTGTCCTTGAGGGGGTTCCAGTGGGTCCCCAGCTTAATGATTGAAGGGAACCAAATGGACGCTTATGGATCTGTAATTCAGAGAATGTACAAAATGTGTGCATGCTCAGAGTTCAATTAATACTGAGGATTTGACAGTGTAGATTGGGGTTCCACAGATACAAATGGCATCAAATGGGGATCTGAGGCCTAATAAATATCAATCTGCATATCAAACCTAGGGTCCTAGAAATGGAAAAGGTTGAGAATCATAATCCCATCGTATCGCAACACATCAAAGTATAAATAAGTGATTAGACCCAGGAAAAGACAATCACATCACGATATTATGATATCCCAAAATCCCAAACTGTCTCATACCACGATATCTATACAATACCAATATATGGCCCGGCCCTCTTTCATAGTGATGTTGCCTGAACAGGAAAGTGTGTGCCCGCCTCTCTGGAAAAGAACCATGGCTGAATGTTAGAAAGTGTTCCCACGTCGTAGATGCAATTTTTGCAATGTTTGAAAGTATAAACTCTGGTTTAAGTGGTTAAATGACATTAGTACAAGACAAAAACATTTCATTTGCTGTCGTTAAACACCTCACTGGCTCATCTCCACGAAACAGCTTGTGAGAGGTGAAGCGAAGCATTTGTTTTCAGTTTCCCAGTTGGTATCAGTATAGCTGTTAATCAAGTGCATAATATTAGTGTATACCGTGTATATCGTATTACAGTATGTTCAGTCATTGATATAATTTGATGATAGCAAGTGCATAAATAGCCATCAATGGAAAACTTTAAACAATAAATATTAGTGTAACACCTATGAATGTGGACACAATGTTTCCTCAAGCCGGAAACAATAGAGCCAAGGTCCGTTGGATGATGTAATCATAAAGACATTAGACACAATAACTGTGTCTTTGGCAGCTTTACAGAGAACATGGGCAAATATTGTGCTTCAGACTTGTTAGTATCCTTAGGCTTCTATTGTTGTTTCATGCTGTGGTTGGTTTTGGTCAAACTCAAAGGAGCAGCTCAAGGTTTTGACTGTGTCATCACACACTAAACCAGGGGTGGGCAGCATTTATTTACAGAGGGCCATGCTGACTTCGATAAAGTGAGTGAAGGGCCACACATTGTACAATTGAATTGAAACTTGAAACACTTAGTGCTGAGTTGTGTTAAAACTGCATGAATTTGGTAGACATGCCAGACTATCTTTACGATAAGGCCTTTTTTTCCCCCTTTTTTTTACAGCTGGACTGTACTGTACTGGTTACAATGAAAAGATTACTTACATAAAAAAATCCACGTCAATGCCGTATCAACTTTTAAATGAGCCTATACTCTTAGACAGTATCTTAATTGATATGCACCACTCCAAAGGTCACTGATAAAACACATTGCATTGTGTTATAAATATGTACTCACTTCACTTCACTTTACATTATAAATATAAAACATTTGAGTACATATGGATGGAAGAATGCAGAATGGTAAATATTAATTACTATTAACTAGTCCATACCCATGGGGGGATATGCCACATGATTTGGCAACCCGGGAGCCAGCGAACACAAAAACGCTAATAAACAGCTGACATTTGGGGAAAGTGAAAAACGGGCTTCGCTGTTCCGTGCACATGGTAATGGTGAATGGCTGTGTGCAAATTCAGATCAATTGCTCCAGCCACTGAGGAGAACCGGGCAGAAGAGATTTGGTACCAACCTCACCACCCTCACAGAGCTTTGTCGAATTATAGGAGGATTGGAGTAGAGTTAAATTAATTTGTCCCAAATCCATTAACATATGGCAACCTTTTAGAATGTACATTCTTTTGAGGGGTCATTTTGTTTCTCTTTGAGGACTTGGCAGGCCGGATTGAGATGGTCAAAGGGCCGGGTGTGGCCCCCGGGCCGTATGTTGCTCATGTGTGCACTAAACCCTTGATTTCTAGCTTTGAGAGAGTTGTTGGTGCTCACAAAATGTTGAATCTCCACCCATCCAGTTGGGATCCACAATGAGGTCATGAAGCAGGGTACATCATATACATACTGTAGTACTTGTGCATATTCTTTAAAGTTCATGTTGTCCGTCCGGACAAATATGCTCGTGCGTGTGCGAGTGTGTGTATGTCTGTACGTCTGTCTGTGTGTGTGTGTGTGTGTGTGTGTGTGTGTGTGTGTGTGTGTGTGTGTGTGTGTGTGTGTGTGTGTGTGTGTGTGTGTGTGTGTGTGTGTGTGTGTGTGTGTGTGTGTGTGTGTGTGTGTGTGTTTGTCACACATGGTCATACCCAACATCATCGCAAATCATCATTGTAGGTAACCATTTATTTTGTGTATGATGTCAGACCAGAGCTCGATCAGCGAAAGAGAGAGAGACAGAGAAAGGGAGAGCGGAAGAGAGGGACCGTGTTGAACCCATGTAATAAGCCAATGCTGGGTACCGAAATCCGAACACGCTGATCAACATCTCGCTGATCAACACGTAGCTCATCGACGAGTCGCTGATCGACACGTCGCAGAATGATCGCTGTCAGCACAAAAACCCCGGCAAGCTGATAATGCAGTATTTAGAGAATGTCATAGCAGAAAAAGTCATGTAGATCAGGTCTATAACAAAGTACAACAAAAGATTTATTTTCTATGTAGGTTAAGGTCTGTTGCAGTAAGCAGTGAAATCATGTATTAATTTTTCTGCATCAATCCAGTTTGTGAGGCAGTAAGATCTGACAGCCTGATATAATGGTATCTCAGTGATGCAAAAAAATTGCCATGCTTTAGGATGTGCCCCAAAATTGTTGCGCAACCACTTCAGCAGACCTTCAAAAAATCAACAGCACATTGGGCTAACAGGATTTCATTGGACACCCAGCCATGTTTGTTACACGATGGTGTCACTCGCTGACAATAATTTCCAACCTAATTAATTCAATGCATCGAGACGTGTGACAAAGTATTAAATTAGGCTTTATGATCCTCAATGCAAATAATAATTGTATTTTGTTTTATGCATTTGATTCTGCTGAATCAGCAGCAGAATCCACACAATAACTAGGGAAGTGCAATTAGAATGATATGTGTTGTTTTTGTGTGTATACATATTGTGATGTATGGCAAGCTGTTTGGCTAGAAAACCATTTTCTGTGTCAGAAAATTAAAACAGACAATATTATCTAATCTTAAAGGAGGAGTTCACCCAAAAAAATTACTTATTCTATATCAATTGCACGCCCCATGAAGCCTTGAATTCATGGATTTATTTTCGTTTTTGTCGCATTCCTAAACCAATAATTTGATGACCGTGTGTATTTCCGGTAGGAGACACAAATAATCTACTTTGTGTCTCCTACCGGATACATTAGTCGGTAGGAGACGGGAATCAAATTATTAGCTTAGGAATGCAACAAAAACAAAAACAAATCCATGAATTCAAGGCTTCATGGGGTGTGCAATTGATAAAAAGAAATAAGTCATTTTTGGGTGAACTCCTCCTTTAAGATGAATTCTGTGTTTGGGTAATTTTTCATTTTGACAGCACTATAATAATGCACACATGCATTCACACACACACATACAGTACACACACAGACACACACACACACACGCACACGCACACGCACACGCACACGCACACGCACACGCACACGCGCACGCGCACACACACACACACGCACACACAAATACACACACACACACACACACACACACACACACACACACACACACACACACACACACACACACACACACACACACACACACACACACACACACACACACACACACACACACACACACACACACACACTGACAGTGCCTCACATTCCATCCATGCACCTGAATCGTGGGGCTGGTGGTCTCATGATGTCTGTCTGGTGTCTAGTCTGGTCTGGTCTGGTCTATGCCTGCTGTCGTATCCTGTCCCTCCACCCCCCCTGCCTGCCCCATCTTCCCTTGGCCCATTTATGTAAGCATCAGACCAGACTTATTTCAGACACAAGTCACTCAGCAGCACTAAGAACCTCCTACACCTCTGTCTCTTTCTCTCTCTCTCTCTCTCTCTCTCTGTCTCTTTCGCCCCCCCATCCTCTCTCTCTCTCTCTCTCTCTCTCTCCCTCTACCTCTCTCTCCCTCTGTCTCCCTCCCTCTCTCTCTCTCTCTGTCCTCCCCCCACTGCTCTGTCTTCAGTCTCCGCTCATACAGATATGTATGTGCTTAAGATGTTGGTTACACATAAGCACAGAGTGCTTTAGCGAGTGAATTATGTCTGTTTTTCACATCTCAGCTGGAATCAACCTGGTTGCAGACTTAAAGTGTCTTGTGTAAAAATCCTGAGTGTTAATTTAACTCAGTGTGTGTAAAAATGGACACTTGTATGTCCACATTTACCTCGCTTTTGAAACATTGATATGGGTTCGGTAACTGTATTGTCACAGAATCGCTGGTTAGAAAGAGCTTGTCAGCATTGCTCCTAGATAATTATTTATACTTTGATACTTGATGTATTATATTTTGGTGCCTCTTTATTTGATTGGATGTCCTGCATGCCATATTCCCCTCCTTGAAGGTTAGTTCTCTGTACGAAATCTCAGCTACATACAGTATCGTCACAGTTGTCTTCTGTTCCAATGGATCCAGAACATTTCCAGTGTTATTATTTAGTCACAAGCTCTTGTTAATACTTTTCATTGGTTAAATATTTATAAAACCTACACACAGACTTAACCACTTTAAACCTGGCTTCCTTCCTTATTTTGATAAAAATACAAATAAAAATTGTTGTTTTTTGAAAAATATAGCAGATCTACAAGTTCTCAATGCGTTGCGTTGCGATGCAATGCGTTGTGAGCTTGTATATCTGCTATATTATAGCTGCTTTTACATTACACTGTCAATGAAGTTTAGGCATTAAGTTAAAATGTTATTTAAAACATAAAAATAAAAAGTTGAATTATGAAAATACAAGGTTTCTGCCTGATAGGGTTAATAGCTAAACTTTATTTATTTATCATACAATTATTCCAAGTAGATTATGTTTTGGAATACGAACTGTTGCCAGTTTGAAAGAGCAGGAGAAGTTAACCCATTCAATTCGGGAACGCATCTACTGTAACTGTAACTGGTTTCTGAAAAACTTATGTCGCTATATCAGTGGTGCTCAAAACCTTTTCATGTCAAGGACCCCCAAAATGATATGTATTCAAAGATTTGCAAAAACAATCACGATTTTTCAAAAACATTGCAGATCTACAAGCTCATAGTGTGGCACTCAGTGCCGTGCTATGAGCTTGTATATCTACTATTTTTGAATAGCCAAAGTATAACATAATGGTTATAGCTAAAAAATCTAAAATGACACAGATGCTTTCCTGGATTGAATGTGTTCACCATCATTAATATTCAGTGTTACACATTTGCCCTGCTCTTTTCCCTCTGGGAACAGCGCCAGAAAGTACTGAGCACCAAAACAGACCTGCTTCTCTGCTGCTCTATATGGTGGGTTTGTAGCCTGGTTCCAGCCGAATCTGCCTTTGCAAAATCGCATCGCACTTTAGCCCTCGGCAGATGTGTCGTGTGATATTGTCTGGCCACGCGAGGCTAGTGGGTTTGGAAGTCTGAGAATGCGGACAAATACATATTAATTTGGGGGTGACCTTGACATGAAAATGTTTAAGAACCACTGGTTTCAACAACACATAATCACCCCAAATAATCAACTACACTTTAGAAACAAGCAGTGGTGGAAAAAGTACTCAAATGTTTTATTTAAGTAAAAGTATCAATACTGCAATGAAGTACAGTACTCTATTACAAATAAAATTCTGGAATTACTATGAGTAAAAGTACAAAAGTATTGGTATCAAAATGTACTTAAAGTATCAAAAGTAAAAGTACTAAAATGTTTGAAAATAGCAGATCTACAATGATACGATGTGACGCGTTGTGAGCTTGTAGATCGGCTATTTTCAAATAGCCGAGGTATAAAATAGGGCTAAAGTGGTTAATGTATGTTTTATAATGTAATAATTTATATCTGAAAAGTAACTAGTAACTAAAGTTTTCAGATAATTGTAGTGGAGTAAAAGTACAATATTTGCCTCTGGGATGTAGTGGAGTAGAAGTATAGACAATTGGAAATACTCCAGTAAAGTAAAAGTACCTCAAAATAAGTACAGTACTTGTGTAAATGTACTTAGTTACTTTACACTACTGGAAACAAGCCCAAATAATCAACTACGCTTTAGAAACAAGCCCAAATAATCAACTACACTTTAGAAACATGCCCAAATAAGCAAAAAAAAATACCAATATTTACAAGAAACTTTGCTGAAAAAGAAGCCCAATGTCGCTTATAATAAGTGGACATGGCAACACTGCTGCCGTAGTATTTACATTTTACAGAGACCCGTGTGGACAGACACAGCTGTGAGCCGACCAATCAGTAGCAGCAGCGTTATACGTCACAGCTTTAGCCCCGCTTAGCCTTACTCAGACCTACCCAGGACTGGGTACTTTTTAGGCACCAGTTTAGTACCACTTACACACCACGCTACCCACTTCATTGTAGTGGAAACCGTGGCACAAGTGGGCAGTGTGGTGGTGTGGGGTAGGGTGAGGCCATGCATATGGAAAGCTGGCAGTCTGTCTGACTGGGCACCGGGCAGCAGGTTCAGTGCATGCATGGTGACTGCAGTCAAAGAAAACCAGTGTGTGTTGTGAGAAATCGATATACAGCATGATTTTTTCCCTACTTTTTCCACATAAAGAAGAGTTTTAAGTTTATGTTACAGCCTTTACCCACTTCAACCTATGGCAGTGAAAAACTTTCAGAAGGATTTTTAATAGGAGACCGGGTATTGGAGCTCTAAAAGTCACCTATCCACGATGTATATGATCTTTCTCACTAAATCAAAATGTCCCCACTGTGGTGGCTTTGTTGACTTACATTATAAACAATAGTAAAACATTTGCATACCAGCTCAGTGGCCTTGTGGTTAGAGTGTCTGCCCTGAGACTGGGACGTCGGGGTTCGACCCCGGCCGGGTCATACCAAAGACTCTAACAATGGGACCCCAGTGCCTCCCTGCTTGGCACTCAGCATCAAGGGTTAGATTGGGGTAAGTCCCTGCGACATACTAGCGTCATGTCCAGGGGGTGTATACTTGTACATCAAGCTGCCTCACGCTAAGGAAACAGGAGGCTTCAGGGCTCGACAAGGCTTACTATACTTACTTAACACGTTTGCATCCTAAGTGACAGAAGTAGCACACCAGTAGCTATACAGATAAACATCCTCTCCACAGCTTCTACCTGATGTGTCACCCTTTCAATCATATGGATTTACATTTTGGCCACTAACAAGCCACTCACTGTGTTGACAGTGTACAGTACAGCACTTTTCCATTCTCTACCAAGCACATGTCGTTGATCTTTTGTGCATGCTGCATGTGCTGTATAGAGCTCCCAGGCAGCAAGATCTTCATTAATTTGCCCATAAGGCCTGCTTATAATCACTCTCTGTACTCTCTACTGTACATTCCTCCTCTTGACCAAGCTCCCTTGTTGACTTTGTGCACTTTTCCATTCCAGTCTTTATATTTGTGCCAAATCAGCTCAGGAAGTAATTGCTTCATGTTGTTGTTATTTTCTCTCTCTGTAATTAACCCTGAACCTGTTTTCATCCATTTACAAATGACACATTTATGTAAGCTTGAACAGCAAATGCACAAAGGCTTGATTAGCATGTTTTTACTTGTCACAAAATGGTGCAGACGTTATGAAGCATAGCTGGAAACAATCCTCCTATAATTTGACAAACCTCTGTAGTGGTGCGTGGTGTGTGGTGTGGTGTAGTGGTGAGGCCAAAATTGGTTCTGCCCGTTTCTCCTCAGTGGCTGGAGCAATTGATCTGACATTGTACACAGCCATTGACCATTACCATGTGCACCTAACAGCGAAGCCCGTTTTACGATTACATGAAATCTCAGCTGTTTATTAGCGTTTTTGTGTTCGCTGGCTCCCGGGTTGCCAGATCATGTGTGCATATCCCCCCACGGGTATGGTCTATATAGTATGTGAAATTTCCAAACAGCTTGCATGGGCAGTGGTGGATATTAAAAACATCTTTCTAGCAATTTATATGAAGTCCATGACTATAATGGATCATATTATAATGCTGTATGATCTGCTTATAACACTGTATAATTACAGTTTTAAGCATTCATACAGTAAAGACTCATACGGCTTTATAACTATAAAATAAATTAAGACATTATAAGGTCAAGTATAAATGCCTTATAATCTGCATATACTGTAATGTTCTATATTTACAGTTATAAGTACTCTGTAGCCTATACACATCATGTTTTTGGCACATTGACTTATAAGGTGAATTATCATAATACTTCAAGTTCATAACTGTTGGTCACTTACAAACTTTCTTTTGGTCATACGGTAGGCTACATTATAATATTATTTATTTTGCATTATAATCACTGCTATAATGCATTATAGTGTGATTATAAGCCACTATAAATAAAATAAAATAAAAGACAATTAAACTTGAACTTGACTATAATTAAGTGTTATAAGCAGATTGGAGGTTATAATTATAAGTAAGTGTATAATTTATTATAGACATGAGCTTCATAGAAATTTTTACAAAATCCTTTATTGGAACACCATTTTACAGTAATACTACTGTTTTTCAAAATGTGGTGGTCTTTTAAACCTATAACTGACAAGTAGTAAGCTCAGTGGTTAGCATGGGGGGTACAAACTACAGTGATACTGTATTTCCACTGTTTTTATTAGGTTGAAATCTAGATATGTACTTCTATGTATTCCTATAATTCCACATAGAACATCACATAAGAAGGCAGTGCCAGTATAATAATACTAACTAGCCGAGAGGAGAGTTTTGATAAAATGTTCAAGTACCACCTTTACGTCCATCAACAATGCAAAAGTATTACAGTATTATTATGATAATGGAACAAGGAACTTGTTTTAGGCTTCTAAACTCCTCTGGGAAATAACTGCAACACAATAGAAAGCTTATTTTATCTTCTGCAGGGCCATAATGCAATACCAGATGTGAGTACCGGTAGGTGTGTTTAATCCATGTTATTAGCATTCGTTTATGTGTTCCAAATAGGATTTTGAGACCCATTTCAGCATTGCTGATGGAGAGAGAAAAATATTTGATTCCCCATTGCCATCACAGAACACAGGAGTAACAATAGAGATTGATAAAGTTACAATACTTGGACTTATATCATGGCCTACCTGGCCATGATATTTACATTTACATTTATTAAGAAACAAAGATTTTTTTAAGAGCACAATACGGTATATTTGCAGCTCATGACAGGAGGGAAAATATTGATGTATAAGGAAGCCTGTGCAATCAATAACTGAGCTATGCAAGACTGCATCCATATTGTAATAATAGAAGCCTGTTCAACTAAGCCTCTGTAATCTAGGATCATAGGTAAACCAAGAACCTAGCATCAGTCTAAACTGTATAATAGCAAAATATTTATAATCTGTACGTTGAAACTATACAAACTATGGGATGCCAGCTCAACAAATGGACCTGGCATCTGTCTATATAACATGCTATCTAAATTACATTTTAAGCTTTGCATGATAATAATAACCATGCAGTTATTAATAACTGCATGGTTGCCAGGAAGATCATTGTTATGGAAGAATGGAAGTCTGAGGATTTGCCTCCAGCACATGTGTGGTTCTCTCAGCTTGGAACTGTGGCTGCTTTAGAGAAGTGGGATCATATTGCAGGCCCTTGATGTTGTCTATGGTCGGGTAATGCCCTTTTGATTGTTCACTGTTATTTTTTACATACATATGATACGGTAGATGATGCTGCATTATTGGTCGTGAAAACGTTTTTTTTTGGGGGGGGGGTCTTTTTTTTCCGAATCTTAATTTTCTTACATTTTTATTTGTATATTTGTTTTATTATTTGTTCTGTTAAAAGTAAAAACTCAAATAAAGTTTTGATCACAAAAAGAATAACTGCATGGTTGCCAAGGCTAGGTCAAGTGCTACAGGCTAAGGTGGAGTCTGAAGAGGTGAGTCTTCAGTTTACGGTGGAAAATTGGGAGTGAGTCTGCAGTTCTAACTGCAATGGGGAGTTTGTTCCACAGTTTGGGAGCCCTCTTGAACCCACTTGTACTTGGATCCCTTTTTCCTATCTACTTCATGTGCCCCCCCCCCCCCCCCCCCCCCCGAATATTATGGATGCTAGGGTTCAAGTGTTTAAAATCCTGAGGGTCCATTTTTACACCCAGGGTTAAACTAACACAGTATTTTACATTTTATATAAAGCTAAGTGCAGTCCACCACTGTTTCCCTGTGGGTTTAATCCAGTGTGGCGTACAGAGGCACGCCGCAGCCTACAAGGATTATGTGTGCTGGACTTAGTTGCCCCACTCTCTCCTCGCTGTCCTACTTATCATTGAAACATGGAGAGAAAGAGAGAGCTCTTTCTCCCTCTCTCTTCATATATATGTATATATTGCTGGAATGCAGGGACAGATGGAGTGAGTGTAATGGGGAGGGAGCCACGGCATTGTGGGTCAGAAAATGAGAGAGAGTGTGAGGGGAGAGAGAGAGAGAGAGAGAGAGAGAGAGAGAGAGAGAGAGAGATCAAGTTGTACAATGTATAGTGTGGCTGATGCTGATGTCAGGGAATACACAAACTGCACCATAGGGTATATGCACCATATGCATGTTAGTGATACAGCAACTCATCTCTGCATAATGTAATGTTACTTTCAAAAGATAAATAGCGCTTCCTTTTCAAGCTAACTATGAATCATATATACTGTGTGTGTGTGTGTGTGTGTGTGTGTGTGTGTGTGTGTGTGTGTGTGTGTGTGTGTGTGTGTGTGTGTGTGTGTGTGTGTGTGTGTGTGTGTGTGTGTGTGTGTGTGTGTGTGTGTGTGTGTGTGTGTGTGTGTGTGTGTGTGTGTGTGTGTGTGTACAGACAGACAGACAGACAGACAGACAGACAGACAGACAGACAGATGATAGATAGATAGTGTAGAACCTTGATCTACAATTTAGTCTGAGGATGAGGAGAATTATTTCATTATTCTTAAATATTCATAGCTTTACAGCCTCACTACAATAACTGTTTTAAACACAAAGGGAGTCCTTTCTACAGCCACTGTGGCTAAAGTGTGTGACAGTTCTGGCAGCATATTGTGCCTAGTCGGTTGTGCTTAAACACAGAAACGGAGGAGCTACCTTGATGAATGTCTAGTCACGAAAGGAGGGCAACATATACTAATGCAACCCCCCACCCTCACCCAGCCTGTCCCCGTTTCCCTGTCTCTCAGCATCAGTTGGAGCCTGTCAGGTTGGTTGCATTTTGGGTGTGCACAGAACAATGGCGCATTTAAACCAATGTGACTCGTAATGTAAAATGCAAATGCGAGCACAATTTCTGGTTGGAGAACAATGGTGAAGCCCTGTTATACCATACAGCAGGGCTAGATTGTGGGTTTTGAGCAGATGTTGTTGGTTCTGAAAGAAGCTTGCTTTGAGCTATATCGGTTTAATATTACAGAATTGCATGGCCAGAAGTGCCACAAACACACATTCCGTGTGACAGTTCTCTCCGCCTCTCCCTTCGCTTCAACCCTCTTGGCCAAGTCCATGGGAATTGGTCGCGGGTCAGCGCTCATGGCCTCTTTATTCCCATTTAGTGGCGGCCCTGACACCTGGCTCCCCACTCCCTCCCAGCTCCTCATTAATCGCTACTGATACTAACAGGAAGCGAGCAGCCGTAAAAAAGGCCCATTTGGATGTAACAGTGGCCGCTGGCACTTCAGTCCAATTTTGGCAAGCACTGCAGCTTGCATTACAATAACTTAGCATAAATGGCAGCTTTATAGTACAGTACAGTGTCTGGTCGGGGATTATGTGTGACCAGTCGTGGTGGAGAATTGATTGTGATTAGTAGGCTAAAATGGAGAAGAAAAAAATAGATCAGTTGATGCAACTCAATGCAAGCGCAAGGTAACTAGAGCTTCAATGCATACATAATACTGTACATAGGAATAAATAGTAAGTAAATTACTTATTTCAACCAGGTTTCTCCTAGTCTGCTAGACCTGTGTAAGTCTGCTATACCTGTGCTTACAGCTGTGTAAGATAAGATAAGATAAGATAAGATAACTTAAGATAAGACAAGACATTCCATGTAAGAGTAGAGCACTGCCACAGTCAGCAAAAATAAATGGTCACTGTCTTACTTGACTTCTTTCCTCATACTGTATGTCCCATTCGCCATTCAGATTTGAAGTCTGGTTACTGAAAAATATCAAAAGGGGTGGGCTACAATAGATAGCTTAAAACCCACAATAGTCAATGATACTTTTAAGAGAAACATTTGATTACTCAAAATCCTGTTTGGCGATTGTATGATTGTCGACCCAAACTTTTACACCTTTCCAAGCGGGCGATGGCTGTGATAATACCAGATTACATTCTGTCAGTGTCTTTACTGTGTGTCTATTTATATTATTGTTATCATTGTTATGTCAGCATTTTTATTCTTTACTGCTCTTCATCCAGCTATTTCAAACAGATCAAATAACCAGATCGATGTAATGTAGGGAAGTTGCTGGGCAGAGAAGAAGAGGGTGGTAGCAAAGCAAGGCCATCCAACGATGGCTAGAGGATGCTGTGGTGGTGTACCACACTACGAAGGCCACTTTTATTAATATCTTGCTCTCAGCAGCACTAGACCCATAGGAGGCTGTGAATAATTGAAAATGTGTCAGGACACAAGGTCCAACAGGGACCAGTTTCGCTCTACTTGGCTTCCCCCTCTCATGGGGGGAATGGCATGGAGATTATGGGCTGGACTATGTGTGCGTGAGTGAGTGAGTGAGTGAGTGAGTGAGTGAGTGAGTGAGTGAGTGAGTGCGTGCGTGCGTGCGTGCGTGCGTGCGTGCGTGCGTGCGTGCGTGCGTGCGTGCGTGCGTGCGTGCGTGCGTGCGTGCGTGCGTGCGTGCGTGCGTGCGTGCGTGCGTGCGTGCGTGCGTGCGTGCGTGCGTGCGAATCTGCAATCACACAGCAAACATACCATCCCTTGTAAGTCATTATTTTGTCATACTATGTGACCACGCTCTCCACGCTCTCAAAACACAATTGGAGTTTTATGCGACTACTACAAGACATGCTTACTTTCCTATTTCGTTTGAAACCTATATTAGTTCTGCACTCCAAATATTCAGTGAGATATGTTAGATAAATATATTGATGTTGCAAAAAATAGCCTCCAGCTTGCACCAGTGCTATCAGTACTATGTGTAGTCACGTATGAATTGAAGCATTTACAATGTTTATGTTTACCTACAGTACCAAGGACACAAATATGGCATATTTACACTTACTATCCTTCCCTCCAGAATCCATGATCTATAAGCTTAGCTTATAAACCTGCCCAGCTTATAAGCTATATCCCTCCTAGGAACATTTAATTTCTACAGTATATTACAATCAGATGGAACCTCAAAACATTCAAAGGTGAAGATTTTTGTCATAAAACACATCTACTCTTTTATTAGGCCGGATATTTTACTCTCAAATTGCAACAAAAACAATTCAACAAATTTCATGTCCTCTGTTCTTAATGAGAGAAAATAGTACTATGAAGGGACAGTTTTGAATATGGCCTATAATATACTCCTACCAAAAATGCCTTTTTAGCCATATGTCGGTGACGGTGGGCACAGTCCTACATTGTGCATGCTCAATTTGACCATGCTGTACACATCAATTCTCATCGTTAGCAATGAAGAGAAATAATTGTAGGGACATATTTGATTATCAAACGAAACAATTAAAATCCAACTGCTGACCAACCAACCAATGCAATGCAACAACGTTGCTTTCATTCTCATCTCAGGGCGTCTGCATTGAGTGAGTGCAGCTGGATCTCCTGCAGTTTCCACATGCTGGAGTGAACTCATTATTGTTCTTTGTGTTCATTGTGCATGTCAGGCTGCTGCAGTTTTCAGCTGAACTATCATGGCTAAATGTGAGACTAAATTAAAATATTGTCTTCTGCTCTTCATTAGAAATGTATTTGGAATAATACATTACACCTTTTTGTGTGAAAAACTAGTATATATTGGTGTATGTCATGTGTAGTGTTTAACTGGTAGAGCCAAGTCCACAAACACATCTTTATGGAGCTTTTTCTGTTTGGAATTTGTTCCCTGTGAACATCAGGCAGTGAACAGCACATATCCCCTATTATACACTATGATACACTGTGATACACTATTATTCACCACGATGCACTAGTTTGTACTGCAGTATGATACACTATTATACTCTATGATACACTGTGATACACTAACAATACACTGTGATCTACTGTGATACACTATAATACACTATGATACACCACTGGTAAGAAGGAAGGCATTGGAGCAACTCTGACTGGTTTGATGCCTTTTTATTAAAGTACACAAAAAGGGACAACGTTTCGATGTGTGCGATCAGGTCCAGATGTCAGGTCAAGACGTAGCACACATTGTCCCTTTTTGTGTACTTTTGTGTACTTACCTCGATTGCTGTTGTCCTGCTCCACTGAACCTGCCTACCTTCTCGGCTGATGGTAGAACTCCCTTTCTTCTCGTTACAATATACACTACTATAGGACGACGCCGGCCTACTCAGCGCCAGAAGGGCTACTCTCTGTTCCACTGCATTCACTGTCACCTATATTGACTATGCGGCACAAGCGTTAACGCGAAGCTCGGCCAGATCAGTCAAGATACTGACAACCCTTCTCCATCTACAGACTGTTTGCAAATGATATACTGTTCATTTAAGTCTTATAAGCCTTATATTTCCTGAAAAAATACACATGATTATTTAAAATAAATAATATAATAATAATAAAATTTTTAAAAAAATCTCACCCCCACAAACTCCCACAATGTGCTAATATAGATGACCATATAAATAAGAAATAATTGTCACTAGGGTAGATGTGGCCATTTATAATTAGCTGAATATCAGGATTTTCACTTCAAATTATCATTAAGACTTGTAGTGTGTCAAAGAGGATACGTTAGGGGTACGATACAAGTTACATTATTACTGGGCAATGTCATAGCTTTGTCTTGAAAAGTTGGCTGCACATCTCCGCCCTTTGCTCATTCAAAGGAATTCCACAGATTTTAATGTTGTGTACCATTTAATTAGACATTTATCAGGTTTTAGACAAAATGTTTCTGTGTGTTGCTACTGTACTGTAACTAATGAACACTAGCAGTGCAAACAAAGTATTGTAGCCTCATGTCACAGTCCTTGTCTTGTCTTGTCTAGGTCTTGTATTTCTATGTTATGTTTATGTTTTAGTTTTGATGGTTCTACAGTATGTTCATGTCTTCCCCAGCTGTATCTCATGTGTAATCAGCCCTCATGTGTGTATATTAGTCGTTCCCCAGCAGTTAATCCTTCTCGGGTCATTGTTTAGTGTCGCATCATGTCAGTCTGTTTGTGATGTCTGTTCTGCTAACCTGTATTAAAACACCCAACCATTGGTTCTGAACACAGTACCAGCCTGTCTGTCCTGCATTTGGGTTCTCAACACTGCAGTATGTGGCACCTCACACATTTTAAAGCTGCAATCCGGATCTAATCTTAACGAATAAAACGTTATTTAACCAATCTGTATGGTAGAATATACAATATACTGTACCTGTAAATGATATGTAGCCTGCAAGGTTAGTTCAGGCAGTATACTCGAGGGGTTACACGCATCCTCATTACTATGTGGCTGTATACAGTGTCATGCGAGACCCATATGTCATACACTGACATGGCAATCAGCTGATCAATTGGGTGGGTTATTTAAGCTCACCTAAATCTGCATTCCTTCCGCTTTGTGTGTTCTGGTTTGTTGTCATGCGTCTGTTTGCTCCCACCGCCACCCCAGCACCACTAGTGGGCTCTGCTATTGGTTCTGTTCCCCATGGGGGGTTGTTATTGTATATCTATCTTAATGGTTAATGATGGTTGTCTAATTGTGCTGAGGGAGAAAAATGTAGCAGAGCCTGAACGCCAAGATAAAATATTACATCCATACTTGTAACCAGTGGCGCAGCCAGAACGCTAGTATAGGCTGGGCCTGAGCAGGAGCGGATGGGCACACATGCACACGTGCGCATGTGTCCCCGACCCGTGTCCCCCCCCGACCCGTGTCCCCGACCCCCGCGATTTTGTTTTTGTTTTTGGGTGTTTTTTTGTTACTTTATTTCGGTTTTAGGGTTAGGGTTAGGGTTAGGTTAGGGTTGTGTTATTTAATTCATATTTTTGCCTGATTTTTTTTTTTTTTTTTTTTTTGCAAAATCGATTGGGTGGGCCAGCTTTCTATGTGGGTGGGCCACTGCCCATCCCAGCCCACCCATGGCTGCGCCCCTGCTTGTAACTCACTATTCGTGAGTTATCTGACTGAACTAGCACATTTGCAGTGCTAGATTGTCAGGTAGGACAAGTGAAACTGCCTGAAGCTCCTAAGCCCAATATTTTCCCCGGGCCCCACTAACTACTGCTATAGTGTCTCTGTGCAACAGTATCACTATGTATGTAAAGTATTGACCTTTTATTCTTTTATTTTCTTTAATTTTTACATCGGCAGAGGTACTAATGGATTCTACCACAGCAACAGCAGAACTGGGCTGGACCCTGCACCCACCACTGGGGGTGAGTGGAACCAATCAAGTCTCTATGACCTTTGCATCATTTTCTGTAGCATATAGTCATAATGACTCACACCATATTACATATTACATGATCCTCTCTATTAGCTACACAGTACACGGTAAAATCACTAGTGTTATACCCCAGGGCTCTATATTTGGCCCACTCCTGTTTTCCCTCTACACCAAATATTTCTCTGAAAATAAAAAGGCCATGATTTACTGTACAAAACACTTCAGCATTCTAATAAACCATTGTTTATTTGTATTGTTTATTTTACAGTGACTGTTCATACAAATCTGATGACATAATGGCATGTATGTTGACTATTATTAGACTATAAATGCTGCTTCACCTGTTTGACTGGCTATTCCCAAGCCAAATAAATAATATTAAATTCTATAAAAAAAAAGAAATGATGTAAGAATTCATTGTATAATAAAATATTTGTATACAATATTTATATGATATTCGGTCAAGTGCTTCCAACAATGCACAAGTTACTGAGTTGTAAAAACACAAAAGTCCACTGAGGTTATGTAAACACAACACATTCTCGCTTCATTTAAAATAAACACCAAGTAGCCTATAGTAAAATAATTGAATTTCCCATATGTCATTCTTCCAGTGGGAGGAGGTGAGCGGCTATGATGAAAACATGAACACCATCCGCACTTATCAGGTGTGCAACGTTTTTGACAACAGCCAAAACAACTGGGTACGCACCAAGTACATCCGGCGAAGTGGCGCTCAGCGCATCCACGTCCAGATGAAGTTCTCTGTGCGTGACTGCAGCTCTATACCCAATGTCCCTGGCTCCTGCAAGGAGACATTCAACCTGTACTACTACGAGTCAGACTCGGACACGGCCACAAAAGCGTCCCCAGGCTGGATGGAGAACCCCTGGGTCAAAGTGGACACGATCGCAGCTGACGAGAGCTTCTCTCAGGTGGATCTGGGAGGCCGCATCATGAAGATAAACAGCGAAGTGCGTAGTTTTGGACCCGTGTCAAGGAATGGCTTCTACCTGGCCTTTCAGGATTACGGCGCGTGCATGTCGCTCATCGCCGTGCGGGTCTTCTACAGGAAGTGTGCTCGTGTCATCCGGAACGGTGCAGTTTTCCCAGAGACACTGTCTGGGGCTGAAAGCACTTCCTTAGTTGCGGCCAGAGGTCTATGTGTGCCCAATGGAGAAGAGGTGGATGTTCCTATCAAGCTGTACTGTAACGGGGATGGAGAGTGGATGGTGCCCATTGGTCGCTGCATGTGTAAAGCCGGGTTTGAGGCAGTGGAGAATGGCACTCTGTGCAGAGGTAAGGAGCAGTTAGGTTTCTGTGTTCAACGACTTAAAACACTATACTTCAAATCAATGCTTTTATAGAAAATGGCAACCACAGAATGCATGCAATGGACAAACTCCAGATGATCATTGACAGTTAAAGGAGCAAACATTATCTCATTTTTTTCTTTCTTCAGATTCATTTAAAAAGCGTGGCCGAAAATAATCCCTGTAGAAAAGATTGTTTTCTGATTGTAATTCAAGCATCCATGACTTGGGTTTATCACCCGAAATATTGAATGACAAATCTGGTAAGAAGCAATCAAACAGTTTAGAAAATGTCCAACAGTAATGTAAAACTTACAGTGAGTCGTAGTGAGTGGGCTAAACATACTATACGACTTGTATGGTCCTTTAAGAGTTGAAATAGTTACAGGAGACGAGTAAAAATCAGGGATCTTATTTTTCATTCAGTCATGTCCTCGATCACTTGTCTTGAATGTTTGAAAACAACAGCTATAAATATTAGCTTTTCCACCTATGCACCCTGTGATATATACTTATACAATGCACAGTACTGTATATAAATATGAATCAGTAAAAATAATCAGCAGTGATTATTCACCAGTAGTTGGAAATTTACCCTTGGAATATTCATGCATTGTTCACACAGGAACTAGTGTTGGTAGAGCATCTGCCTTACTCCAGGGCACCTCCAGAGAACTAATTGAACTGTGTAAAATGTGGCTGCAGACTGTTTCCCTGATGATTAGACCAGAAAGTCTAATTAATGATGTCCATCCCATCCCTCCCAGTAAACAGTGGTAATGATATTATCTAGACTCCCCCAGCGGGTGCATATGTGACCATCCTCTGCACCGTTGTGCATGGTTCGCTCTTTGTGAAAATCGTTGCAGAGTCTGTTTTGATTGTGATTTGGCCTGACAGTCCTCATATGATGGTCACGGCTTTGTATCCACCAGGCACCTCCCTGCTCCTCCACGTTGCTATATATACTGTGGAATCTATAGTTGGCTCATGCATTATAAACTGAGCTGTCATGGTTAGGATCTGTCAGAGCAAGTGATGTTCAGCTATAGTTTTTCTGATCACTTCATGTAACAGTTGAGGACAAAAAAAGTACCAACACCTCAAGCCTATAAGCAAAGATCTTGTGATGCCATTGAGATTACATGGATTAAAGTTCTCAGTCACCACGACGATTCCATAGTAGCCAACATGTCTTCTACGGAAGCGTGTCATGCACTGCGACGTGTTATAAGCTTTTTTCGGCAATCTACAAGCTTACAACACGACATGCTGCGACGTGTTGTAAGCTTGTTGATCGCCTATTTATGGTTATTTTAAGATTAAAGAGTATTTGAAGAGGTCAAACTAGCAATAGAATACACGTTCAATCATTCCATAAGGTTTAACCCTCTGGTGTCTGGCTTATTTTATTTTTATTTTGTTTAATTCTACATATTGTGCTAATTGTTTATGAAACACAGCTTGTGTGTGTGTGTGTGTGTGTGTGTGTGTGTGTGTGTGTGTGTGTGTGTGTGTGTGTGTGTGTGTGTGTGTGTGTGTGTGTGTGTGTGTGTGTGTGTGTGTGTGTGTGTGTGTGTGTGTGTGTGTGTGTGTGTGTGTGCGTGCGTGCGTGCGTGCGTGCGCGTGCACGCGTGCGCATTTGCGTGTGTCGCATATTAGGACTTGGCCCAACAACAACAGTTTTTTAGTCGTGAGATTTTATAATGCTTGAATCCATGAGATTATGGCACTTGATACTCCTAGACATCTCTTCTCTCTTTCCTAGAAATGTGGCTTTGTGAGTTCTTTGCTAGGGAAATGACAATATGATCTCACATTAATTCCAACGTTTGCCATCTGTTGTGACTTTAGTTGACTCTCCGTGTGGCCCTAAGGGTGGAAGATGTTTTTAACCTGAAGAAACATACAACTGAAGTGACACAGAATTACATTATTTTCGAGTCATAGTCTAATGGCACAGGAAAAGAGGCACAATGTTTGCCACAGATTGCCAGGGGGTACCAGGGCATTAATAGACACGCATTACCACCACAGCATGCAAAGCAACGCTGCTTGCTCTCTTTCTCCGCCATTGGACAGATGGTTTTGTACAGTATGTTCTGTCTATGCATTTATACACATGTCATTATCATGCGGTCTTTACTCCATCATTGGTGTCATCCAATAGGCTTCCAAGACAGGGTGGTAGAGTAACAGATAAGAGGATGTAAGAAGAGGATTATGATAATCTGATTAAAAATCACAATGTTAAATGTAACCCATTGCAAACACTATATAAAGAAAACATTTTTTTTTGTAAAAAGCAGGTGATTACTTTTCTTCAAAATTTGAGGGGAAAAGACAGATTGAGACATGTAAGTTAAGATATCTCAGTTAAGGCATAGAAATATTCATCCATTAATAATAAAATAATTGTTTTATTTTTGTAGGAGAATACTCAGGGTCCATTGATCTGATAAACTAATGCTAATGATTAGTAAACATGTAAGAAATAGCCTAAAGTATGTATTATGATTATGATATAATTATTATTTATCATTTAGATTTTGGAATTGGTCTGCTCTGCATATGTTACAGGGCCATGGAGAAAAGCATTTATGCAGTAGCGGCAAAGCTAGACCTTTAAATATCAGATCTGACAAATAAACCCTTTTGCAGTCAGAGGATATCATTAGCCTATACAGTAAGTGCAATGATTGAGCCTTTTGTTCTTTTCTTTTTTACAATAATTGGTTTGCCACAGTCAAAGTGAGGCTTCGCCTTGATGTGTGTTCAGACTCATTATAGAGTCCTTATTGACAACTCTCGGCTGAGGAGTGGATTTGCTATTTATTCTAGCTACAGTACAAAAGTCTGACACCATTTCGAACCTATAACTAATGTCAAAATACAGACCAGCTGATCTGATGATGATACCATGACAATTGTGTAAGTGTATCTATGGATGTGTACAAATTAGTGTACTATGTTCTCACACCAGTGGAAGTTCTCATACCAGGCTAAAAGTTAGGCTCGGTGGAAGAAAGACTAATCTGCGTCGGACTCAGAAAGAGGTAGTCATTTGAAAGAAAAGCAGGCATGCTATGTCAGGGCAGACTCCAATCCCAAACCCTTAGTAACGGGTCAGTGCTTCTGTAAATACAAGAAGGGAAAAAACATCCTTTTTATTCACCACCGATCATAGTGAATCATCCACATCTCAGTGTCTCTCTCATGCTCTCTAATTCTCCTGTATGTCTCACTGTCCCCCCCCCCCCCTCTCTCTCTCTCTCTCTCTCTCTCTCTCTCTCTCTCTGTCCCTCTGTCCTTCTCACCCGTTGCATCTTCTTTTTTAATTTGTTCTAATTTGCGTCTTGCTCTCTTTCATCATTCTTTTTCTTGCTTTCTTTTATACCACCAGATTCTTTCTTCCTACCTCTTTCATTTCCACAGTTATTAAAGTAATTTTTTTATGAATACAAATATATTTTGTCCAATCTGTATGGTAGAGAATCTTACTGTAATAGAATATAACTTATACAATTGGGGTGGTTGTATTTTGTCTCCCTGCTCTTTTATTGAGATATTTAGATTGTGTCAATATACAGGATGTGGGTTATATACAGGATCTCACCTATACACAGGATCTGACACGAATGTTGACCTGATGGTCAAGATTGATTACATTTATCCCCTGAACAAGCAGGCAGGTAAAAATGTCAGCACTTGCGCAGGAAACCGGGTTAGAAGAGAAAAGTTACATAGTGCTGCTTTAAAAAAATAAATCTATGTTACCTGCAGGCATCAATCTGTGTCTTTAAGCAAGGTTTAACCAAACCCTCTAGACGTAGTAAAATGGATGTGATTTGGCTCCGTACTTTGATAGCTTTTTTGCTTCAACACCAAATCCCTTTGCCCAATATAGCCGATCTACAAGCTCACAACGTGTCTCAACATGACAGGCCTAATGTTCCCCCCAGAATATGGATTCTGGGGTTCAAGTGGTACATGCAACCTTGGAGGGTTCATACATTTTTAATCAGCCCAACCACTTAAACCCTATATACTCGGGGTCCCCCTGGGCTGTATACTACAAGGATAACACAAAAAAGTCCTGGGGACTTGTTTCCATTGTGGTCCTATAATCCTAGATTACTTTTCACTTCTCTACATCATCTGTCACATCATTTAGTCACACATTAATATACCCTTTGTTTTAGTGCTATGGCTGCACACGTCATCCGTCTTCTTTCATCCTGTCACCATCTACTGTAGGGTGTGATTCAAATGAAAGCGTCATGCTGTGGTGGGGAAGCACACTGGTGGATTACCGGTTAGTGCGGTCGACCACATACAGTAAAACTGGTTCAATTCTGGCAAGAAACCTGTGTTGCATGTTTTTCTCCCCCTTCTCTGACCTCAATTTCCTGTCTCTATACTATACAAAATAAATTGATAAAATGATTAAGAAAATGGATCGTCTAAAAAAGAAAAGAAAAAAAAGGCTGGCCCCTGTTGCATCCTCGTGGGATACAGTTAATGAAAGTGGTGAGTGTGTCTGTGGTACGGAGCCTAACGATAAGAGAAGTGGCCACATGGCTGGTGAAATCCCACGACTGGCTGGAGAATACATTTTGTGGAAAGTGAATGAGCAGTCGTCATTAATCGCTTAAACCCTATACTTGGTTGAGGTGAGACCCCCAGGCTCTGTACTTGTGACTTTTCTGTTTTCGCTCTTCGATCTATAATCTCACAGATTGTACGTACAGTAGATGTGCTCTTCTCTGCGAAGGTTTTCCCCACCATACGGATGCTGGGGTTTAAGTGGTTAACAATTAATCTACGGTATAAATCAGACGTAATTCTCCAGAATATCTGCTGTTATGTGTTCTGACAGTGTGTTGTTAATGTTGTGTTTTCCGTACCTGGTGGAGCAACAAGTCAGGCCCTGTTTATCATTTGACCTTTGTGGAGTGTCACGGTCGGTTAGGTCTTTCATAAGGGCAAAGTGAAATACTGGTGAGTCGGTATGACACGTCGTGTCGTCTCAATTTACAATTACTATGCCCTAAATTATGAATTTAGGGCATTTAGCACACGCTCTTATCCAGACTTAGAAGTGCAAGATCAGAGTAAATGACATGAACCCTATATTCTACAAACGACAGGGTAAATGGTCACGTAAGTGGAGTGCAGTGCAAAGGAAAATAAAGTAACTTGGATAGTGGATACCAGGTAAAAATCCAACCTAGTGTCTGAATAAGCAACATGCAATGTAAATAACATTGTCAAGCAAACAACGTATGTGAACAAGTAACCGACATACATCTGATTGATTAATTAAAATTTGTATTGACAAAAATGCATATAGATATATTTGTGCATATCTGTCAAAAGGATAAAACACAAAGAAGCCTGATAACTTATTCCCATCTGCATAGTACAACTATAGCATCTATTAAAAGAAGAAAAAAAGGTGAGAAGAAGGGATGTAATGGAAGTAATGAGGAGTCCTAATAGTAGGAGGCGAGTTTGAGGTGAGTTTTCAGGCTGTGGCCGAAAATGGGAGTGACTTAATTATCATATTATGTATATGGGAAGAAACTAACTGCTGTAGCACACTTTAGATTTTCTGTGCACCCACAGGGATCAGTCTCCAGCAGTCAATTATCAACGTGTCTTTGAGCAAGACATTTAATTGCTGTAGTGTGCAGTTGTGAAAAGTCCAGACTGCTAGTCTAATTAAACTGGGTATCTCCCAAGAGTGGCTGATGGGAATATGTGGGGCGTTCTCTCCCTGCAGCATACCGTTTGAGCACCGAGGTCACTCACGTATTTAGGTGTGCCACATAATCACAAATGTAATTGTGCTGTTGTTGTTGTTGTTGCTGCATGTCAACTCTAAGTCAGTCAGTGACAAAGTCTGTAGCACTGCACTGCAACTGCTGTCTTTATAAAACAAATATATTAGTATTATTTATTTTAGTCCTCCTGTTTTGACAATGATGGATTACAACTTTAGATCCAAATGTGCTTTATGCACCCAATGCAACAGCTTGATGTAAAAATCGTATTATGGACTCTGCTGTTGAAATGCTGTCCTCTGTGATTTTATTTCAACTTATTGATTATGATTGATCAACTGAGACATTTGAAACTGACAGAGCAATATTTTGATTTTGGAAGTTCTAGACAGTTCATTTTTGATGTACATATACTTTAGATAAAATGCTTCAATAATCTGTCTGACTGTATGGCTTTAATGAATACTGTATAGGGAAATGGGCTGGAAGCTCCAGACAATAGTGAAACATGAAAGATGGATGAAGGAATACTGTGTTGAGATGAACCCATTGATGCAGAACAAAGACAATGGAGAGATGACATTTCAGACAGTGTCAGACTGTCAGACAAGAGTGTCCACAGTGATTTTTGTCTAGACTATGTTTTGCCCCGTCTGTCTGTCCGTCCGTCCGTCCGTCCGTCCGTCCGTGTGTCCGTGTGTCTGTCCGTCCGTCGTTGAACAGCTAAAATCCGGCACTGTTGGCCCGATCGACGTGAAACTGTGCACACACTCCCTGCAAGCTAGAGCAGAACCTCTCCCCCAAAACCTTTCACACTGGCCTATTATAGTGCCACCAGGAGGCCGATTTTTGCTAAACATTTTTTTTATATTACTCATACAGATTTTGTCCAAACATAACGCAAATCGGTACACAGTATCTCTATAGCCCGTAGCACTTGCCGTAGCACTTGCACTTGCACTTGCCCTAGCGTTGACGACCTTGCAGGCTTATGCAAAGGCTGTTTAGACTGATGATAGGTTCTTGGTTTACCTATGATCCTAGATTACTATTGCTATGCATTTGATGTATAACCTTGTTTTTTCCTTGCTTACTGTAAATCGCTTTGGATTAAGAGCATCTGCTAAATGCTTAAATTGTAAATTGTATGTGATCAAGACGTTGTTTGTTAAAGTTTGCAGGAGTGGTTCACTTTGAACAAAATTCCTCAAATCATGAACGCAGCATCAGTGACGAACTACGTACATATTAATCCCCACCTAATGTCCATCGCAACTAAACAGACAATTGGACTCGAGTCATAGTGACTCGACTCGAGTCTGACTCGAGTCGCATATTTGACGACTTGCGACTCGACTCGGACTTTGAATGTAAAGACTTGCGACTCAACTCGGACTTGGAAGGTAAAAGACCAACGAGACTTGAGACTCAACTCCGACTTGCTAGCCAATGACTCCCGACTTGACTCGACTCGAGACAAGATGACTCGGATGACTTGTTTTGTTTTTCTCTGTGTGTGTACTGTGCAAACGCCACCGCCACCCCCAGCGGGGTCATTTTGATTCTACGACGGCTGCCGTCCAGTTATCATCAGTGCCAGTGTTGCCAGATTTTCTGTGAGGAAAAACAAGCAACCAGGTCTAGGAAAACTAGCCCAAAACCAGCCCAAAAGAAGCGAGTCAAGCTACTATGGGCCACATGAGCACTCTAACATATACATCAGCTATTTGAAAATAGCAGATCTACAAGCTCACAACGCGTCGCGATGCGACGCGTTGTGAGCAGCTTGTAGATCGGCTATTTTCAAATAAAATCCTTCGAAATTATAATAAGCAGATTTGGCAACCCTGATCAGTGCGTGCGTGCAGAACAGCTGGGGCACTGCGCCACAGCAGCAGGAAAAACAACAATGGCAACAGCAACAGAAGTCCCCAAAGTTATTCAATTTGCCATGCCAGGAGGAGAGGTGGTGCTGCTCACTGTGCTCAGTACTCACTTTAAATCTAATAATAAATCAACAACAACAGTAGCACCAGCCAGCGAGATATACGTACTTGTAAACATGAAAGTCACTCACCACTGTCGAATCAGGATCACACCGATCATGATGTACTGTAGTGAAGTGACTCGTGACTCGACTGTATACTTTATCCATGGTAACAGCAATAAAGTCTCTGCGTAATCCATCACTTTCTCACGTCGCCACTTGGGACTCGACTTGGACTCGGACCGGAGCGACTTGAACAATTGTCTGCAACTAAACCCATCATCATGAAACTTACCTAAACACTCCAACTACGCCACTAAAGAACCTCCACCCAAAAATTGTCTGACTATAACAAGCCACTTCACATTAATAACAATACAATTAACAGTAAGTCAAACACAAAACTATATTCTACACTCCCACGAATCAACATATTGTGCAAAAACTTCATCAACATTAATCCCTCAACTTCTACAGATTCCACTCACCTCTATAATGACTGAATTCCGAACATTGCTGGCCCACAATAACCTACCTGACTTGGCGGAAACCTGTGCCCCGAGGAGCACTTTTCCTAGTTTATTAAAATTAATTTAGAGTAGCCAATTATTTTTACCCCTGTTTCTCCCAAATGTAGTCGTTATGCCAATTAAGTCATAATTTATCATCTTGCGCATTTGAAACTGACAGAGCTATATTTTGATTATGGAAGTTCTCTAGACAGTTCATATCCGGCATACACATACTGTAGATATAATGCTCCAATATTCTGTGTGAATGTATGGCTTTAATTAATACTGTATGTAGGAAAATGGACTGGAAGCTCCAGACAGTAGTGAAACATGAAATATGGATGAATGAATACTGTGTTGAGATGAGACCATTAATGCAGAACAAAGACGGAGAGATTTCAGACAGTGTCAGACTGTCAGACAAGAGTGTCCACAGTGTCTTTCTTTCTTTCTTTCTTTCTTTCTTTCTTTCTTTCTTTCTTTCTTTCTTCCTTCCCTCCTTTGAACCCATTTCAGATCCCTTCCCTCTCAGAACAATAGTGCCTGGATGAGTGAGCAGTGAGCAGGACAATCCCAGACTTCCCTACCTAATCCTCATATTCCCGCCGCAAACAACAGAGCTGACAGGGTCTAGAGGAATCACGTTGCGCGTCACATCCATAAGCTGACCTTTTTGAGATGCCGCGTGCAGACTTGTATGACTAAACATATGCTGTCTTGTATGAGCACAGGAACACATTGGCCAGTGTAGAGAGCAAAGCTGCATTCCTATTTAAATCCGGGATGTATCAGTGCTACAGCATGTTCAGAACCTGGGCCAAGTGCATGGTTCTGCATTTTACAGTGGCTGGATCAATTGTTGTTTGTTTCCTTTTGCATGCGACCACCCAGAGTCAAAAAGCTATCACGTTGGGGCGGCTGATGGCCTAGTGGTTAGGTCATACCACATATAGGCTGTAATGTGAGTCGCGGGTTTGATTCCCGAGCCCGATGGCCTTTGCACATCACTCCCCATCTCTCTCTCTCCTGTTTCCTGTCAATCTACACTGTAATATCCAAATAAATGCAGAGAAGCCCATAAAATATCGTATCGTAAAAATAGCTATCACTGCACACTGCACAATTTAGTTGCAGTAGTGTGTGCATGCGTGCGTTTCTCCTCTCACTGAGATTTGTTTCTGTGGACCGTTCTGAACTAATTGTTCAAGCATGAGGTCACCAGCTGCCTGGGGCAACAACACGTTGTCAGTGACAACCTGTTGCTGTGGTGGTCTTGTGTGCATCCCCACGATGTGGCCCAATGCACTCAGCGGGGAGCAGACCTCCTCCATCATCGTCCAATATGTGTGTCTCTGTCTACACCAGTGGTGGGAAAAGTACTGAAATGTTTTACTTAAGTAAAAGTATCAATTTATATAGAAATACTATAAGAAATAAAATAAGTTAAAGTCTGGAATAAAAATTGTACTTGAGTAAAAGTACAAAAGTATTGCTATCAAAATGTACCAAAGTACCAAAAGAAGTAGTCATTATGCAGAATGTCCCATTTCACAAGTTTTCTAATTTAAAAAAAAGAAAAATAGCGATGCAACGCATCGCGATGCAATTGTGAGCTTCAACCGGCCGAAATGTGTAGGGCTGAAGTGGTTAATGTATGGTTTGTAATAATAATCAAAATCTACAAAGTAACTAATAATAGTCCAGTAAAGTTAAAAGTACCTCAAAATTGTACTTAAGTACAGTACTTACTTACTTTCCACCACTGGTCTACACACACACACACACGTATTCATTATAAGGAGCATGAATGCTGCAGGATTGTTACAGCGTTTACAGTAACAAGTATAGTCCTGTAATCAATGTTTGCAGAGAATTTAACTCTGAGAGTGTACAAATGCTATCAAATTGACACTAGTGGGTATAATTGGTCACATTTGCACAATCTCAGTTGCAAATGGATAAAAAGAAAAGATACAAATGGATAAAATGAACGCTGAGGAGGATTTAACTGTGCAGGCACTATTGATTATTGACTATTTATTTCCAGCTTGACCCATTTTAGTCCAGTAACATAATGAATGTGTGTAGTACGTGTCAATATTGACAGTGTGTTACACAATATCGATGGACATAATCAGGGCAGACAAGAAAGTTTCTCGACTCACTGCGCCACCCAAACGTTTCTGTAGGTTAATGTGTCCAAGTATAGGATAAGCTTCAACTCCTAGATCAGTCACCATTTGGACATCAATAGGCTACATGTCATTGTCTGTTCATAGCTTCGGCCATTTATCATACACAAACATAGACCATTTTGCTGTTGATAGCTTTATTCTTTCTCCATAGTCATTAAAATATGCCAGAATGTATCTGAATAATTGCGTCAATGTGTTGGCTGCACATGTTTCTCTGTCTATTTTTGGCTAGACTGAATCTGCATTTTAAAGCATTGAACCGTAATGAAAAAATAATATTGAAATTAATGGAGTCTAATGGTTTCCTTGAAAATCAAACAAACCAAAGTTATGCTGTAGAAAATGGTTGCCATTCATGTTAAATATACCATGAGCCGTAGTCAATGGCTAACCGTAGTCAATGCAAAATTACATTGTGCACTCTCAGCTTTACATGAGGATTCTTTACAGTGCACTGGTTTTAGGGCACGGTGGCGCAGTCGGTAGTGTTGTCGCCTCACAGCTAGAAGGTCCTGGGTTCGATTCCCGCCGGGGACGCTGTGGGCGCTGGGGGCGTGTCTTCTCCTCCGCGTCATCAGCGCCCATACCCTAGGTGGGGTTGGCGAAAGGGCCTACTCTGTGTGGAGTTTGCATGTTCTCCCGTGTCTCTCAGGGTAGTTAATACCCTCAGAAAAACATGTAGTAATCCTGGTCACTATACCGCCTCCCCCATGACAGCCGGGGCGCCTGATGGAGGAGAAGGGAACTGGTTGGAATAACTCCACGCGCTACGTCCAACCAGGGAAACTCCCCCCTGTCAGGTGACAAGAAGGTCAGTTGGCTCTCAAGCATTGAAGGAGGCATGAGCTCGGCCCTGGCCTCCCTAGGCTGGTGAGGGGAGTGTAGCGCCCAGGATCACTTAGAAAATTGGCACCGGGTGAAAAATAAGGGTTGCAAAATCGCGGGATAATTAAAAAAAAATAAAATACAGTGCACTGGTTCTGTCTACTGTCACGTTATAATTCAATGTCACTGTCCCTTGCAGCTTGCTTGCCGGGGAACTTCAAGACCTCACAGGGGGACCACAACTGTCTGCAGTGTCCCATCAACAGCCGCACCACTAGTGAGGCAGCCACCAACTGCGTGTGCCACACCAGCTACTACCGTACCGACTCTGATCCACAGCAGATGCCTTGCACCAGTATGTATAATTATACTTATTATTAGCCCCCTTCCCCACTCCCTCAAGAGGCCTTGCCTTGTAAATAAGAACTTGTTCTTAAGCTTGCCTGCCTCTGTGCAAAAATAATAAAATAATCCAGCATCTATACAAACAGAATTGGCTGTGTGCATAGTAGGAAGCAAGGCAGGGAGGGTGATCATTGTCGCTGCACTAGCAACTCCTACAGTCTGGTGGGGTTGAACAGGACGAGTAGGACGAAGGTGCCACGTCCTCCCTGTCGAGGCTCCTCACTGGTGAAGCAGTAGGGTACAATAGCAGTGGCAAAACAGAAATGTGTGGGGAGGATTTATAGGTGTAATGACTAAATTGACGAAATTAGTAAAAATAAGTAGCTACTCTACATTATGGAGTAAGAGGGGAAAAAAACGAGAAAACACAAGCTTTGTAAATGGCACATGGGCTACTCTCATATCATAGCTCTTATTCCCCCTATTCCTTGCAGCTATTCCATCTGTGCCGCAGAATGTCATCTCTATAGTGAATGAGACATCTCTGAAGCTGGAGTGGACTGCGCCGCTGGAAGGCGGTGGCCGTGAGGACGTCGTCTACAACATCATCTGCAAGAGCTGCGGTGCCGGGCGCGGTGGCTGCACCCGCTGTGGCGACAACGTGCAGTTTGTGCCACGCCAGCTCGGTCTGACCGAGACGCAGGTCCACATCAGCGACCTCCTGGCCCACACCCAGTACACGTTCGAGATCCAAGCCGTGAACGGGGTGTCGGACCAGAGTCTCTACTCGCCGCAGTATGCGGCTGTCAACATCACCACCAACCAAGCTGGTAGGTCGACTCTGAAGTCGGCGCTGACCCGTGAGGGTCCAATTAACACGTTTGCTGTGCAAGAAGAAGCACCATTTGCTGACTCTGCTAACTCTCCTATATTGAACGCCTGGTTGCTCTTGTCAGCATTGTCTTGGCCCAGTCTATCTGTCTGGCACATCATGTTTTCTCTCATGCTTTTGCCTGTCCTAACTTTCTGTCTCTGGGTCTTTGACGTTCTCAGCACCATCAGCCGTGTCCATTATGCACCAGGTCAGCAGAACCCCCAATAGCATCACTTTATCCTGGTCACAGCCCGACCAGCCAAATGGACTTATCCTGGACTATGAGCTCCAATACTATGACAAGGTATTGTCAACCAGGTCTTTAGTCCAATATGCACTTTAAGCTGTTTTTTTATAATCATGAATCAATGAGGCTTTGTGGCATATTTTATCCACTGATTTGACTATGTTTATGTGAAAATGTTCTGTGTTGATTCTACCCCCCCCCCCCCTAAAATCTAGCTTTTGTTTGGCTTATGTCTATTAAGCGTACACATGAAAACTAGTAGTTTCTTGTATATCTCCGCATTTAATACAGATATTTACAACAAAAATCTGGTCTTCAGACTGATTGATTGATTGATGTACTTTATTTAGTAAGACACCGCACTGAAAACTGGTCTGACGCAGGGCACGCAACTCAGACAGGGTGCAATGTCACGCATCGAATACCAAAGACCTGCATAAACATCTGTTATGCAGGCCAAAAAAAATTAATGAGGGTGTGGCATTTTGGCATAATTAATAGGTCCTGGAATGCTAAGCAAAGATAGACATAACACTTATTTTTGGATATTTTGGGGCGAGAAAAACACTTGACATTTATACATTTATTGAACAGAGATGATTTATCTGAGGATTGACAGTAAACTACACCGTGGGACTTCATGGGGTGTATGCAATGGGCCTTTAATTAGTTGAGCTGTGCACAACACTGTTATGTAATGAGGCTGTCCACCAGAAGCCACTGAAAATGTAAAAAACTAAGTTGAAACACAGCACTGCGGCTCAACTATGCTCACCTCAGGTTTGCCTTTTTAGTCTGACTTTCAAAAGAAATTTGACTTTGTAAATGTGACCGTGTCAGGTTATCATTTTGTGTAGATGTAACTATGGGGAACCTGAATGAGCCCATCTATGTTTCAGAACCAGGCAGAGTGGAACTCCTCTGTGGTGAGGAGTCAGACCAACACTGCAGTCATAAGAGGGCTGAGGCCTGGAGCTATATACGTCTTCCAAGTGCGAGCTCGGACTGTGGCCGGATTTGGCCGATTTAGTGGCAAGATGTACTTCCAAACTATGACTGAAGGTATGCTGAAGATCTCTTTGTCTCAAAGGTTTTCAAGAGAAGAAGGGATATAATAGCAAAGTTGAAAACATTTTTTTTCAGTTCATTCAATTATTCCATTGAATCATTTGAATGCAGTTTATTTTAATTCAGCTGTATTGTGTCCTGTCAGCCAGGATGGCTCTGAATTTGTCTCAGGTCGCTCAGGTTTGACGCAGGGCAGGAAATTATGTACACATACAGTATAGAGTACAGTATACACACATTATTATAGTCCAACAAAGCCTGTTAATAGATTGTTGTGGTGTCCTGAGAGGACGATTTTTCCTGAGCATGTATGCACACACTATGCATTATATCGATCTCTTATCATATGGACTGACATAAACACTGACATAGTGCTCATGTTAGCCTATTTTGAGAATCTCAGATATAAATGAGGATTGTGCAGTTTGTTGTCTTTTGATCAGTCAGAAAACCGTCACGGCTTACTGTGTTTTTATTTGCAGAGGAATATAATTCCAACATCCAGGAGAAGCTGCCTCTGATCATTGGCTCAGCTGCTGCAGGCGTGGTCTTCATCATCGCCATCACTGTGCTCATCATTGTCTGTAACCGGTCAGTCACGCAGCACAACGTCGGTCATAAGCAGATGCCATTATTACCACTACCAACACATATGCATGTTCTGTGTTTTTATGAGGACAAAAACAAGCGTTTTCTTCCAGTATATCTTTGCTGTCAGATGGACCAAAACCAAATTGGCCCAAAACCTTTACTTTTCAGGAAATTCAAAGAAGATGTTGTCTGCCTTGCTTTGCAAACCCTTAAAGCAGATTTGCGTTCATGACAGATGTGTACCTGTACTCAGGGGCACTTCGGTGAGCTTGCAAGCATGCTTGCACATGTGCTGCCTTCCTGTACAAATAGACCTGGACTTCTAGTTTGAGGGCAGTAATCTGGCACACTTGGCCTAGAACAACCAAGCAGTGTTTTCTCTGAGTTCCACATAGCCGCTAACAAAATCTCCCATCAACTCTAAGAGCCCAAGTATTGTCAGCTGAAACCTCCATGGCTAGCGTGGCCGTGGGTATAGTGTCTCTGGTGTATTATATTATATTATATATATATATATATATATATATATATATATATATATTATGTCCCTCTTTTACATCCCTTTTTAGTCTGTTAGCGCCTGACCTGGTGATATGCGCTTCAATGAACGCACCTTTCAAGTTACAGCTGTTAACAGCTCACAGAAAACAAACTACAACGTACAGTAGTTTGCCTGAATTTATATCCTAGAGAGGTCATGTTATATAAATGTTCATAAGAATTATTCCCCAAATAGAATTCACACTTTAAATAGCATAGATTGTTTATTCTTTGGTTCATGTATGTAGGGCGCTTGCGTGCATGCGTGTGTGCGCGTGTGCATGTGTGTGTCCGCTGTCTGACCCCCATATGGGAGACACAGGTTTGAATCCAGGTCGAGACAGGGCTGGACAAAATTTGCATTCAATGCCGTGGCCAGTTCACTTCTGATGTGGAACAAAAGTGGCTCCTCTAATGTTATTTTCATCCCTTTTGCTTATTAGAATTAATTTCAGCATTACATTTCAACATCAGTTAATTAATTAACATGGTTAGCAGTCTCTCTAATGCATAATTGTGCATGCAGCCTCTTTCACACAGCTACACTGCAGTTACAGTCAGCCTAAACCCATAATGGCTTCATTTAATAGATTACACTCAGGGCTGTCCACAGAAATAGCTGGGGGTCCCTGAAAAGATCCAGTGCATGGGTCCTCCCCAAATCTGCTTTACTTAACAAGATTTGAACTCCACTGAGCATACTTTTATACTTGTTCTTTCTGTGTGTCCACAACAGAAGGGGATCAGATAGACCAGAATCTGAGTACACAGACAAGCAGCTTCAACACTACACCAGTGGTCACTGTAAGTCACATGCTTTAAAACAAACTAAATGTTGTATTTTAAGTAGTTTTGCAAATGCTGTGCTTGTTTTGCTCTAGGCTTCAGAGTTTCAGTTATTGTTGTGGGGGAAATTATAGAAAAGCTATCCATAGTTTCCTCTATGTTTCTAGATAGGAGTTGAGGGTATAAAGATCATTCTAAAACATTTTTTCCACAGTGTTCTCTATACCTACAGTAAACTGGTTTCTTCTGACACTACTTTGTCCCAGTGTCACCAGGAATGAAGATCTACATTGATCCCTTCACATATGAGGACCCAAATGAGGCCGTCAGGGAGTTTGCCAAGGAGATTGACATCTCCTGTGTGAAGATTGAGCAAGTCATTGGTGCAGGTAAAATTACAATGCGTCCCATACTGCAGGCTGCTACAGTACATACACATGGTGTAGTGATTCTTAGATGCATTAGAAGAACACCAGAAATGTAAGACATGTCTCTATGTTGTAATAAATGCATCCATATAATACGTTTCAGTTCCCACAGTATTTCAAGGATCATAGTGTTTAGAAGATGTTCCTGGGAATGGAGGTTCCACTTTTTTTGTGCTGGTACTTTGCCATTTGCGTACATACAAATCAGTCATCGTCTCATCTCTTTCACTATAGGAGAGTTTGGAGAGGTGTGCAGTGGAAACCTGCGTCTGCCTGGGAAACGAGAGATTCTAGTGGCTATTAAGACACTCAAGGGGGGCTACACAGATCGCCAGAGGCGGGACTTCCTGAGCGAGGCATCCATCATGGGCCAGTTTGACCACCCCAACATCATCCACCTGGAGGGAGTGGTGACCAAGAGCAGCCCTGTCATGATCATTACAGAGTTCATGGAGAACGGATCCCTGGACTCCTTCCTCAGGGTAAAGCATATACTTCATTGTACAGCCATGTCGCTCGCTGAAAAGAACCCAGTGTTCAACTAAAACACTTGACGCATGCTTTGGAAGTGAGGTTTAAGTGAATGTAGGACTTACAACTCTGAATCAGTAAGACCACCATGGGTTCTGTCTGTGTCCTCTGTGTGTAACATTATCCACTTGTCTTTGGAACAGCTCGAGGATTTGCATCTAGATTACATCATCACTACAGTGCAGTCTTGTCACTCTTCTGTTCAGCTCAAGCACTTATAACATGGTGGCCCTATTTTTAGACATTTTCCAAAAATTGGGAATATTCTTTAACATACAGAGATCGGCTATTATTGCTATTTGTCGCATAAAGTAGTGCTTTAGGAGTTAAGGAGATATCTGTTAAAATTCACAATTTCAAACGGAGCCCTGATGAAGATTAAGTCAAAATATTGGCAGTAGCCCAAATAAATATATTATAATAAATATAATATCAATATTGAGGCGTATACAGTCCTATAGGTTAAATAAAAATGGTCATCATGGCCAACTCTATCAATTACTTTATCATATATTTTAAATTATTTTTAAATAGAATTTTGCTTTTGCTTTTATTTTTTTCTTCAGCAAAATGATGGGCAGTTTACAGTGATCCAGTTAGTGGGCATGCTACGTGGCATAGCAGCAGGGCTGAAGTACCTGTGTGACATGAACTATGTTCATCGAGACCTTGCGGCACGGAATATCCTGGTCAACAGCAATCTGGTGTGTAAGGTGTCTGACTTTGGCCTGTCGCGCTTCTTAGAGGACGACACCTCAGACCCCACCTACACCAGCGCTCTGGTGAGTCACTGCTGTGCATTCAGTGAAAACAAAAGTACTGCTTGTCCCCATTCATATTCTCATGTTTGCTAAGTAAATTGGAGTTAAAAGAAGGCTTTTATTATATTGGTTGTGTTCAGCAAGTGTAAAGGACCATACCAGTACCAATACGTACACTGTATGTCATTGTCTATTCACAGCTTCTGCCATATAGCCTATTGTACTTAAACATTTTCTTGTTAATGGCTTCAGATTTTTGTTTACATTTTCTTGATATTCATTCAAATGTTATTGCACTTACCTGTATAATTGGGTAAGTACTGACTAAACATAATTACACAATTAAAGGTCGCAGGCATTTTAATTTAATATGTAAAAAAAATCTATCTTTTCTCCAGGCACTATGTTCAGCTAGACTTTTCAAATCAATCTGTGCCTTTGAATTTATTAAAAATGAAAATGCAACTTTGACAAAAGTATAAACCATGTAATAAAGCTCACTTCATTTAGACACTTCGGCTCAGAAATAACCAGACAGTTAGTGAACCATTTACCATTTATTAACCATATACCATATTAACCATTACTCATGTATGCAATAATGTTGCAATCAAGTTTGGCGGTGTGACTCTGCTCATGTGATATTAAACGATTCCTGTGCAAACATGACACAGATCTCCAATCACAACCCCCCAGAGCAGAGCATCCAATTCAAGTGTCAAATCACAACAAGTTGTCTCAACACTTTACATGTAGAGAAGAGACCCGACAATCCCACCCTGAGCAAGCAATTTGCGACAGTGGCAACGAAAAACTCCCTCTTAACTTGGAGAAAACGTCAGGCAGACCCTAGGCTCTAGGGTGGCGGCCTTCTGCCTCGACCGTGTCGGGGGAAAAGAGAGAGGGAGAGACAGAGGAGAGACAGAAAGCATGAAACATAAAATACAGTTTAACATAACATTGAACCTTCAATGCATAATTAAACAACCACAATCATAGTACAATCCAAAAACATAGTACAATACACAGAATCATAGAACCACAGTACAACACAGAATCAACCTATAACAATAATAACTAGATGCCACGGGGAGGAGGCCGGGGAGGTGGAGGGAATTTGAACACACCGCTTAGACAGCGAAGTACGTAGACTGAACAGAGAACAGAGGCTGCTTAAATGAACCTCCAGAGTTGCACTGTGGGTATGAGGGCGTGAGTGAGTTAACTGTAGCAAATGAGATGACAGGAGTTTGACACGTACTGACTTAAAGGAGTACGACTGAATTACTATACGAATGGGGGGGTCCGGGGAGTATGAATGAATATTATAAACATACTGCCCTCCGTGTCTACATGAACTATCGTGTCACTGGATTTCATTTAGACACTTCGGCTCAGAAATAACCAGACAGTTAGTGAACCATTTACCATTTATTAACCATATACCATATTAACCATTACTCATGTATGCAATAATGTTGCAATCAAGTTTGGCGGTGTGACTCTGCTCATGTGATATTAAACGATTCCTGTGCAAACATGACACAGATCTCCAATCACAACCCCCAACACACGCTCACTTGCAGTGAGCAATACAGCGCCACACCTTAATCTATATGAGAATGTTTATCAGTTAAAGCATCGAAGTGACGCAATTTCATTTAAAACCCTTTGAACTAAATGAAATATGCTACATGAATTAACTATGTGAGTGTCAGCAATGACGCATTTCCTTTAAATGCATACCGAGATGCCCTTCACATCTAAGCCGATATTCTGCGCCAGCAGCGACTATTAGATGCACATTTTGGCAAAACACTACTGTGTTTTGATGTTAAAGGAAATAGACTATAAATTATGAATAACTATGTGTATAGACAGCAATGTCAAATTCCCTCTATATGATGGCAGCAATGCAAACCCTTCAGGCAAGTCACGCTCGCCCGAGCGGTGACCTGATATAGACGGAATATACTATTTAGTGATTATCAATAATAACCCTACCTTCTAGACCACCATTAAGCAACGTGAGACCCAACACGACCAATGCTTAATGGTGTACCATAATAATACCACTGTAGCAACGTGAGACCCAACACGACCATGCTACTAGTGGCTTACCATACCTTAGTGATTTACCACCTACCATTAATACCACTGTAGCAACGTGAGACCCAACACGACCATGCTACTAGTGGTTTACCACCTACCCTTAATACCACTGTAGCAACGTGAGACCCAACACGACCATGCTACTAGTGGTTTACCACCTACCATTAATACCACTGTAGCAACGTGAGACCCAACACGACCATGCTACTAGTGGCTACCATACCTACCATTAATACCACTGTAGCAACGTGAGACCCAACACGACCATGCTACTAGTGGTTTACCACCTACCATTAATACCACTGTAGCAACGTGAGACCCAACACGACCATGCTACTAGTGGTTTACCACCTACCATTAATACCACTGTAGCAACGTGAGACCCAACACGACCATGCTACTAGTGGTTTACCACCCATCATTAATACCACTGTAGCAACGTGAGACCCAACACGACCATGCTACTTTACCACCTACCATTTATACCACTGTAGCAACGTGAGACCGAACACGACCATGCTACTAGTGGTTTACCACCCATCATTAATACCACTGTAGCAACGTGAGACCCAACACGACCATGCTACTTTACCACCTACCATTAATACCACTGTAGCAACGTGAGACCCGACACGACCATGCTACTAGTGGTTTACCACCCATCATTAATACCACTGTAGCAACGTGAGACCCAACACGACCATGCTACTAGTGGTTTACCACCCATCATTAATACCACTGTAGCAACGTGAGACCCAACACGACCATGCTACTAGTGGTTTACCACCTTAGAGATTTACCATCCCTTAAATGTACCTGACCCCCAACCTGCGCTCTGACAAGAGCAATACTTAACACACGATCAATTATGCAACTCCTGAATTATTCCATAATTGATCACACATAACACTCATGGCTTTTTGAGCTGCAAGAATTTCATCCGTATTTAAACGAATAAAATGTTCGTAAGCAGCAGACGACCAGGGACCCATGGCTTTTAAGTGAATAAAGACCAACAATGCTGCTGAGGTTGCTGCGCCGATCCGAAAGAAGTGAGGAGTATACGCTTGGGGCAGAGTCCACATTGCTGGCACTGAACACGCCTGGCAGCAAACCACGCCCTTGACATGCCTTCCCATCATCCAAGACGACAGGATCATTTCCGCCAGGATTAACCTCCATTTCAGGTAGCAGACATAGAAAAGAACGGACAAAAAGCGGTATCAGTTCTTACAATAAATGATATTCCATTAGGATGATAACTGATTAGGAGTGCTTAATTGAAACATGTGAGCTTTCAGTGCAAAGCAATGCATTTCCCATATCTAAAACCCATAAGATGCTGATAGAACTAATCCAAACAATATCTACACAATATCTACATTAGATAGTTCCTTTCTCCACTTAATAAAACTTAATCCGATGATTAATGTGACCTGCAATTCCCATTACTTCTCACAGCTAACTGCGTTCATTCGACATGAGCCGAGTGATCCACCGCTACTCTTGAGTCAAATCATGATTTAATTGATATTTCACAATATCACAACCCCAACGTGGAATGTAGCGATTTGAATATCCATGAAATTAGCTCAAAGCAACCATCCCAGACTACTTAAATATCCAAGATCATTAACAATCCATACCATTTGATATTATACACCTGAATTGTATAGACGTTGAATCCTTATAACATTGAGTGTGAGTGGATACGCAGATCAAGCAGTGAGCAGCCGACAAGGCTTTCAGTAGACTTAACCAGGATGAGTTTTAGATTTGATTAATGAATGACCTGCCTCTCATGGCTTCAGCAGAAGTAGATCCAGGTATACCACCGAGGTGATCTTGATTACTGCTGTGCAATGACCATGGCGCTGCAGTAAAAATGAAGACTGGCAGCAACCCAGAACCTGAAGATTCCCAGCATCCATGGTGGACAGAAGGTCATGCCATCATCAACCTTGGATCACCATAATGGGCAGTCGCTCATGAAACAGAAAACAGAAGCAGAATGAGATCAAGCAATGAACAAATATCCCTTACAATGACATGGTTAAGCTAAAAGAGAAGATAACATCCAAGTTAATTCATTCGTGTTTCATTAATATAGTCACAATCCAACCTAATGAATAATTAGTGCCATGTTATGACCTCAACGCGTGTGGTGGTACACAATAGACAGCTAACAGTAGCTTGAAGAGACGATAAGAAGCAGTGTAAAGTTTGAACGCTTATACCTCTCCAACCAAAATTCCAAACCAGTTTTAACTGAAACAATCATGAGGGGTAGCACCAATAAATAATGCTCACTACATACATCCAATGAAATAACACAAGCATAAGGCTACCAGAAATGGAAACTAGCATTAGCTAGCATGAAACAAACAACCTGGATGCTAGCATTAGCCCAGTGCCAAACACAACTCTGCATTGGGGAAATCAAGATAATCGAACGCCACATGGCTACAATGCACAAGCATCTCAGCATATGATTGCAAATAAGTTAGCCTACAACGATACTTCCAAGCATATTACTGAAGTGGGAAGATAAGCCGATGCACTGGAACCGCATGGTATAAAGACTCAGACTGAACTGAGTTTACTAGGAACAATTAGTGTCCACTAGGGTCGCAAACCCACAAGAAGGTACAATTACCCCAGTGTCACTAGAGGGCGCCAAACTACGAACATAAAGTCAGTTCTAATAGACAACAGCGCCTTAACACCTTTAAAATTTAAACCTATAGGACCTTAACCTTTAAACACTACTACCACCTTAACTTTAACGCTTTTACCACAAATAAACTTTACTCTTTAAACCTTTACCACTACTAATACTTTACCCTTTATTCATTATTTAATACCAATTACCTAATAAACGTCCTTAGAGCCTTAACCTTAGAACCATAACCTTTTAAGACTATTAATACTTAACTCTAAAACCTTTAACACTACTAATACTTAAAACCTTAACTACTAATACTTTAACCTTTAACACTACTAACACTTTAATACCTTTACCATCAATACTTAATACTATAAACCACCTTAGATATCCCACACAGTTTCTTCAGAAACAGTACTTCTAGTATAAGAACCTATTACACGGACCTTGGAAACAACTCTAAAAAAACTCGGTGGCAACAGTAATATCTAGTTGAGCATCTACAAACTAAAACCCCCATTATAGCTACCTGTAACTTAGAGACAAATGAGTTGAATAACCCAACGAAATGATCAACAGCTTCACTGAGTGGATTATATACTTGAATATCCCGTTTAGTAAGTACCTACTTAACATGACACTGCCTAGTTAACATTACCATAATGTCTGCACAATCCACCATCCAGTTAAGAATCACTCTTGCCTCTTCACATTACTCTAACACAGTAGAATTAAACTAATCCTAATATACTATGAATGTGGCGGTTGCATGGACTACATTACCCATAATGCTTTGCTGAGAGCCACTTCCTGTATACTCCCAGCGTGATCTAGTGAGAGAGTGACGACACTAGCATAGACTCCCATAGATAGAATGGAATGCAGAAACGCTCTGCTATCTCAATGGAGAAGTTCCAATGTTAGGAACTATAGCAACCAGCTTTGCAGCGGGATCAAGTAGTGACGGAACTCTCTCCCTCTATGGTTCTGGTTACTTCACGTTGACTCGTCAACAGTTTGTGTGTGAGAATGTGTGTGCGTTTAAACCAAACTCCGTCTGCATGGCCCGACGCTATTTAACACAAAATAATCACATGCACAATGACCTTTATCTCCATGATGATCACACACAGAGAAGATTAATAGCATCACCTGGCATGAAAGATCATTGAAGACGATCAGGAAATAACTGCAAGCAGCTTGGAAGTGGCTGTGTTCACAGAAATGACTCGCAGCGCAGATCCGCCTCGATGTCGACTTGTGTTGAAAATTACCAGGATACGTTACAGACTTACAGCAGCGACAATGAACCATTGACATCCACTATGAACCACGCTGTTTAGCGTCGTGCCCCACCTGATCTTTCACCCAAACACAACTGCTATTCGTGATCAGAATGACACTCCTGCAGATGAATTCAATGACGATAACGAGCACGATCCGCGATTACTGGTGAGTTGCAGCAAACAAGTTGATGAAAGTTTGAAACCACCCGAACCAATGTAAAATTTGAAAACAAGCAGCTGAACACACCGCTTAGACAGCGAAGTACGTAGACTGAACAGAGAACAGAGGCTGCTTAAATGAACCTCCAGAGTTGCACTGTGGGTATGAGGGCGTGAGTGAGTTAACTGTAGCAAATGAGATGACAGGAGTTTGACACGTACTGACTTAAAGGAGTACGACTGAATTACTATACGAATGGGGGGGTCCGGGGAGTATGAATGAATATTATAAACATACTGCCCTCCGTGTCTACATGAACTATCGTGTCACTGGATTTTGTTAACGACCTAACTCAAGCAAATTTCCTAGCATACTGAAATGAATGGAATCCAATGGCTTCCTTGAAAATCACACAAACCATGGTATGCTTTGGAGAACTACAGTGATATCAAGTATACTGTGTGAGTCGTACATAGTAAAATACTCAGTGTTAAGTCATTTGTACACTCTCAGATTGACAGGGGATTTTACATTGTAGTCAATGGACACATGCCAGATCACTTCACTGGTCATTTAATTCAAAACATTGGCAACAAAAATACACACTGTACACTTCACACTGTATCTTCACCAGGGCGGGAAGATCCCCATTAGATGGACAGCTCCTGAGGCCATTCAGTACAGGAAGTTCACCTCCTCCAGTGACTGCTGGAGCTACGGCATTGTCATGTGGGAGGTGATGTCCTACGGAGAGAGGCCCTACTGGGATATGAGCAACCAAGATGTGAGTATGACCTGAAGGAAGATTTAACAGCAAAAGTACTAAAGTCTAAACAAAATCTGAACAAAATACAAAATGATATAGAACAGTGGCTCTCAAAGTGGGGTCCGGGGCCAACCAGGGGTCCTTGAAGGGGTTCCAGGGGGTCCCAAGTGAAATTAGTTAATATAAATTAAATAAAATATATCAGTTTGACCGCTTTATATATATCAGCTATATGAAAATGTATGATTTACAAGCACAAACAAACTCGTTATGAGCTTGTTGATCGTCTATTTTCAAAAGAACATTTTGGAATATTTTTTTAACATTTTAACAACACAAATCTTGTATAAGGGTGCCTGGCACAAAATATTTTCAAATGGGGACTGCGGCCAAATACATATTATTTTGGGGGTCCTTGACATAAAAACACTAATATAGAATAATAATTGTCTCTTTTTTAAATACAATCTTTCTTATTTTGTTTTAGGTGATAAATGCCATAGAGCAGGACTACAGGTTACCGCCCCCTATGGACTGCCCTAGTGCATTGCATCAGTTGATGCTGGACTGCTGGCAGAAGGATCGAAACAACCGGCCCAAGTTAGGCCAGATTGTGAGCACGCTGGACAAGATGATCCGCAACCCCAACACCCTCAAGGCCATGACGCCACTCTCTTCAAGGTATGGCCCTCTTACCATGCCTAAACCTGAATCATTGGTTCCTTCTTGGCCCTGAATTTATTTTGTAGGTCATGAAGTACTATTATAAATTATTATTGTTCTGTTTCTGCAGTGTTCACTTACCTCTGCTGGACCGCAGTACTCCAGACTTTTCGTCCTTTAGCACAGTGGACGATTGGCTGGAAGCCATCAAGATGGGTCAGTATAAGGAGAACTTTACCAATGAAGGCTTCACCAGCTTCGATGTGGTGTCCCAAATGACCACAGAGTAAGTCTACTTTTAACTTTTCAACCAAACAGATTCCAACAATTTGAAATAATCTCTTCATTTAGTCGATGTTAGTGTCTCGGGCAGAGATTTTACTGTGCCTGATCCCCATTGTGAAGCATATACTTGCTTAGAATAGTGCTTAATATGCTGTACTCTGGGAGAATGTATGATGGGAGCAGAATGTGCACAGAGTGTACAATTTCAAAAAGGTGAGTTTGAACCACTTCAGAGCTGTGCTGTCTCTGTCTAGAAAGTCAAGCTTCATTCTATTAATCTACTTCACTACCATAACCAACCCACTTGGTTATTTAATGGTGATTGATAACATTTTTATGTAGATGAATAACGAACAAAAACTAAAAACTACAGAAAAGCACCCTTCAGGCAAACAGCGCATTTTCTATTATAGGAGTGGTAAGAGGGATAATGATACATCCACAGCTCTTTCAGAACGGTGCAGAATTAAAGCATTGTTTCTTCATAACATTTTTACGAATTTAAACTTTTATGTCCTACCCGGGTTTCAAATCCTGGTCCACTGAGCATGTTCCAAACTTACTACTGATGAGCTATAATGGTTAGTCCTTTGGGAAGAGGATGAATTTTTGAGCGATTTGAGCTTCATGCAATACCTTTACTTGTCAACTGGCCACCCACAGGATATACAAGAGGAGCAGTTGACTAACTACAACCACTGCTGTTCTGTTACTTATAATGTATTAACATACACCTACCTTACAGATAGTCAAAATAATATATCATTCACACACACACACACTAAATAAAATAGTATGGGTTGCAGCTTAACATTCCAAAATGAATGTTTTGTTTATCTCTGTAAGATACTTGGTTCCCATGGCTTGTGAACCAATAGAATAACATCGTTGTTACCATGCTTTATCTCTGTGTCGGGTGGGAAATGGCTGAATGTGATGGTAAAATGAATTCATTACTCTACATGAATATTTTATCACTTGACATGACTCTGTCTGACTGGTCTCACTCCACTCAACCACTAAATAAAATATGGTTGCGCAATGAACTGGTAACCACTTGAGGGGGCCTGTGGCAACAGAGGCGTTATGATGCGGATTGTGCTGTTGTAGTGCGACATCTAGTGGCTGAATGTTTCTATTTCACCTTTAACATCTTGTGCTGCAGTCCTGCTAGACTTTGAAGTACATTTTGAACTTTAGTTTGTATATTCACTTTACTCTCATCATTTACTCATCTAAACATTTCATAAATCTTCAATCACATTTTTTTATTATGTTTTTCAAAATTATTTCAAAAATATCTCGCCCTCAACACGTCACATTGCAATGCGTTGTGATCTTCTAGTTTTAAAATGTTTTCAAAAGTACTAATTTACTTAGTGCATAATGATTACCCACAGCTGTTCAGTTATTGTCATGACACAAGGAAATATATATATGTCAGATAAAATTGTAACTTTGCAATCAAGTAGATTTTAACTCATGGTAGCTAACGGCAGCATAAACCTATGCACCATGGACATGGGCAATGACAAAGTTAGTTAGTATGTAGGATCATTGTATAATCCATCAAAAGTATTACACAGAAAAAACAGAACAAACAGGTGCTAGCAGGAGATATAAAAAGTTAACAATAGTTAAAAGTGTCAATGGTGCTCATGGATCAAACATGAGAAAAAACAAACTCATTAGATACTACTAGAACACGTGAGAATGGCTAAGCAATTACAGAGCTCTGGGCAGGTCGGTTTTCAGAAGGTGATAAGCGTTTGATTTTAAGCAATTTGAAAGAAGGTTTAAGGTTGGGGTGCCTGGGGGCTCAGCCAGTTAGTGCATAGACCATGTGTTCCTTGTGAACCGTGAGGACCCAAGTTCAAATCCGACTCCCAGTCCTCGCATGTCTCTCCTCTCTCTCTGCCTTTGGCCTCCTTTCTCTACACTCTCCTAAAAAATAAAGCATGAAAATGCCCCAGAAAATAAATGAAAAACTGTTAAGGTGTCACTATAGCTAACTGGTCTCTTTCCACAGGGACATCCTTCGAGTGGGCGTTACGCTGGCAGGCCACCAGAAGAAGATTCTCAACAGCATTCAGTGTATGAGGGCCCAGATGAACCAGATTACCTCAGTGGAGGTCTGACCGTGCAGACCTAGACTGGCACACTGTTGTCTTCCCACTCCTTCTGCATCCTTCCACTGGGAACCTCCTTGGATCCCACAAAATGTCAGGACTCTCTGAGAGACTATGTACTAACACCCCTCACCCAACGCAGCCAGCACATTCCTTTATCGTGTTCTGGGTCTTAACATCGCAGTCATACTTCAACCTAAAGCTCAGCGCTTCAAACTCACCGATCTGTCTGGGTAGTCCCACATTCCGAACATACCCGCATAAGGAATGCCTTGAACTCTTACAGTTTGTTGAAGGAGGATAATGGGCAATAATGACAATTGCTTATTGAATTACTTGTTGGTAATACAACAAGCAGTAATACATAAAACAATCAAACATTATTGTGAGTTGTTAAGCCATGTTGGTTCTAACAAGCCAAGCACAAAGTATGAATGCTGGAAAATGGCAACAAAAAAAAACAGAAGACACATTTTTCCTAGCTTTCCTAGCATGTCGAGTGTTCACACAGATGCTATGGTATGATTTTGTTTATTAATTGGTACTACTTGGACAAAGACCATGATTGTGTTGCCACCTAGAGGTGAATTGCACGCTGGTGAAGCTAGTGTGGTATCTGCTAATTATTACAGGATCTTGCAGGTAGTGGCAATGATAGGTTTCAGGATGCCGTCAAATGCTAATAAGCTGCTTTTAGGGTTACAGAAAGTCAAAATAGCAAATACCTTTGCCTGGCAGAGAATGACCTGTACCTACAGTATTGGTCGACATCCACAGACCCGGTTTAATCTGGTTCCACATGTCAACCATTGGACCAGTCATACCGTTTTGGTTTGGCTCATTTATATTGGCTCCCAGACTGGATTAATGTGAAGGGATTTGCCCTTTAAAAGGGCTTTGATCTACTGTACAAGGAAATCATGTCTAATTGTTTTTTACTGAAAAACGTCACATTGGCATCATGGACATCAATGCCTACTGTAGGTCATCAGGAGTAGCGAGTAGGAATGGATATCATAACAAGTTGAAGTCGTGTGGTTTTGGAAACATCATGAAAGCCTGCATGGTCAATACTGTCTTGAGTTAGAAGTCTGAAAGTGCCATAAACTGGTTCCTCTTTCAGTATCAACTAGCTCTGCAACTGAGGTCACAATATGGGATATCATTTGCTTTTCAAAACAATTTGAAAAGCGAATGAGTTATTACTTCTTACACACTAATCGCTAGGAAAAATTACGTTTTTAACCTTTAAATTAAATTCCACCACCTTAAAAATCCCATGTAAAAATGTTGTGGACCATGCATGTCATTCACTGTGTTTTCACTATCCCCTTTGCAAGAGCTGTGCAGGGTTAGGGTGAGCATTAGAGACCAAATGTTGCAACTAAAGGTTTTACTACTACTACACCTCGGTTGTGAGATCAAGGGACTACACACTAGGATATTACAAATCGGTTAATAAGCAGGAGATACGATTTAACAGCTGCTGCAATGACATCACATTTTAGTTGCAGTGAAAACAAACTTTTTGTCTTTTATTGTACTGTACATATCGGACGCATTTGACTTTGTGTTGTTCACATCAACAGGCCACAGCCATTGAAACTCAACTAACGACATTCACACAGGTCCAGAGTTACAGTAGCAACAACCTATTGATGTGCAATCTTTATTTCAGTGACTCGGTAACTGTTTGTGTTTGTTAAAATTGTTTTTTTATGTTGGTTTTGTACTTGGTAGCTCATGTTTTCTTTTTTTGTTTACGGGAGGGCGGGTGATCAACTGATCAGAGGTTTTTATGTTGAGGAGACACAAAACTTTGTTAGCCAAATTATTCATCTTTTAATGACTGGATGATAATGCTCTACTGTTTTTTAAATAGGGAATCTACTGTAGGATGGGCACTGTGAATTCTTCTTGGAGAAAATGTTATTTTATGCAAAATTGAGTTATGCCTGTGATCATTTCCACTCACTGTAGAGATTTTTCTATTCTGTTTATGAAAAATACACATTTTCTTGATGGTTCAAACGTGGTTCTGTAAGTGTGAAGCCAGCGGTACTGTAATTGCACAAAAATAGCAGTGTTACAACAGCTCCAAACCAGGATCAGTGATTCTAAATGGAGCCAACCTACCAAAACACTGCACTCTCCAAAATGCATTTTGTTTGTTTTTACAATGTGATTTTTGATACGTGTCTGTGTTTATATATACAGTGTGTGTGTATATACAGTATATATATATATATATATATATATATATATATATATATATATATATATATATATATATATATATATATATATATATATATATATATACTGCTATTACAATAATTCATTTTTCTCAGTGCAGGAAAGAAAAATGTGAATTTTAACTTTGTCTATACACATCTAGTGTTGATAAGTAGCCTTGTACTATACAAAAGCAAGAAGCTATGCCCAGACATAGTCTTTAAATAAGGATTTTTATTGGGAAATTATGAAACAATTATCATAGGGAGTGTTTGCTTAGGGAGATAATACAATATTGTATATCCTACCTCTTACTCACACTGTACTGGCACAAATCAAGAGTTTACATGCTGGCACACCACTGATTACTATGCTGTAGCTGTACCTGTACCTAAGCCCTGTGGTAAATGGTGGTAAATAATTTCCTTATAACTTTACATTATTTTTGCTTTTGTTTTTATACAAATTTGTGTGTACCATAATGAATACCAAATTTTCACTGGAAATGCAGTACTTTTACTGAGATTGTAGATTGTATTAGAGTGATAATTGTACATGCATTTCTGATTTTAGCTTCCTCCACTATAGGATCATGGACTATTTCTGAGTGTGGCCCATTCTTTACAATGGTTACAGAAATCTAGGATAACGCACCAGGTGGCCAGAGTTAAGAATTAAGCCTGATTTATGCTTTGTCAGATGATGGTGTCCCGCGCCAAAAATAGCCGTGATGTGATGCATTGTGAACTTGTTGATCTGCTATTTTTGATGATGGGAGTATAAATTAGGCATTAGCTTCCACCTCTTGTCTCCACTCTCTGTTCGTCAGTGCCATTTCACAAACACAGGAAAAACTCAACTAAACAATACATGTCTTCACTTAAATAGTACTGTGCTCTCTCTATGTACAATTTAACCACTTTATCCCTATTTTATAGTTAGACTATCAGAAAAGAGACGATCTACAAACTCGCAGCGTGTACATGCAACACGTGAGCTTGTAATTTTAGATCGGCTATAAAAAAATCATAAATAATTGTGAAAACTGTTATTTCCAAAACAGGGACATCAGGGTTGACATGTTTAATGAGTACATAAATGTTTTCCCCTAACATTGTTCATGTTTGCAAAAACAAACAAAAAAATCTTACAACTTGCACTGTGCTCCTTTCATATGCTGGTCCAAATGTTTTGCCGTTCCTCAAAGCCCATACTGTACACTACAGTAACGTTCCTACACTGCCTCACTTTTGCCTGCCTGGCCCGGGGTGACCCTGAAAACATGTTTACACGATGCTGTGGGGAAAAGGCCAGGGCACTGATGAGAAATGTTAAAGGAGCACTAGTGAGGACCATTTCTATGAAGAAAGGTTGAAAATGGGTACAGCGCTCCTTTTAAGATACGTCCTGGGCCAGTTCTGTCCAATGCACATAAGATGGTAGAGGTCAAGTGTATATGCAGTAAAATCCTGGGTGTTAGCTCAAAGTTGTAGTATGTAACCAAAATGTGCCCTTATGGTCCTTTTGTTTACATTTGCACACTCTCAAATGAATACATTAACGCTGGGGATTTTACTGTGGCATGTTGTAAAAGGGTCAGGGTCACCACTCCTATGTCCTTACCACTGTGGTCTCATTTGGGACATTTAGGACATTTCTTTTCTGTATAAATGTATATTTGACTGCACCCCCAGTGAATGATGTATTGATATTCATTATTTGTAATACTGTTATTGATCTATTTTGTAAAATAAATTTTAAAAAAATGGGGAAAAAAATCTACTAAGACAAAAGAAAAGAAAAAGGAAAATCAAATGGAGTTTTGTAGCAACTGTCTTAAATAAAAATAAAAATAAAAACTGACATTCAATACGGTACAGTTATGCGGTATGTTTTTGGGGGACTATCTGACACCAACTATTATTTCCTCCCCTCTTGCAACCTCTAGTGTTCTTTATTTCATATTTCAATGCATATTATTTGAATTTCTTTCCCCAAAATATCCAAGCGTATATGAAAACAAATTATTTTCCAATTATTTTTAACTTGTCAGCATCTGTTATATACTTTATTATTTGAATATTTTTTACAGAATACAGACCAGGAAATCAGTCCTCTCTAATAATTCAATGTTCTCTTCTCAATTTTACCGTATATTTTATTCACATTGTGGTATGAAGCTACGGTATGATTCATGATCCTTCTTTCCCCCTTGTAGTGGAGATTAAAAAAACAACAAATCATCAGTAAACTGTAAACTGTGAACACAAGAGGGAAGCACAGACCATGTCATTGCATAACCATGTTTATATAAAATAGTAAATCTCGACTGGTCCTGAACCACTGCTCTTTCACCATCCTCGTGCTCGTCCAATGATCTGCAAAGGAGTGCATAATCAGGCACTGGTGGACAGTCTGGTAGTAAAGTCCTTGGGAAAGGCAGGGCCCAATTTAAGGTCCAGCAATGATTGAGAGGTAAGGGTTATAAGATAACACTTTATTAATGAAACTAATGAAACTTTAAGTGCACATAACCATTAACAGATATCACATGGTGGTGGAATGGAAAACCACCTCATTAACAGGTGCCATGTTAATGAAGTTATTATCTAAATATATAGTTGCATACTGTGACTCAAACACAGCCATGAGTTTATAATAAATACACAGTAACACGTCATTACAAGTTGATGACAGAGTGCTTTCATATGCATCATCATATGTTAGTGTTATGAATGTTCCTGCTAAAGGAAGGTGTGTGTGTGTGTGTGTGTGTGTGTGTGTGTGTGTGTGTGTGTGTGTGTGTGTGTGTGTGTGTGTGTGTGTGTGTGTGTGTGTGTGTGTGTGTGTGTGTGTGTGTGTGTGTGTGTGTGTGTGTGTGTGTGTGTGTGTGTGCGTGTGTGCGTGCGTGCGTGCGTGCATGAGGCAACAGATGCAACATTTTAGACATCAAGAAAGAGGGAGTGTAAATCATGGATTGAGCAGCAAAAAGAAAGTAAAAGAGGTTTATGTGGATTTCTTCATTAAAAACAATGACTTAAGAGGGCACAACAGGGACTAATGGGCCCTATCTTGCATCTTTATCTGTCTTTGCTCAGTGGACAGCAGTAACAATATCCATTTTAGAGCCCCGACACACACCCACGGGACACATCATCTCCGTCATTCTAATAGGTGCAATAAATTATACAATTTTGAATGAGCATGTGATTATTAGGCTAAGTTGACATGTTAATATGTCTCATAAACATAGAGGAGGAGATGTTATAGGAGGAAGGAAGGTGACCCCTGCATGTGTCAGGGATTTTCTAGTTAGACCCAACTGAAGGGAGACTAGGCAAATTGGAGTGGAAAACAAGTTTATTGTCTCCGCCAGGCCGAAAGGCATGGCGAGAGAGTATGTTTTCCACCCCGTCCGTCCGTCCGTGTGTCCTTATGTCCTTGTGTCCGTCAGTCCGTCCGTCTGTGAGCAGCTAATCTCCGCCACCGTTGGCTTGATCGCAGCAAAACTGTGCACACAGACTCCTTGGATGCCAATTCCGAACTTCTGCCCCAAATTTTTCACATGGACCTTTTATAGCGCCACCAAGAGGCCGATTTGTGCAAAACATATTTTTTGACATTACTCCTACAGATTTTGTCCAAAAATCTCACAAATCGGTACACAGTATCTCTATAGTCATTTAACGAAACGGTCTTTCAGATTTTTCATATTCTATCCTGATTGGCTAAAAATGGCTTCCAAAGTTTGCAGGAGTGCTTCGTTTTCAACAAAATGCCTCAAATCATGAACACAGCATGCAATTTCCGTGAAATTTTGCACGCATATTTCCACTATGCCGAGGAAGAAATGGCACTTGAAAATTTTCAAATAGCCTCATGGTGGCGCTATAACAGGCCGATTTGTGTTTTTGCCTATAACTGTACCGATCTGTGTAAAACTTTGTATGCCCACTCCCTAGAGGTCAAGGAAAAACCTTTGCCCTGCATCTTTTACATTTGCCTTTTATAGCGCCACCAGGAGGCCGACTTAAGTAAAACACATTTTTTTATATTACTTCTTCCGATTTTATCCAAATTTCACGCAAATCGGTACACATGATCTCCATAGTCATGTGATCAAGACGGATGTGTTTGATTTTTCATATTCCATCCTCATTGGCTAAGATTGACATCTAAAGTTTGCAGTAGTGGCTTATTTTGAACAAAATTCCGCAAATCATGAACGCACCGTCCGATTGCGGTCAAACTTTGCACGCACATTCACACTATGTTGAGGAACAAATGCCACCCTTTTAACATTGGCCTGTTATAGCGCCACCAGCAGGTCTAATTTAGCAAACTTTTGTTTTTGCACAAAATGCCTCAAACCATGAATGCTGTGTGCGATTGCCGTGCAAGGCCTAAGAACAAATGTAACCCTTTAAACATTGGCCTATTATAGCGCCACCAGGAGGCCACAATAACCTACCTGACCTGGCGGAGACCTGTGCTCCGAGGAGCACTTTTTCTAGTTTCTACTCACATACCTATAGGTTGGCACTACAGGCTACACTCACTCCAAGAAGGTAGATATGCGCCATGACGCTCACAAACTATAGCACCGCAAGTTTGGTGAAATAACGTTTATGAGAGCCTGGACCAGCTTATGGACAAACACTATTTCTGAACGATTGTGACCTTTGCTTTTATAATCGGTTCAGGAATATAAAAGAAGACATATCACAGATTGTTTTCTAATCACTTGTTTTTTGATGTGCACAGTACATTTTATTAAGGCATATATAAACAGTTTCATGATACTTTGGCATGTTCACAAATGTACGCTGTGCTCTTTAGGTATCTCTATACAATTATAGAGTGTACACACGTCGAAAAGCAACACAGCAGAAAACAATGTGTGATATGTCTTCTTTTATTTTCCTGAGCAGAGTATTAAGATCTCGCAGAAATAGTGTTTGATCATAAGCTGGTCCACCTGGCCTTCATTGACTCGTTGACGCGTATTCCATCGACCTCCCGGCTGCAGTTTGCCACCCATGCAGTGCGACGAATCTGCTGGCTGGAATAGCTGGATAGAGAAAATGACATCGGTTACCTTTGTCGTATATTATGGACCCCAAGCTGCTTATATTTATTGAACATAAACCATATAATAAGAATGTTAGGATTGCTTCATTAAGTCTAAGTTTGTTTACAGTTAGATTTGTTGCAGACAGACCCCGCCTAGCGTCTGCATAGCTAATCAGGACACTGCTTGGTGTGAAGTGCGTAAGGGCTTGATCTTCGTCTAGGTGGGGGTCTCACCTCAAAACACACATGGAACCGCCTGTTATTCTAATGTGAAATACAGTGTTTAAAAAGTGAACTGAAATGTGACTTTAGTACTGTCCCACTCCCGACGCCGTGAGGCTGACGGAGGGGCTCCCTGGTTCTCATGCTGTTGTACTTGTTGATGAGTAAACCGAATGACTGATCAAACCTGGTCCAGACGTCTTCTCCACTTTATTACAACCAGCGGGCCTGGTAACTCTCCACATTTCTAATTTTCTATGGCTATAGTTATGCTTCATTTATCACACCTTTACTTTATCTTCCTTGACTCACTCAAGGAAACAGCTGGTTAAACTAACTAGATCGTACAGGTGAACTCAATAGACAATCAACACATAGGCTGGGGCGAGACACAGGTGACGTAATAAAATAATCACAGGGTGGAGAAACAAGACAGGTTACGGTATAACAGCAACAAGGGAAGAGAGGGAACACAAGGGGCCATACGGAGTCCAAAACTACTTTAAGGTACAGACAGAACAGAACAGCAGGCACTAAATTTGTGACAGCATGGCCAAAATATGCCAGTTTCCCACCTCTTGACATCTTATTTAGACCATGACCATGTGCTACCTCAGGCCAAGTCAAAAAGCCAACAACCAAGCAACATTTTTAACCTACAGTAGCTATACATGAAATTGCATTCTTTCTTATCAAAATATTGTCTTGAATTTGCATGCATAAATTACTTTGGTGAATGGCTGCGTTGTTCATGACATTAATTTATGAATAGATTAGGTCTATTCCTTTTTAGTAACACTGGCTTAGCCTACTTATTTGCTGTCAAGCACAATATTGTCATGTCATTGCCTTTCGATGTCATTTTGCTAATGGATGTAGGCCTACTCAGCTGTCAAATATCACGAATAATTCAAGTAACACTTTGTCGTTGCCAGGCTTCATTCAGAGTCACTTCATTATCTTAAGGACATCCGGAACCAAAGCAACAGCCATCAGACTTCACCTTCACTGACACAATGATTAAATTTTACGTGAGGGCAAGCTGACCCACAAGTGAACACACTTTTTATTGGAGGGATTGACATGAAGGTGAGTTGGATCTGACATCCGCATAGTACAGAGGTTCTATTTCGTCTTGTATACTTTTATCCAGAGCAACTTAACAGTGAGAGAGCAGGTGTGGATTAAGTGTCTTGCTCAAGGGCACTTCAACAGGACATAAAGCAGTTGAGGGATTAAACCTGTGATCTCTTTCTTATGAAATATATAGACTACTGTAGAAACTACAACTGTAAATTAGGATGAGTGCTTTCATTTGTACATAGGCTACTGTACATTTCACCTACTGTACTTGTGTACTATTACACTACCTTTATCTACTTTGTAGATTATTTAACTTTTTTCTCACGTGAAGCACATCAATTTAACCTATAGGCTACAGTATGTTTTCCAGATAAACTTGACTTGAAAATTACTTTTTCCCCAAATGTGATAGCCTCTTTGCTCATAGCCTAATTTTCTGAAACAGAAACTTGCAAGGAAGCATCCGGCATTGCGACATGTAGGCTAGACATGATCTGGCCATTGTGGTAAAGTGTGCGTCACTCTGCTGATGGCCTTGTCCTAGTTCTGTGCTTGGCAGGTGTTTAGTGTTTTGGGGACATTGGTGTTCATGGAAACACACATGCACACACAGACTCACCTGCCCATACCCACGTGCGCATGTGTCTAGAGTTTCTAGACCTTGGTCACACAGGTCAATTTCTATATGCTAACACTAGTTTTAGTCCTATTTAATGCTTTGTCACTGTTGCACAAAATATAGTCGATCTACATGCTCACAAGGTGTTGCATGGCATTGCAACATATTGTGATCTTTTTTAAATGTTCGCCTATAACGACATGCCCAGGTTGAAAATGGTTCAAAAGGACACAAAGGTAACCAATCAAAAAAAAAAATGGAAACGCACATGCATACAGTCGCATATAAAATGAAAACACGCCATCTCTTGTCTGGACTTGCAGTTACTGTACAGTGATAATAATATAGAGATTTTTGTCCTATCCTTGAACCAGATCTTACTTCTAATAAGTAATGTTCAGAGCAGATGAAAAGGCAAGGTTGCATTCATGAAGGTCAAGGCGGCAGACCTATTAGTGCCCTTACCTGCCTTCTATGCTATACAACACTGTCTCTTTTTCTTTTACTTGCATGCCATGCAGCAGTAGGCATTTATCATTTATTCACATAAATGCTGCCAATTAATGTTGGTCTTTTCGTCCCCCCACTGTGTAATCTGGCTACGCCCTCTCTATATGTCACCCTAATCATTAAGCAACACTTCCAAACAGTCAATTATTCATGTCATACCATGCTCAGTGCTGGGCCATGTAAATTTCAACCAGGACTGAAATTATTAGTTTAATTTGACTGGACTGTTGGATTTGATTTTATAATGTTAATTATTTTTTTTTATTCATTTTTATTTTATTGTTTTGATTTTGCATTTACTTTTATTTGTGTTTTTTAGTTGTACATTTGTATTGTATTTGCTTTGTTCAGGACCCCTGCATCTTCAGACTCTTCTCCGCAAAGTATCCTGCCAGATTTATCCAAAGTGTGCATCAAAATGTTATACTGTTACTGTATACTTGGGTGAAATTCTTTGTCGCGTGTAGATTAACTGAAAAACACCTACACTGTATACTACTCATCCCTGTGTAATGCCCCGGATTCGAACCCTGGTCTCCCACGTGGAAAGCCAACATCTTAACCACAAAGCCAAAAGGTTAACTCTATCGCTTGGGGGAGACATTAGACTTTCAGGCCATCAGGCTGAGGTAGTGAACCACTCTGTTACACCTGGACAAGGGAGATATAAAGCTTCTTGGATTCAGGCAGGCATATACACTGTATAGTATCCATGCTATGGTTCTTTAGCCATGCAAGGCAGTCTGCCTAGTTCTCCCTGTTACTTACTTACTGTATAAAGGAGGTGAGCATGTGGCTGTGCAATTGCACCACACCAGTGTTCTGAATCAGCTTCTCCTCCAGTGCGACACTTGCAGGGCATTTCTGTATTTTTGATGGCTTCGTCTGCATGGTAAATGTGTAAGGCCTGTTGTCATGGCAACAAGGGGAAAAAACAGAAACCCAGCTTCTCCATCCAATAAACAGCAAAGGCAGAGAAGGGAGGGGAAGAATCGTGGTGGAAGAAGATGGGCAGGGGAAGAAGAGACCGAGGTGAATCCAGGGAAACAGCCTGGCAAACCTGTACAGTAGGATGCTGCTTTTGGCTGTGAATGGCCCTCAAATTACATGCGATATGGAAATTATAGCAAAGTGTGATTTTTCTTTTCTTTTATTATTTTTGTTCTATTTTAATAGTAATAATAATTATTATTATTATAATGATAACGACAACAACAACGACGACGATGATGATGATGATCATAATAATAATAATAACTCCAAAAGCATTTATCAAGACAAAGTTAAGAAATAGAATAAAATAAAAGCAGCAACAGAATTTCTGTAGCAGTTAGAAATAAAACAAACTAATAAAAACAAACAAACAATAAAATGTAAAGAGCCAAATGTGAGAATGACTGAGTTCAACTGAAGATAATTACTTGACATCCAGTCTTTCATTTCTGCTAGAGAGTTAACTAAACTGGACAAGCGTATAGTTTGTTGGGCTTCACCGGAAGACATAATTGTGCATCGTCTGCATATCAATGGAAGGAGATGTAGGAGATGTATGAAATAAAATGCCACTCACAGCTATGGATCAGAGGCACATTAACACCAAAAATGCATGCTGGTCCGGTCGATCTCGGCTGTTGTTCTGATTCTCATAGGTTGAATGGTCTTCTTGAAAACAAAGAGTTGATTCAGTTCATCAGCTGTCTAACATGGGGTTAATGAGGCATATAGGGTCATGCCTGCATGCCTATACAGTACATATGCACACAAGCAAACATGATTATACACAAATACACGCATCATGGCTTACCCCAAGCACCCCACCCCCTCCGGTTCTCTATGTCTCTATTTACCTCTGGATTAATCCCCCCACCACACTCCCCCCCCCCCCTCTCTCTCTCTCTCCCTCTCCCTCTCTCTCTGTTACTCCTCCCCTCATTCCCTCAAAGCCAGCCGGCTGCTATTCGATCCAGACTGCTTGTTACATGATCTCCTGGAAAACATCGTCGTGTTGGCCGTCTTTCACTGCACTCGGCGGCCGGGTCGTTGAAGCGCGCGCTTTGCTGAGAGAAGGCAAGATGCCATCACTGGGATGCTAGCAACCTTTCCTTCCCTCTCCCCCTCCACTGATCTCGATCCTCCCACCCCTCTCCCTGACCGAGGTGGCTAAGCTGACCTCTTCTATCCCCCCAGCCGTGACAAACCCTCTCCCCCCCATCCACACCCGCCTTGCCCCACCCCCCCACCCCCCATCTCCCACCCAACTCTGACCCCCCCCTCAACAATGTTACCATGCATTAACTGGCTTCAGCCTTTCCTCGCCTTGCTCTCCTCTGCCTTGCTCTCCTCTGCCTTACTCGCACGGGGTTACAACTGCCCTTCCGGCTGCCAGTGCCCCGACCACCACACCGTGGACTGCATCGGTCAAGGTCTCACCAGCCTCCCAGACTTGATCCCCCTGAATGTCCGTCGACTCCGGCTGTCCAACAACTGGATTCCCTGGATTCCCTCTGACTTCTTGGTCCTCTACAGTGATCTGGTGTACCTGGACCTGCGGAATAACACCATCTCACGGCTAGAGCCCGGGACCCTCAGCACTTCCTCTCGGCTGGTCTACCTGGACATGGGGGGCAACAACTTGACTGAGATCCCCTCTGGGATCTTCGGGGAGTCACGGAGCCTAATCAAACTGCGCCTGGGCAGCAACCCATACCTAAGCATGGTAGGCCAGGATGCCTTCATGGGACTGACCTCCCTGAGAGACCTGGAGATGGAGAGGAACGGCCTGACGGAACTGGACCCCACGGTCCTGGAGCACCTGCCCTCTCTTCGGACACTGCGCCTGGAGAGCAATCCCTGGATCTGCAACTGTTCTTTGGCCAAACTCTTTGTGTGGCTGTCAGAAAACCGTCACAAGCTTCCAACGGGTAAGCCATAAGCTGCTTAAAGTTCATCGTTGCAATATTTTCTCCACGCCAGCGCATCATTTACGTTATTTCCTGAAGTTCAAGTTCATGAATTGTCAAACTATTCACACAAATGTCTTTTACATGACATTGATCGTTTGAAAAGAAGGGGGGAAAAACTGTCAAAAACTACTAAATAATGTGTAGTTGGCTGAAATGATTTGCCACAAATTATATCCATCTTTGTTGCCATTTGTCTATAAATAAAGCAAACAGCCATTGGATGTTGACATGTTATTCAAATCTTATTCTTGACTGTCAAATACATTGGTGTCAAACTCAAAGACTTGTTTTGCAATTAAACATACACCAAGCTCTAATCTGTCTCATAGCTTTCAAATCAATAGATCCATAAAGTGGAAATATCATTTCTCAGAAGTCTTCAAAACAAACATTGACCAAAGACGAAGCTGTCAAAACACTGGTAAACATACATTTCAAACGCCATCTTTCTCCTCTGTGCTTTGAATATATGACCCCCCCAAATACTACAGAGACGTCTAACAACCTGCAAGTCCTATAATAGGCATCACTTTTCTGGCCTTATCACCATTTGGATCAGGTAACTTATATTAAGAGTAAAGCTTGCGTGATCACTGTAACCGCAGCTGTGTGATAATAGAGCAATAATCCTCAGACATTATGTGGAGAAACACGTGAATGTCTGTGTTCTGCCAAGCGTGGAATACTCATCTGTAGTCTTTTGCCTGCTCCTGAATTATTAACTGGAGCATACAGTATAATAGTTATGAGCATACAGTATGTATATTTAGAAACAGCAGTTCTGGTTGTTTTAAACATAACCACAATATGAATTATCTACTGTACTGCATCCTATGTCAACAAAATACACTTAGCCCATTCATTCTTGAGTGAATGGGGACAGAATGGGGAAAAAATATAACATCTGTCCAACTCCATGGGCAGAGGTAGGCTAACTAGAAGAGGGCGCTCCTCGGAGTGCAGGTCTTCGCCAGGAGTCGTCCAAGGAATGCAGGGAAAATGTTGATTGTACACCCTAGATATAGGCCAAAAAGTAAAGCAGCCTCTTATATCGCCACCATGAGGAGTGTGCCTTGGCCTACTGGAAGTGTGCATGCAAAGATGGTGATAGGTCCAGCGAGGTCCGTGATTAGCTGTGCACAGACAGACGGATCGATGGACACACAAACACATACACGGACAGGGGTGAAAACATAGTCTTAGCCTCCCAGCCTGTCGGCCTGGCGAAGACAGTGGCCCTCATTTATCAATGGAGCGTATAAAACGGCGTATTTGTTGCCTTAAATTCGCCCATAGGGCAACATCAAAGTCACATTTATGAAGCGATCCTATACAGCCAATCCTAGTGTACAGTTGGTCGGAGCTTTGATAAATCTGACGGCTGAAACAGAGCGTCATTTAAATAACACGCCCTTAAATATTCACGAAACGCCCCGATTTGTAAGGCCAGTAATCCTACATGAACACGAATCCTAACTCTTATGGAGATCATTGCTTTGCAGCACAGTGCTATTCAAGAATAATTAGGTGCCTTGACAGGCTAATAAGTAACTAATAAGCCAAAGTGCCCTTAACCATGGCAGTGTTATCGTTATGGTCTGAGCTACATTTATGACCAAAGACAATGGGAAGAATGAAGCCCTATTCCTTGCACTGTTAATGCCATGCTCTACCCACTGAATTAGAGCATGGTACTGTACTGTATTGTACATCACTTCAAGACAATGTGATTGGACAGGAGTTGACCTATCTTGGTGCTGATTTTAATCAGACAATGGTTTCTGGCGTTGTTTGAGTCCGACATTTTAAGGAAGTGAGTGTCAATGATTTACAGAGGTAACCCACTTCCTGTAAACACAATCCCCTGCTGTTTGGATCACTGTCTTGTCAACGGTGAACAAGAGGTGTGCGTAATTCAGCACCATGGCACATTTGATGCCAGAGACACCATGCCATTGACACAGATTACTTGTGGTCCAGAATCCTCTCTCTCACCTAGAAGACATCCTATCCGTAACTGACTGAAACCTGTGTTTGCACACAGAGTTGGAGATCAATGGAAATTACTTTAGCCCTGTGCCATCGTATTAATCTGTGGTGGAATAGTCTGTAGACTGCTCTGCTGCCAGCCAAACAAGCTTCCAGTTGGTATTCATGGCTCCTTCCATGTCATGCGATAAGAGTAATAAAGAGACATGCACTACCACGTGCGTGTGAGTGTACAAACTCCTTTATGTTTATGTGGAGTGCATGCGTGCACATCTTTCTAGGCATGAGTCTGGCTGTCCATTGTGCAGCAGCAAGGAGGGCCACGTGACTGGAATTTCACCAAGCGATGAGGTCACTGAATCCCTTTTCATGTGGAAAACCCCTTCTGGTCTTATCGTGACTCACACACACACACGCACACGCACGCACGCACACACGCACGCACGCACACACGCACGCACGCACGCACGCACGCACGCACGCACGCACGCACGCACACACACACGTATATTACTATTCTTGTGAGGACAGCAATTTTATGAATGCCATTGAATTTCGGGACATTTTTAACCCTAACCCTATTGCTGAAAATAACCAATCTCCCGGCTCACACTGCGACACGTTGTGAGCTTCTACTGTGTAAAAACAAGTATAAATCAGGCTAACCCCCAAACCTTTTTCTTTTTTTTCTTTCTTCTTTCTTGTTTACCATAAAACAACTTTTTGCCTTTTTAGGACCAGGAAAACTGTCCTCGCAATGTCTATTTCTCAAATTCTACTATACTCGTGCGGACATCGGGCCTTCACAAGTATAGTAATATAAGTACACACACACACACACACACACACACACACACACACACACACACACACACACACACACACACTCGCGCACACTTGATGATGATATCAACTGACTGTTGGTTACAGAGGCACTACAGCAGGCAGGGTAAAATGGAAGTGCCTGAAACTGCCCTCATCACTACAGTATGGAACGAGTGAAGGCTGAAAATTATCATTCATCCGTCTATGCTTTGACTGAACAATATAATAATCAGAGGATATGATGGTTTTTATTTTGTTGTGTTGTGCTTCCTTTTAGACTCAGCCTATTACACGTCCATTATTACACTTTCAGACTAAATTATCTGAATTTTACTGTATAGGAATCAGTTTATTGCCGAGTGTCATGCAAGGAATTTTCTGTAGTATAAATTAACATCAATTGCATTGCACAATAACTGGATGGGTGTACCCTGTCAAAGCTGTCACATTGTGTCTTGATGTCTTGATATCTCCACTACACCAGTGTTTATGACATGCATCTGTATGGCAATTGAAAGAAATTTGTCTTCATATAATATGAAGTATGAGGTCATCATCATCACTTTGTTGTCTTTGATGTGGTCTGGTCTGGTCTGAGCTCTGTGAAATTGGTCATATTCTAACTTTCTTTAACTGAACAATGAATGAAAAAAGAAAAGTCCCTAACATCTGGATTCATCCTCAAAAATACACTATTCAGGGAAATCTTAAAAAGCAAGTAACAAAACAAATAGAATACGCGCATTTGAAATGTTGAGCAGATGCAGGACAGGAAAGAATCTTAAAAAGTCCATACACTGCAATGTGTCTCCTAAAGCCATTTTGTTTATTTATGTTTTGAGTATATATGCTTCTTCAGAAGGACTTTCTCTTTTCTAGAATTAAGGCCAGAAAGTACTTATGACCGGTGCACCACACCAAAAAACTGGGTCTATGATGTGGCCATTCACTCAATTTGAAATATCACTGGAGAGAGTGCCAGATTAGACATAGATTATGTGAACTGCTCTAATAAAATCCCTCAAATGTTTTGGACATTTTAGGTTGCATGCACTACAGGGTAATTACTTAAGTACTTACTTACTGTAATCCCCTTCATCCCATGAGAGACACACTACTACAATGTAGGGATGCATGATTAATCAGTCATCATATCAATATCAAAATAATATTGTGGCCGGACCGCTGGCGTAGCCGTCCGGGCACCTACAGGCTCATTGTAGCCTTACAGCAGGTTGCTTCTGCACCCAGAATCTCTGTCACTATACAGTATAACAGGTTTAAGGTAAACCCTAGTGGAAACTTAATATATGAATATCGGTCGATTTGACCATGCAATTAATCGGCTATTGGCCGAAATGTCTATATTGTGCATCCCTACTACAATGAGCTACAGGTTGTATCCTTGTCATATCCTGTTCTATGATGTTTTCTTAATGCAAATATCTGGTCCTGTGGTCCATACATGCCCGTCCGTCTGTTCCTGAATCCTGCCTGCTCTTGTGTGAGTTTGCAATGTCTTTATGCAATTCTGCTTTGTTTTGAGTTTTTTTTACTTCAATTCATAGGGGGCAGTGAATAGTCAACCCAGGCCACGATAAAATGAATGGAAAGGTTCAGGTTCTGGTCGATTTCAAGTCAGGTCATTAATTAACACATATCGGGTCGGGTTGGGAGCGGGTTGGGTCGGCTTCGGGTCGAGTCAAGTTTCTTTAAAAAAACGACACGTGCATCACTAGTCTGTTGTTTTTTCCCCTCTCAGGTCTGGAGGGCATCGAGTGCACAATGCCTCAAGATGGCCGCCGAGTTCCCTTCAGCATGCTCTCCGAGGACAGTTTCCGGGAGTGCCAGTTCATCCTCTCCCTGACCGATTACCTCATCGTCATCTTCTCCGGTGTCGTCGTCTTGGTGGTTGCCATCATTTCCAGCTTCTGCCTGGCCTGCACCGTGCAATGCTTCCAGCACTTCAGCAAGGGCAGCAAGGATGAAGAAGAGGAAGGGAATGACTGACGGAAGAGGGGACAGTGATTTGTTTTGGAAAGGTACTCGTCGTCATTGCCCAGGTGTCAACCTCAGAGACTGTATGTACTGTAGGATAAAGGGCAGAAGATAACGTGACAAAGCATTGGAGAGAGATGGCAACTTAGCAAGGCAGGGTGTCAGCCCACATGCCAGGGCCAATCATCGCTTATCGTGTGAAATCACAGAACTTGGGTTACAGTTCTCAGTGGATTCTACTAGATGTGTTTTAGAAGTTCTACGTGGGTTGCAGTCAGAGCACAATAACAGAGCAGTATGCTGTTGCTTAACAGTGGGTTGATCTATCATAGGAATGGTATCTAAGAGTGGTTTGAAAACCATACAAAATTGCATCACTGTGAAAAGAAAGATTCTGAAAAGATAACACTAGTTATTAATACTTAATGCCTAAATGTTCTCAGACTTTGAAGAAAATGTCCTGGCAAATTTTTATTATGATTTGGGCTAATTCAGAATAGGTTCATTCCTGTCCAACAATTGCCCCCCCCCCCCCCCCCCCCCCCCCCCCAGACTATGAAAAGGCGTGGAAGGAGAATAAGCAAAGATGGAGGAGGTGGACTCAACAATGCAATGTTTGCTTATAGATCAGCTCTTTTCTGCAAGCAACACCACTGCCACGCTTTAGGGCTGATGTTTGCTTAGGCAAACAATCTTGTAACTCAACAGAAATAACTGTCTTCTAAAATATGTATTTCAGTTGATTGACATAGTTGTGTGAAAGATTATTAGGCTTTACACTGTTCAGTAGCCTACTTTGTCAGTGAGGTTAGTCAGCACAGACAGAAAGAATGTGATAACTCGTATAGGATATCAGGATATCTCTCACTCAAGACATAACACTGAATAGCAGATACATGTAGGAAAGTCAGCCAAAGAAGGGGAAATGTCAGACACTGCACTATTATTAAACTGGAAGAATAATATAATTCTCCAAGATTACCATTGTATGTCATACTGGCATGGTACAAATGAATTCCTTTAAATGTTCAGTTTATTCTTCAATGAAGAAAAATGTAAAAGTATCATAAAAAAAATACATAAAATTGTAAAAGTACAAACGTAATCAAACTAAGATCAAGAACAGATGCACGATATATGAGAAGCTTTAGGGAAGGCATTTAAAGTAAGTTAACTATTAAATGGGCTAATTTATTTGTCACCTTCATTCTTGGCCTTTAAACATAGTATTGTGTGAAACAGCAGCTGCTGCTTTTCATTGGACCAATGGATTTCTTTTTTTTTTTGTACAATGTGTGCACTTTATCAAGGATGTACAAGGATGTGTCGTCTTCGCAAGATTCACTCGTCTCGTCTGTGATTTTCTTTTAAATATTCCTATTATTATTATGTAACAGTATCAGCACATCAGATAAGTCTCATAGCTGGGTGGGTTTCACCAGCATATTATGCATCCTTACAGTACATCCCTGGCCTGCAGGCTTCAACATAAACCGGCCTTCTCATCAGTGATGATATTAGAAATTGCCCGTGCAGATGTTCACCTCCTGGCATGTCTATTGCTCGTTGCCAAATTAATTATAGCGATGATCGACTACTTATGTCATCATATTTATCTCTGAAGCAAGGTTTGCAGGTCGTTCTCAGTGAAGAATAGTCTAGTGTTAGACATGTTTTCGTGCAAGAATCATTGAGAGAGCAATGAGCCGGGTGCAATAGTCTATTAGCACTTGAGGCTCATTGAACATTAGTGGATAGTGGAGGGATTAAGCTGGTGGAAAAATGCATGTCTTAATCTGATAATTGTACTGATGCATCTCTTTCCCTCAGAGTGAGCCTTCCTGGAAAATGTGGAGGCTTTGGGTACTCATGTTTTTTTTTTGTGGTGCAGTGACAAATGAGCACTTTAACAAGAGGACATTTATTTTACATTTGGAACAAAATGTGTGTGAGAGGAAATCAGTAAAGATTTCTATTAAACATATTTTGCTTTGAAGGGTGAGTTTGTGTGTCCACTGTTATTTCGCCAACCACATGCAGCTAATCTATAGAGCATTCATGTTGTTGTGTACAGCAGAGTATACTGCATGCAACAATATAAATGCAGTCTTGTGAAGAACTGTATTGAGAACACTTTGCACAGTTCCTCACAAGAATACGTGGTCTCAACGCCAGGTGTAAATTACAATATTACAACACAGGATAAAGTAACTGATGAGGACATGTTTCTTTTTAATCACACCAACTTCATGGACAACTACTGTAGGGGTAAATCTGTGTTCAATCTTAATTTACAATTTTACACAATATTGAGCAACTGCAAGGCCTATTTCTCACCTAACATGTTATCAGAACATATTCTTTGACTACTCAGTACTGTACAGTCTGCAGTCTGTGCTCCAGGACTGCAGTTTCCCCTTCCAGCTGTCTCTCCCCCCTTCTGGGCCAGCCTGCAGCATCTACAGATCACATGATCTCAGGCTCCTGCTCAGGATTATATACAAACTGTAGTGCAATAACTTTCCATTTCCACAGGTATGAAAGTACCAATACCACACCTGCAGATCTCCAGTTCAGAAAGCAATGCATGTATTGGATTAAATGTGAACGAGGGGTCAATCATTTATATCCAATAAAATGTACAGAAATAATTGTTTTGATTGCAGCTTTGGGCAAGGTCAGTTAAGAGCAACTGGTTAAAAATGTAATCATTATCTATCAATCTAACAATCTGTCTGTCTGTGTATGTACATTGTATAGACAAATGTGAACTCTCAACTCTGCCTATATGGTTTAGACTTATGGTTTAGACAGAGCAATAAACGTATTGCCTGTGAAATCATACTCCTTTGAACTACACCAAATAGAATACACAAAGGAACATTCTAATGGGTCTGGACACACCGGGGTCATGGTTTATTCTATTGACAGGTACAGTATTTTTCAATAGATATAGGAGATCCAGTGCGATATGTTATGACCCAATATTCCAACCATCTCCCACGCTCCTGGCTCCTGCCTCACAGAGAATAGAAAAGGGCCACAGTTACCAAACACAAGTGCACTCAGTTTGTTTATTTATTCACTTTAAGTTTGGTGGGGTGAGGGTTCAATTCTTCCTTGTGTGAACCTTGACATCTCACTCTACCCTCTGGACATGACACACAAACAACGCTAATGGAGTCAGTGTCAGAGTAGACAATGCGTTCTGATGCACTGCACTGGATAAAGAGAAACTATTTCCTCCCTAGCTTTTCATTCATTTGTATTAGGCTAGGCTAGAGGGATGGGAGGATAGGAAGAGGGGATAGATAGACAGATAGACCGAACAGAAAGAACATTTAATTACAGGGCTCACACAACAGAGACAAAGACATGGATTGACACTCTGCACACCAACTTACTGTAACTTAAGAGGGGGTTACTTACTGCATTTTAAGCTTGTATGGCTGTGGAAACAAAGCTCTTGAACAAATGGGTCTTTCTGCACATTCTGTGTGGTCTATACCGTCAGAAGGAAGGGGGTAAAGTGCTAATGGAGTTGGTGGTCTGGGTCATGTATGATTGTGAACGCTTTGCAGATCAGGGATGTGGCGACACAGTTAAATAAGTTGGGGGTGGGAATACATGTACCAATCAGTTTGCTCAAATATGTAAAGTAACTAGTAGCTGTCAAATAATTGTTGTGAGGTCAAAAGTACAATATTTTCCCCTGAGATGTAATGGAGTAGACGTTCAAAGTCTAAAGAAAGGGTACTGTACTGGAAGAAAATGCACTTACAGTAGTTACTTTTCACCACTGGTTACTGAGCAGTGTGAAGATGGCCATGTCATGTATATGAAGTAGACGGAGGGTAATGGTGCATTCAGAATTGTCATTATTGAGAATAATGGTGGGTGACAGTGAATTTGAAACCCTCACACTGCTTGTGGTCTGTTAGAGAGGATGTTGTGGATCCAGTGGATTGGTGATGATGGAACTTGGAGGTGCTGTTGTTTCTTGATTACCTGATGGCATCTATGAATAAAAGTCTGGCGTGTCCAGGTGTTAGCAGACAGTTCAGGAGAGAGGCCCCTGCAGCTGTAGTACCTCTCCTTTGCTTATATGCAAATTAGAGGGTATCCAAGAATAAAGACGTTTTTCAGGACCTGACTTGGGTTTCCATCGAGCCTTATTGGTTTTGCACCTACTGTAATCATTTGGAGGTAGACAGAACTAAAGACAGCCGAATATGAGGATATTCCCTACACCCACTGAAATTTCCTATATCATCACCATGGTTACATGGCGCAGGACCAATTTTTGGGTTGGAACTCAGATGCAAAGCTGCTTTCAAATTTGCAATGTCACTGTTTTTCTTCTCATTGCACAAAGCCATTCTCCCTTGCTACTTAAGCCTTGGGGAGTACACATTGTACGCGTTGCAGTACAATGTGTTGTGAGTTTGTAGATTGGCTATTTTCGGGGGTGACACCCGCATGCAACCAAGTACTGTATAACTCAGACTTCACTCATGCTGTTCCACTGGCATACGTCTCACACCTCACCGCTGTCACTTTCTCAACTCAAATATCATTATTTTTGGATTGTTTGTCTTTAACAGATATTTATCCAGCGTAGGTTCACTGAGCATGAATGCAATGACCTGCTCCACACTCATGCAGTTGACCCACATTAACACCTGGGAGCTTCCCTGTACAAAGGTTTTATACTGTTTGTTGGTCACTGAGCAGCTCATCTGGAACAGCTGGGGATTACGTGCCTTGCTCAATGGCAATTCAGTGGTGGGACTGCGAACATTCTGGCCACAAGCATAATCCTCTAAACTTTAGGTGGTGGCACCAAATAGGGGTATTTAGATGTGTGTGTGTGTGTGTGCGTGCGTGCGTGCGTGCGTGCGTGCGTGCGTGCGTGCGTGCGTGCGTGCGTCCGTCCGTCCGTCCGTCTGTCTGTCCATATAGAGCTCACAAAGGCATTGTACTTTATGCCATTCACATGTTCATTTTCCTTCAAGTTGTGGAGGAAGCCTCATGGAAACCATGAGTACATCCAATGTAATTCAGGTAATTCTACACTGTGGGTGAGTTGTATAAATAATTTCTCTGTGGCAAATGATAAGGGTTTGAGGTCAGGTTTAGTGTTTGGTGTAACCAAATCAGACCAACTCAGATTAGGACCAAATTGAAATACGTCAGTAGCCTGACGCCAAGCCTGAATTTTCATTTCGTTTCACTACATTATTCAGCCTGAAAGCTCTCTCAGTGCAGTCGTTTTCTGATGAGGGCGTGGTCAAAGTGGGACTCTTTGTTGATTGGTTCATACTTCTGGCAAAGTGCAAGCCAAAGCCAAAGCGATGCTTTTCTGACTCATACGGACAATATCAGAAAACCTACTGGCCGAGACTCGATGCGGGTTTAGAAAAAATACAAAAGCAGTGAAGGGAGAAACATCAAGATCGATAAAATTTCTGCCCTAGAAAGCCAGAGTGCAATAATTACATTAGTCTCAGAGGTCAAATCAGCCTTCATGATTTTCTAGGTACAGTTAGTGCAATATCACTTTGATATACTTGAAAATACTTTGAAACACTTTAAAGCCATTTTTATAAATTTTATTCTTTGCGTTACTGGACTTAGGCTTTGTAGGACAATAGTCATAGGCCTTCGTAGACTTGTCAAAAGCCTTTGCCACACTCAATAGGGACTTGATCTGGGCTGACATTCTCAAGGTCGGATGTCCACAGAAGTTTGTGAATATCCACACCCATTTAGACCTGAAACACCTATATGTTGTTATACCTTTCAGGCTGGGAACACCTCTGTGTGTAGTTGTTGCTATATACAGTATATAGCAACATTAATTGTTTTTAAATGTTTGAATACGTTTTGTTTTGTTTTTCAGAAAACTTCAAATCATGTCAGGATTTAGAAGGCGTTTTTAGAATTGGCCTCAGGTCTAAATGGGTTTTAAACCCTATGCTTTGTTTATCATTATTTCCATGGGCCATATACTTAGTTGACCATATTCCCATGAGCTACACTAAATATCTTTGCCAAAAATAGCTGATCTACAAGCTCACAGCGCGAGTAGATCAGTGTTAGGGTTCAAGTGGATATCCTGCCATTGTGTGTGTATACAATACATTCACGTGTACAGTACATACCGTACAGTACACTGGCATATCACATATCACATAAAAGCTTGCTGCGCTTCCTCCTGTGTGTAATCTAAGGTGACATGAATCTTATCAGGGGAGATCGAAGGTGACTGAGTGTGTGTGTGTGTGTGTGTGTGTGTGTGTGTGTGTGTGTGTGTGTGTGTGTGTGTGTGTGTGTGCGTGCGCGCGTGCGTGCGTGCGTGCGTGCGTGCGTGCGTGCGTGCGTGCGTGCGTGCGTGCGTGCGTGCGTGCTTGCGTGTGCACTGTGACCGCCTGACTTTCATGCCGTGCAGAGCTGCTAGCCGACAGCTGGAACAGATGGGCCTTCCCTGCCAATGTGGATGTGGATTAAGCTTCATTTTGTACTTCAACAACTTGCCATATACTATTGTATTGATGTATATTATTCACATTGTACAGAACACCGAATTAAAGTGAAATAATGAGCTGGAGAAACAGAGACAATGAGAGACGGGAAGAGTGGCCAAAAGACAGGGGACTCCTGTACCTCTTTACTGATTACTGATAGTGGTCGGAGTGGTTACATGTGTGGGGTTTGGGCGGATTAGTGTTCTCAGTGGATTCGACAGATCTGATGAAGTGCTGGGATCAGGCCATGACAGTAATTATTACACATGGGCTTAAAAAACATTGTGTGATCAGAGACTGGAATCATAAAATAATGCATTGTGGTTTGCAGACTGTAGATTAAAATAGCAATGCAATAGCTGCAATAACAATGCATCTATTTATTTTTCTGACACTATTAGTGTTAGAAAAGAGGTCAAATCAGCTTCTATCTTGTATTGAATTTTAATCCCTTGCTATTTATTTGCAATATTATTTTATTTTTATTTTTTTTGTTAAAAAGCTTTATGATATTCATAAAAACACGTACATCATTTATGTGTGTCCTTAAAGGGGAAATCCACCCATTTTCAATATTTAACTATGTCATTAATATAGCATAAAGGAGTTGTGTGGAAATAAGAAAAACATTTAAAAAAATTTAACATTGCAAAAAAATTTAACATTGCAAAAAAATTAACATTGCAAATTACACCATGATGAGTCATCACAGTGTAATTTGCAATGTTAATTTTTTTGCAATGTTAAATTTTTTTGCAATGTTAATTTTTTTTTAAATTTTTTCTTATTTCCACACAACTCCTTTATGCTATATTAATGACATAGTTAAATATTGAAAATGGGTGGATTTCCCCTTTAATAATGATAGAATCTGGATATCTAGATCTGATATCTGGAATCTGGATATTGTATGAGAACATTTTTGTAGAAAAAACGAAATCCCTTTATGTACTGTATGTTGAAGTTAATCCACTGTTTGAATTAATGTAATTTGCCCTTAACTGACCGCAGGCATGCAGGTGCTATGAGCTCATAATTTTGATGAGCTTGTGAAAAGTGATTAGTGAAAATGACATTATTAGCATTCCTAGCCGGCCCCACAGATAATATCTCAGATATTAAATAAATGTTTTAACCACCTTTCGTTACATATATTTTACTGGTGATTCTATATCATGAATGGTATACCCATTTGGGATGCACTATGCTTGTTTTCAGGTTAAAGTACTCCTTCTCATAGGTTTATATTGTTGTTGTTGGGCAGAAACCTTGTATCTCAACCCTGTATTTCAATTTTTATTCTTTTTTTCTTCATAAACTAATGCCCTATTCCACCATACAGCAGTGTCGCACAAAAGTAGTGAAAATAGCAGATCTACAAGCTCACCATGTGTCATGATGCGATGCGTTGTCAGCTTGTAGATCAGCAATTTTCACTATTTCTGAAGAATTTGGAAAGTGAAAACCAAAGCGGTAAAGTGTGTCTTTGGGTTTTTATAAATATTTAATTAATGAAAATATTAACAAGAGCTAATAACTACAAAGCACATTGGATCCATTGGAACACAGACTATTTTTTCCAAGGATTTCAAACTTGCACACATCTAAGCACAGAGTAAATAACAAATTAATGTACAACTCAATGTATGACAAAGCAATTTTTCTGGTGAAATCACCACACTAGTGTGAGCAAAATATAAAGTGTACTACATTTTCATTTCTATCTTTTATTGAATTTTAATCCCTTGCTATTTATAAAAAACAGTGGTGTAAATAAGAACATTTACTCAAGTACTGTACTGTAATAAGTACAATTTAGAGTACATTTACATTATAGGAGTATTTCCAATTTTCAATACTTGGTCAAAAACCCGGATGTGTGTCTCAAAGAATACATTTGATAATAATGAGTACTTTCTACTTTTGATACCAATACTTCAATATACAACTACCATCACCGATACCAATACCATCACCAAGGTTATAACAATCCATCCTAACCAGAAACCCTGGCTGAACGCTGAGGTCCGCTCGCTCCTGAAAGTGTGGGACTCTGCTTTTAGGTCTGGTGATGCACTTGCTCTCAGAGAAGCTATAGGAGGAACTTGACTGCGGGGATAAAAATGGCTAAAGCATCCTATAGTCTGAAAATCCAGGGGCACTTTACCACCAACGACCCCCGGAGCATGTGGAAAGGAATTAAGACCATCACAGACCACAGTAAGAGAGATGCTGAGTGCCCTGGGGAGCAGAGCGACGCTCTCAACACCTTCTATGCCCGCTTTGAGGCCTCCAACTCCTCCCCCTGCACCAGGCTCACCCTTCCATCAGGTGAGCTACTCCCCAGTGTGACTGTTGAGGATGCGAAGAAGGTCACTGCAGGGAGTCAAGCCCCATAAGGCTGCAGGGCCGGATAACATTCCTGGCAGGGCTCTCAAGGACTGTGCTTATCAACTGTCTGAGGTGCAGACGGACATTTTTAACACCTCTCTGTCCATGGCTGCAGTGCCTACATGCCTCAAGACTGCCTGCCACCATCATCCCTGTCTCTAAGTCCGCAACAGTGTCATGCCTGAATGACTACCGTCCAATAGCACTGACTCCGATATGAAGTCATGAAGTGCTTCGAACGGCTGGTCATGGCCCTCATAAAGGCCAGCCTCGATGACAACGTGGATCCTCACCAGTTTGCGTCAAGGAAGAACCGCTCCACGGATGACACGATATCATCCGTGGTCCATGTGGCTCTAACCCATCTGGAGACTATGAATGCCTACAGTATGTCAGACTCCTTTTCCTGCCTTTAACACCATTATTCCACAGACTTTGGTGAACAAACTGTCTGTTCTTGGCATACGCCCACCCCTGGGTCTTGGACTTTTTAACCAACAGGCCACAGGCTGTGAAAATCTCCCATCATCCTCAACACTGGCTCCCCCCAGGGATGTGTCCTGAGTCCCCTGCTGTACACCCTGCTAACACCTGCCTGGGTACCTGGCCTTACAGTCATATTATGACTGTAAGGCCAGGTACCCAAACAACCATATTGTCAAGTTCGCAGATGACACAGCTGTGGTGGGACTAATCTCCAACAACAACGAGGTGGAGTACAGGCGAGATATAAAATAACCTAAAATATAACCTCTGCATCAATGTGAAGAAGACAAAGGAGATGATTGTGGACTTTAGAACGAGTGGCCCCACCTCCATCCCCCTCTACATTGGCGGAGATGCTGTCGAGGTGGTCTCTAGTTTCAAATACCTGGGAGTGCACATTGCCAACAACCTGACCTGGAAGCACAACGCCAGCCTCCTTAAAAGCCCACCAGCATGTGTACTTCCTGAGGAGATTGAAGTGGGCGGGGCTGGGTACCTCTGTCCTTACTTCCTTCTACAGGTCTTGGAGAGCATCCTCACATCCTGCATCACTGTGTGGCAGTGGTGGAAAAAGTACTCAAATTCTTTACTTAAGTAAAAGTATCAATACTGCAATATAGAAATACTCTGTTGCAAGTAAAAGTCCAGGACTAAATTAAATTTACTTGAGTAAAAGTACTAAAGTATTGGCATCAAAATGTACTTAAAGTACCAAAAGTAAAAGTACTAAAATGTTTGAAAATAGCAGATCTACAAGGTCACAACGCGTTGCGATGCGACGCGTTGTGAGCTTGTAGATTGGCTAATTTCAAATAGCCTACGTATAAAACAGGGCTAAAGTGATTAATGTATGTTTCATAATATCATAATTTATATCTGCAAAGTAACTACTAACTAATGTTTTCAAATAATTGTAGTGGAGTTAAAAGTACAATATTTGCCTCCGAGATGCAGAGGAGTAGAAGTAAAACTTAAGCATTGGAAATTGGAAATACTCAAGTTAAGTACAAATACCTCAAAATTGTACTTAAGAACAGTACTTAAGTAAATGTACTTTCCACCACTAAATAGTTACTTTCCACCACTGCTGTGTGGCATGGAAACTGCTCTGCTGCAGACAGGAAGGCTCTGCAGCGGGTGGTGAAGTGAAGTCTGCTAAAAAAAAATCACTGGAAGCTACATCTACACACTATCAGTGACATCTACACCAGCAGGTGCAGGAAAAAGGCCACCAGCATCATGAAAGATGCCACCCACCCTGCACACAGTCTGTTTTACCCCCCTCTGCTCAGGCAGGAGGAGGCTGCATAGCATTAAGGCCAGTATACCACCAGGCTAAAGAACAGCTTCTTCCCTGTAGCTGTGAGAATCATGAACTCTAGACCTTGAACTGTGATCATTGCATTAGTGATCTAGTGATCTGTGAGACTACCCGTGAACTTTGCACTATGAACTGTCTGTGACACATGAATTGTTTTTTTTAATGCTGTTTTTAATGCTGCTGCTTTTAATACTGTTGTTGTTTATTTTGTGTTTTGTGTTATATGTTGTGTTTAGTATTTAGTGTATTTATTATTTATTTATTTTTTGTTCTCTATGGAATGACAATAAAGCTTCTTGAACTTGAACCTTGAATAATACTTTTACTTAAGAATTTGAGTACTTTTTCCACCACTGATAAAAAACATGTATGTCATGTGTGCGTGGTGGCCTTTCCACCGCTAGATGTCCCCAGTGTTCCTAACAAGCGATGGAATTGAGACGTTATTTTGTTTTTGTCACGTGACCGGAAGTTACCCGTTGGAAGTCCACCAGTAGGGAAGGTAGCGTCGTTATTTACGTCCGCGGGGCTGTCATGTAACTTTAGAATTCTGCTCGTTAAATTAGAATAAACATATCCTTGGAAGGATTTAGCTTTGTTCTCTCTGTGAATAAACAACGCGGATACAGATAATTGCTGCCTGGCTTGTCACTTTACTGTCCGCTGCTGTCTTTCTTTCGGTTTGGGACAGTTGACATTAGCTATAACTGTTAGCCTGGGATCACAACCTTGTCCAGTCAGTCTGCGTTGTTTAGTTCCCCTGTGTTGTTGTTGTCTGGTGCCAGGCAGCTTTCTTTAACACTAGACTTTAACCCATTGAGGACGTCCTGGTTTTTAGAACTATAGCGTCTATTCTGACGGGCAGATGACTGTCTGACCTCATCATCATGCCATGCAGCTGAGGAGGTACTGACCAGTACATTCCTCTGGACATGATGACATGGACAGTATAAAACCGTTGGGCTTCAGCTTGAACAGACTGTCCAGATGTCTCGGTCCATAATCCATATCTCCATGAGGACTTTCAGAGGTCGTCCTCACCTGCAGTGAGTCTACAATATCATAAGGATGTTGTTGTAAAAGAGAATATGTCAGGACCGGTTTGGTACTGTAGCTAGTTGGTTACAGTGGTGGACAATGTGTGCAACCCCAGATAGTTGCCATACATAGATACTGTACTTGAGTCAAAGTAAGACGCTCCTTGTGAAAGTGAAAAGTGAAAGTTGCTCTGTGAAATTTGCACTTCAGTTAAACTACTGCATGATTTTTCAAGGGGAAAACATTTCTGGGGCATAGATCACTCTTTCCTGTTACACGTATATGCCATTGAATACTTTATTAACAGTTTGCCATTTGTACAGAGGGACGGTTAACAATGATTGTTAAAAGGATAACACAAAAGCCCTATAGGGCTTGTTTCCATTGTGGTCCTGTGTATTCAATTCATTAAGTCACACTTAGTGTCCTAAAAGATAGAGAAACGGTCCTGTACATTCTGTTGCTAGATGAATATTGTAGGTTAATTGTTTTGGTTTCTCTCTATAATAGACACTGAATAACCTCCACCATTGGTGGAGGCTGGTGGATGTAAAACCTGAGAACCTTCATCGTCCAAGATTTCCTCCCACAAGTTTATCTTTGAGCCGCTCCCCACTCCCCCTCCTCCCTGAGTCCTCGTCATGTTGGAGGGACTTGTCGCCTGGGTACTTAACACATACCTGGGGAAATATGTCAGCAACTTAAATACAGACCAGCTCTCCATCGCCCTTCTTAAAGGTAAATTCAACATGCATGTGTGTTGTGGTGTTGGATGAGATGTGTGGAAGGGATGGATAATCATAAAAACATACAGCAAGTTATTACATGTATTAGTCATTTTGGAGAAAAAGTGCATGAGCATAGTAGCTGATATCTGTTCCTAGACATTAGTGCAAGAAGAGTGTCATGAAGATTAAGGTGCAGAGTATCGGCAAGTGTCAAGTTCAACCATATAGTCCTCAAACAACCTGGATTCGAACTTTGTGTCTCCTGCAAGGGGAAACCAAACTTTCGTATTGCTCATTGCTCAGGGAAATACACTGCTACACAAATTTGCCATGAAACACTATTGTGACATTTTAGACTTTTCACACTGTGTTACCTCAGTTTTGATGATGATATTCATTAAATACAGTGTATTCAAGATTCAAACCAATAGTGTATGAAATGTTGGTGTGGCATGATCTGGCATCATGCTCCACCAGACTAAAGTGTCAGTGTGTAGTGTACATTGTTGATAATAATAATATTATAGGGTGTACTGTACAACAACTGTTAATATCTACAGAGTACAGACACTTAAGGATTGTCTACACAGAATATATGTAGATGCAACAGAAGGCTGGCCAAAGTAGTGCAAAAGCCTTGAATATTATGTGTTGAACTGTAGCAGTAATAGTAATGGGATATTTTTAAACAGCAATACCTTGTTTTCCAGCTTCCAAATGTTTGGTCTTTAAAGTCTTTAAAATGTACAGTAGTAGAGTGAAAGTCATAAGTATCCAAGTATGCATACATTTTGTAAGTATCCAACCAACTAATTGGTGAAGTTGGTTGAACTCTCCAGGTGCTGAATTATTTTCCTTTTGTTTAAAAGGACCTTGCCAGATGACAAGGTGTTTCACAGTGTTAAATTAAGGTCTTGATAAATGAGTTTGCAATCAGCAGAGATACATGCATACATATAATGCCCCAAACAAGAATTTCAGTGAATGGAATAATAGTTATGATCCAGAATGTTGTATCTGTGGGGAAATCATGAAACTAGTCGCTCGTTCAGTAAAGTTTCTTGCTCTTTCTCAGGGGCGGTGGAGCTGGAGAATCTCCCTCTGAGGAAGGATGCCCTGCGAGAGTTTGATCTTCCCTTTGAAGTCAAAGCAGGTGAGTAGTTTTATAAAACGGTTTTACTTGAGCCACGCACTATATATATAACAACCATTACTCAAGATTAGGGGATAACACTTCTTTGTTCATCCACTAGTCAAGTTTATTTTGTAGAACAGAATAGAGTAGTAGCCAAATTGTCTGAATACATGGTTGATTCAGCCAATGGCCTCCTCTCTTCTATCTAATTTGAATGACATTTGAGGTGAAGTGGATAAGTCATTTGGATACAAGGATAGAAAACAACATCTCTGGGGTTGTTTTTCCCATCAACTCTTGGTTGTCTTCTCCCTGCTCAACACTGGTGGACACATACAGTAGTAACAAAGTACATTTACATTTTGGGGGGAAATGTCCAAATTTTAATACAGCAATGCATTGATATAAAAATAAATGTTTTAAAAAGCATGTACTGTTGAATACTTAAGTATTTTTTAAAGCAAGTACTCCAGTACTTTAACTCAAACACAAATTTGATTTAGCAATTTTCACTTATAGTTGAGTAATATTTGACCAGGAGTATAATTTGACTCAAGTACTGGAGTTAAGTACTTTGTCCACCACTGCTGCTCAGCAGTCATCTCATGAGCCTGTCAGTCTATTCAGGAAATGCTTGCAAATGGAATCTGGATTTTCTTGCCTGGTAACTGTGGTCTAATCTACTAAGACTGGAAAGACACACCTTGTCTTGCAGGACTGCAATCTAGTTATGTCCTATTAGGTACAGTGTATATTACCTTGCCAGCTATCTGGTTTTGCAGGCTGCTGCTCAACAATTGGTTTACATGCATATTTCAATAGAGGCATTGCACAGAATGTTTGTGTAGTTCTCTGTCTTCCAGTATGGAAGACTGGTACCATTGGTATGGCTGGGCAATATGACTTCAATTCAATATCACGATAATTTCAAACTTTTGCCTCGATTCTGTTTAATGAACGATTTAAAAAAGGGAAAAAAAGTAAATAAAATAGCAGATCTAAATCCAAAAGCTCCCAATGCGTTGCATAGCGACGTGCTATGAGCTTGTTCATCGGTTATTTTTGTACACCACCATTGTATGAACGAATCAGATCTAATAGATCCGCTATACAGGGTTAAGTGGTTAATCAGATCTAATAGATCGACTACTTTATTAGATCCACTATAATGAATTCAAACAGATGACTGGAAACGATTATGACGATTATACAAAATAATTACAATGATCTCAAATAATTTTGATCAGGCAAGGCAGGATTATGTAATAATTGTCACAGGTCCTGGTGATTATTCATGCAATGTAATTCTCTGTATTAGAATGCATGTCATTCAACATCAGGAATGTACCGGCCTCCTTCATTTGCTATCTTAATAAACTATTCTCATCCATCCTTTATCTTGCAGCCCCAGCTGTGGAATGTGACCTGTGTTGACACAGGCATGCTCCTTCTATGTGTACTGGGGGCTATTAGGGCAGACCTTTGCATTCTTTCTCTTGAGCATTGGTTCTCAAATTGGGGTCCGGGGACCCCCAGGGGTCCTTGAGGGGGTTCCAGGGGTCCACAGCAAAATTAGTTCATATTTCCAGTTATGCAAAGCGTTATCTATTTACTAACCCTAGCACTTGCAAACCAACAGCAACATAATGTTTGAGGGTGACAAAATGTATTTTAATGCTTAGAATGTTCTGGATTTAATAATGACATTTCTTTGATACTTTATTTGTAGATTCTCCACAGCACAAGATCAAAGATGATGATGTTCAGGATGCTCTCTTTACTTTACTTTCTTCAGTCGATCCCTTTTATCTGATCTGGTCCAATGTTGTTGTGGGTCAACAGGCTTCATTGGGAAGATCACACTCCAGATCCCTTTCTACAGGCCCCACAGTGACCCCTGGGTCATCTCAATGTCACAGCTCAACCTGATCATCGGCCCAGCCCTGGTCCATGAGTACGATGAAGAGATGGAGAGGGAGGAGGAGAGAGAACGCAAGAAACGCCTCCTCAAGGCGCTAGAGGACAGATGGAAAGTGGGTGAACATAACCACTTGAAACCCCAGCATCCATATTCTTGGGGAAACATCAGCCAAAAATATCAGATCTACAAAGTCACATTGTGTCGCATCGTCATGACGCGTTGTGAGCTTGTAGATCTGCTATTTTTGCCAAAGAGATATGGTGTGTAGAGGGAAAAAGCGCTGAGGTTCACTTTACTAAGACTAGAGGGTTTAAGTGGTTAGAAATGTGCTTGTTTGTTTTGTTTGTAAAAGCTGTATTATGTGCATTGTTTTTACTACAGTCAAATATTATATATCGTCACTGTCGGGTGGAGACCTTGTATGCCCAAAACGGTTACTTTTCAGCAAATGCGAAAAATAACCTGTTTTCCAGTGGATCGAAAGTATTCAATTATTTTAGTCACAAGCCCTTGACTATTCTTTTCATTGGTTCATTATTTATAAAATCCATAACTTCTTGTAGCTTGTAGATTTATTTTCTATTTTCGCTACCTTTGTGCGACACTCTTGTACAACGAAGTAGGGCATTCATTTACAAACAAAAAAGTTAAGTTAAAATAGGCGTTACAAGGTTTATGCTGGACAGCGACAATATTTTATAGTGATGCCAAGTTGCAGATGCAGCCCAAAGAGTTTCTTCCTATTATTAGACTAAAATGCTGTTCTATAAACAGTGGAGAAACAGAGAACTAGAGCAAATGTGTTTTGATTTGTCTTTCCCAGAGTGAGTGTGAGCAGAAGGGTGAGTCCTACTGGTACTCCGCCACTGCCTCTGTGGTCACCAGGATCGTAGAAAACATTGAGGTAAGCTGTCTGATGGGAGCAAGGGGGGGCACGGTGCAAACTGCATACAGAAACCATCTTTTAACCTCAGAATCTCTGGTACAAATCATGTGTCTGCTCTGCTGATGTGTGGTAAAGGCTCGCCCACCTAAGAGCACTGACAATAGTCCCTGTGTGGACTGAAACGTTTGCCTTACTCTGTTTGGGGAGGGTGTAGACAACCGCATGTCTAAATAGATAGAACAAAAGCGAGAGCTTCGCTACAAGTATGATCAATAAATCATCCAAAAAAATTATCATTTGCTTGGAATCGAACTTAAAATGTGTTGTCTGTCTTGTCACCATAGCTTAAAATCCAGGGTGTACACCTGCGATTTGAAGATGACTTTTCTGATCCAGAAAAAACTAATTCCTTCGGTGTGTGCATCAACAATGTAGCAGCTCAGAATTCCTCCAAAGAACCAGTAAGTAAAACAGAAAAGCTCAAATAAGGTATTTTCTGCTTAAAAGTGTTTTAAAATCTTGATATCTTTGATCTGCTTTGCAATTTTTTATTGTACTGTATGCATGAATTAGTCATCTTGCCTTTCCTATGTGTTGTGTAGTTGATAAATCGCTGCTTTACAGGATATTTGACTTTTAAATAAGTTACCTGAGGAGGTTAATGTTAAAGTTTGTTCAGGAACATTTTTTTACCATATCAGATGTGTTGTGAGAGAACTACACATAACTGTAAAAATAAAATAAAGATTTAATAAATGAAGGCTTCAAACTGTTTTAATTAACCACTTTCAACCTGGCACACCTTTTTTTGGACATGTTTTTAAAGGTAACATTTAAAAAGAATTGTCAGAAATAGCGAATTAGCAGATCTACAATCTCACAACGCACTTTGTTTAATTTTTTTGTAGCCATTAAAAAAGGTACATTGCGCATGTTTGGGAAAACCTAACCCAGCTAATAGATTTTGTCCTACCGCCAGGCCCAGAAGCTCTTCAGGCAGAAACAGCTGGAGATTTCAGATTTCAGCGTTTACTGGGATACAGAGTGTGAAATGCTGGGGAAACTTCCTGCCAATCAGATCCAGGTCAGTCACAGATGTGGAGATTTAATAATATCACTGAAGGAAAAACACAATATATTAAAAGTAACTCAAACACAGAGGCTGTCTGAGGGAATCCCTAGACTATAGCGCCTAGAGTGTCAAAATGATCAAACATAGCGTAGAGAAAACATACAGCATGTACTGTATATTCAGGGAGCAGCATCAGAAACATAAGTGAACTCAAAATGCCCACAAAATCAGAGGAAGGGCAGCTAAAATTGCTTTCCGTATTAACATCAGGCCAGTTTTGTGAGTTTGCAAACTACTAGTCTTGCATAGGCAGATCATAGGTGAAGCCTGGTTAAGTTTTTAACGTCTAGGGGGCAGCAAACTCACAAAATTGTCCTGGTGTTAACAGTTTAATAATTAAGTTTAATATCCTGTAAGTAAACTAAGCTTTGAGGATATCCCTGGTTTAAGGAAACATTAATTGAATTCATGGAAAATGTCTGACCCCACAATGTTCTCCACTGCCAGTGAACTAATTATATGAACTCCTCTTTCATCATTTCCTGGTTGAGCAGGATGCCATGACAAAGTGCATGCAGAGCCGTGAGCACCAGTACATCTTTGAACCTGTGTGCGCCTCGGTATTGCTGAGAAGAAATGCGTCCAAAGAACCACTGAGGTCCCGCCACACCCCACGAATTGAAGCCCAAGTTCAGCTGGAACCCATGTCCTTACGCCTGTCACAGGTTTGCACCGTCTCAACTAGTGACCTTGTGCCTCCTATGGTATTTCTGAGTGATTCATAAACTTAGTCACCCTGTTTCACCTGCACTGCTGCCTTGTTTGTTGTTAGATCCAGTACCAGCAGATCATGGCTTTCCTCAAAGAGCTGGACCGTAGGGAGAGAGAGATGCACTACCGCCAGTGGAGACCCAAAGTTCCTGTTGTTGGGAAGTATGTTCATAACAGACTTTAATAAGGTTTATTTTCTTACACAGAAACATGATTTTAAGGTCTTATGGAACTTAATGGAAGTATGCCATTTTAAGGGTATTACTGGGGAAGAAAAATGAATTGCTATCATTAAAATCACTTCGTAAAATACAATGTATAGACTTGCTTTTCCCTCTTGTGTTGACTTTTATTTTTTGTTTTATTTTAAGATTATTCTATTTTTAGTTAAATACAGTAGTCCAATATAGCAACCCTTTTACAGTAAGTGAAATCCTACCCTGAAGGAAATGACTGCCAGTTCATATAACGTGTGTCATGGGACTCATTCACTGCTCAATTAGCTACTGAACAATAGTCAAGTTGTGTTGCATTGTTGTTGTTGTGTGTCTTTACAGTTGCCGTCAGTGGTGGCTGTTCGCTATCCAGGCCAACTTAAGTGAGATCAGGGAGCAGCGTCGGAGGGGTAGCTGGTCCTTTGCCCTGCAGCGAGCACGGGACGCCCTGCTCTACACCAACCTCTACTTCCAGAGGCTGACGGGAACACCCCTCAGCCCAGATGAGGAGGTAACACTTTAACCACCCTATATACAGTACTAGTGTTTCGCAAAGTGGGGTCCGGGGACCCCCAGGGATCCTTGAGGGAGTTCCAGCCGGTCCCCAGCAGAATTAGTTAACACATTCACTGCCAGGGGTTTTCTAAAACAGGCTGTAGCTTCTGCCAGCATTTTTAAGCATTCTGACTAATCTTTCAAGAACCATAGAATATTTATCTAAATATATATATATTTTTTTTTTATTATTATTATTATTTTTATTTTTATACAAGCTCACAATGCAAAAAGTATTGGAAAATAATGGGAAGAATTTAGAATATATGGGGGTCCACGGCCAAATACATATTAATTTGGGGGGTGTTGACATGAAAATGTTTGAAAAGCACTGCTATATACTTTGTTGTACATCAAATAGCATAAATTATCTAAAGATTGTTTGTTCTCCTATTATGACACACCCAGAATAGGAATGCTAGGGGTTTGTGTGGTTATCTTAGAACCCCTAATTGAAGCCATATTATGATAGATGTGATTTTTCTTAATTTAGTTTATAATAATTATGATTTCATTCTTTTATTTTTAAGTTGCTGCTTATTATTATCAGCAGTTGGATTTCTTTCATTAGATTGTTCTAGATATTTTAAAAAAAAAACGTTCTTGATTGAATGTCCATTGTCTTTGTCATACAGTTTGACCTGGAGAGAGTGGAAGATGAGCAGACGTTGGAGGAACTACAGATTCTAAGGGAACTGGTCCACGACCGCTTCCGAAAGGAAGAGGAGATCGCAGAGGCAAGCTGATTTAAGATGATTAAAGATGATTTACAGTACAGTACGCAGACGCTTGGCATTAGAGAAACCCAGCCAGTACCCATCAGGATCTTTGTGGCCCCTTAGAATACCCTGTTCGGCTTCACTCATGTCAGACAAAACCATTAGCTCTTCTACAGCATGTTCAGATGGATAACATCCAGATGTTTATCCCTCACTTATATCACTGTTTTATCTGTAGTGTTGTTTTTCCAGATGTCTGTTTTCTGTCCTCACTGTTTTTCGTTCTCCATTCCTAGAGTGTGCGTGAGCCCGTTAGCAACCCTCCACCCTGTTTAGTAGTCAGCACCATCCCCAAGAGCGGCAGCTCTGGGATGATCCAGTACCTGCAGTCCTGGTTCCCTGGTTGGGGAGGCTGGTATGGAGATACCCAGGTCCCAGAGGAACTCCTACCAAGCCCTGGCACCTGGGATATGTTGGGTGAGAAACACTTTATACGCTGAGGCGCTCAAACTCTAATCTACGAGCTCACAATTTGACACGTTGTGAGCTTGTGTATTGCTATAATGACATGCCCAGAATAGGGACGGCAGGTTGAAAAGTGGTTAGCATAGTGCTAACAATGAATTTGAAAATTAATAAAGAGATAAATGGAAAAAGCAACACGAAAACAACCTGGTAAGCAATACGGAAAAAACAAGTCGGGGTTTAGCAAAATGGGTGTTTTCCTGATTTCACCACTTCTGACCAAGGTCACAGTTTAGCATTTTTAATTCGTTTTTAAGGCGGGTTTGCTAGTTAGGTTTTTTTATTTTCTTTTTTGAAAAGGCTTAGTTTTTAGGTTTTAGTTTTATTTATTTTTTCTGTTATATGGATTAGTCATGGGCAAGATTCAACAAGTTCAGAAAAAGCTAAACAATGCAGATATTCAAGATTTGTAGCATGTCGCAATGTGAGACATTGTGAGATTGTAGAGCTGTTATTTGAATTTTTCGACTAAAACTAAGGACATTTTCAATATGATGTTACAGTAGTTTTAGGTAGTTTAATAAACAATACAGTTTCAATTAGCTACAGTATATAAAGCCTTATTTGTATTGCAGTTAACTAAATGTTATTCCAATTTTAGTTATACTAAATACTATAATTACCCTGCTCCTGACGTCAGCAGAGACAGAGGACCTGTTTGACCCACTGGAGGACTCTCAAACACTGAACACGTTCACCAGGAGAGACCACCTGTTTGCTCGCATGGAGTTTCTGTTGGAGAAGGGCAGTGTGACTCTGTTCCACCAGGACAGGAGAGGGGACACCCTGAACGAAAGTGGGGTCATCCAGCTGGAATTCTCAGGTACATGTGAGCAGTTCATTGAAGGAACTGTTCTCTTCGAGCTTGATTAATATTATTATTCTGATGATGTATTTGGAAAACTTTCACATGAAACAAAATGTCAGAGAGAACCATTTCATGTAATATTCCAAGGAAAAAAAGTAAATCACAAGAAATATATCACACGAGAGGAAAACTTAAAAGACAATATGTTTGCATAAATAAAGAAACATTTTTATAGATAATATTTTATGCAATATAACCCTGGACTTCGCAGTATGATGAATAGCGAAAAAAGCCGATCTACTAGCTCACAACACATCGCAACGTTTAGTTAGCTTGTAGAGCTGTTATTTTAGATTTTTTTTAAAATCATGCAATGTTTTGAATTTTGGGGAAAATTCGAGAACGTTTCCCCCAAAATAGGGATTTCAGGGTTAATGCAATACAGTGGTTTTCTTTTCTTGTCAGGGGTTAAGGTGATAGTGGAGTCCCTACCTCGCTCTGAGTCTTCTATGCTGTCTGTCAAGCTTGGGGGATTGTTCCTCAGGGACCTGACCACACAGGGCTCCATCTTCCCTGTTCTTGTGGCTCCAAAAACTGTGAGTAAAATACACATAGGCGTTGTCGGGCAGAAACCTTGTATCTCCATATTTCAACTTTTAATGTTTTTTTTCGTAAATAAATGTCTTACTTAGTCGTACAAAAGTGATGCGTGAAAGTAGCGAAAATAGCCAATCTACAAGCTATGAGCTTGTAGATCTGCTATTTTTGCTATTCATTCATCAAACAAAGTATTAACACAAGCTTTTGACTAAATAAAATAAAATAACTACAGTGGATCAATTGGAACACAGGTTTTTTATTAAAAAAAATTGGACATACAAGGTTTCTGCCCGACGTCATTCTAGGATCGCAAGTTTTAAGATACGATAAGCATTTAAAGTAGGAAACTAATAGGTGTCGTGCTGTTAAAAGCACTATAAACGTATGCAGTGCCTCCTTGCGTAACTTTGTAGCACATGTTTTAGTCTTGTGCTTATCCTCAATAAATATAATGTAAATGAGGAGTATCTACATAATTATGTAATTAACAATGTTAATCGTTGGGCCATTGTTGCAGGACAAGGTTGTCATTGCCGTCCATCAACCAGGGCAGTCCAGCAGGAGTTCAGGTGAGATTTCTATTCTCTGTGCTCTTAAACTGACAGTTTGTATCAGAATATCGTCACTGTTGGTCGGAAACCTTGTCTAAAACCGTTACTTTGTTTGGAAAATGGATCCCATGTTATTATTTAGTCACAATTGTTGATACTTTTCATTGATAAAGTATTTATAAAATCCACAGACAGACTTAAACACCAGTAGCGAAAATATCCAATCTACAGTACTATACAAGCTGCAACGCATTGTGAGCTTGTAAATTGGCTATTTTCATTACTTTTGCGTGACACTTGTATAACGAAGTATGGCATTCATTTACGAAAATGATATGTGCAATTATGCTCTCTATATGATGGGTGCTTTGAGTCGGCATGCATCAGTCCCCGTCCTCCACTTCCCAACTTGTATACATGTGCATACGTTTTCTTGGTGTTTGGCAGGAACCAATACAGATTCTTCTGCTGCACCTGTGTTTGAGATGATCTACGAGCGTAACCCTGTGAGGTGTAAATTTGAGAGAAGACTTGAAGTGAAGACTAGTCCTCTGAACATCATCTACAATCCACAAGCAATCAAGAAAGTGACAGAGTTCTTCTACAAAGGACGGGTCCACCCTTCCGGTGAGTCAGTTACAGACATTTTTACACCATGGCTGAAGGCCAAGATGTCTAGAACAGGGTTTATCTGTATGTACAGTATTCTTTGTTCTCAAACTGCACACCACTTATTTACTACTAGTAACTAACTATCAATCAGAGCATGTGAGCGGGAGCGGGGAGCGGAGCGGCGGGATTTTGAATTGAGCGTGGAGCCGGTTTAAAAATGGGTCAGAGCATCTTCGGAGCGGGACCGCCCTCCCATCAGATGCCGCTCTGTGCGCGCCAAATCGCCAATGAACAACGCGTGCCCGGCCCCAGTAGACCGGTCCACAATGCACCTGTGCTTTGTATACATACATCACTATTGTGCTTAAAAGAAAATCCCACAACAAACATGGAGTTTGCCAAGTATTTAAAAAAAAATTACAGACAAAACGTACAGATGTACTATTCATATGAAAGAAACAGAAGATTGTGACGACGAGATGGAATGTGGCGAGAGTATATGTCAGTAAAGATTGAAATTGGAATCTGAAAAGACACATCGCTAGGAAACATGACGACATACTTCGCCAACATACTGAGAGGAGATAAAAAGGTTTGTTGTCATTATTAGCCGTTTTGAAATAGGGCATAGCAGTGGCGGCCATTTTCTGGTTCCACTTCAAAATAGTCAATGCATTTTTCCCATTGACATTTCCAAAAATGTTTATATCAATTCATTTAAGCCTAGAATCAAGCCATCCAGGATCCTGGTGAATCATGACCATTAACACCTTTACCGCCGGGCCCGTAGTTCTACGGGCCGTTAAATCCAACGGTTAAGCGCCGAGCCCGTAGTCCTACGGGCTGCGGTCTTTTCGCGCATGCGCGGTCCGGGTGCACTTTCGGAATTTTTTTGATCCACTTCCGTTTCCGGTTTGATGACAGGAAATAGAATTATTTGGGATCCGGTTTCGACGATCACGCCCGCTCCCATTCTACAGACGAAACTGAAACTCAATTCTCTTCCTGTAGTTTTTTCTCCTCGCATTTCACTGTTTAACGTAATCCGCTCTAACTCAAACATGGATGCCCCGTTTGACACGTGGTTTTCACTGGGAGATACAGGGAGATCTCGCGGATGTAAACAGACCGTTCACGGCTCAATCTTAAGGATTTTAACAAGATCTATGGCGACATGAAAAAAACAAAAAAACAACAAAAACACCTTGGCACTGGTGAGTACATTATGAGATTAACCTCTGGCGGTGGATGTGTTAAACATTTTTTTCTGTGATTCTTTTTTTATTATATATTCAATTATATGATATATTATATTTAATAAATACCCTTTGTTTTGCCGTTTTCAAAAAAGTTTTTTCACAGAATCAAACGTTTTATGATCATGATTCCCCAGGATCCTGGATGGCTTGATTCTAGGCTTAAAATAATTGATATAAATATTTTTGGAAATGTCAATGGGAAAAATGCATTCACTATTTTGAAGTGGAACCAGAAAATGGCCGCCACTGCTATGCCCTATAGGTAATTTGCAAAAGCCAGCATATAATGTAGACCTAATAAGCATGCGTTTGTTTTATAGATAAAGAGTCGCAGCAACAACAAACAGAGAAACAGAGTGAGCAACTGCAAAAGTTTTTCACTGGGAGAAAGGGCCCTACCGTGACACGGGAAAGAAAAAGGGAACTGGATGAATCATTCTTTAAAATGATATACATGGACTACGAACCTCTAAGTAAAGGAGAGCGTGAAGGAATGCGACACTTTGCCAGTATGGCCCAACCAGGTTATACTCCGCCCTGCTACAATACTGTCCGGGACACTCTTATGCCAAATGCCATGCAAGAGATGGAAACCAAGCTAAGAGATCTACTGGAAAAGGGTGAAGGATTCGTTCTCTCAGCTGACATTTGGACAAATAGAAGAGGGCACAGTTTCCTTGCCCTTGTGGCGAGTTTCATAGATGGGACGTTCAAGGGCCACACGGTTCTGTTAAGCTGTGAGCACATACAGGGGCACCATACCGCAGACCGCATTTACCAAAAGTACAAAAGTGTGCTGAAAAATTGGAACATTCATCGACGCGTGATTCGGGTTGTGACTGATAGTGCCAGCAACATGATCAAGGCATTAAATATCCTCCCTGACCTTGAAGAGGAGAAGGAGGATGATGAAGTGGCCACGCCCGATGATGGACAGGAGGAAGAGGATGAAATTGTGGTACTACCTGCGCTCTCACAAAACCAAGTGGACGATGTTACCAATAATGTAGAGAATATGATAAACGAGAACTTCGCCGTGTCAAGTTTACACCTGCGATGCCCAATTCATCTGCTTCAGTTAGCTATCAAAGACGCTATTAACGAGCATGATGATATAAATCGCCTGTTGCTTAAAGTTGGGAAGCTGGTGAAAAGTGTGCGCAAGAGTTGTCTGAACACGGAGAAAACCGACCATCTGGGTGTACGACCCACCACTGCTTGCCCGACACGATGGAGCAACCAGTTACACATGATCGTGTCTGTCCTTAAATTGTTTGAAAAAGATCCATTATGGCAAAGCAAACTTAAGACTACCGCTGCAAATCTCACCTTAAATGACGTGCGTCGGCTGACTCACCTTGTCGAAGTATTGTCACCGCTGGCTGACCTCACAGACAAAATGCAACAGGAGTTTGGGAATTTAGGGATGATTCTCCCCTCTGTCAACGAGCTCAAATCCCTGCTCGTCAATTCCAATGTTGCCCTTCCAATAGGTATTGCTTCGTTTGCAGAAACACTGGCCAATAATGTGTCAACCCGCTACAGAATGTACTATGATGATAAACACATCGTCTTAGCGTCAGTATTAGATCCTCGTTTCAAAACCGAGTGGATAATCCGAGATGATTTGGTTTGCAACAAACTTGGAGACATTCGTGACCTCCTCGTCAAAGAAACGGAGGAAATTACCGCAGCAGGTCAACCCAGCGGCGCCGAATCAACCACCACATCCCCTGATCCCGCACCTGATGTAATCAAGAGAGCTCGCATGTTCGGGTCGTATTTATCAGAGAAGCACGCTGCAGGAGATGTGAAAAGTGAAGTTGAAAGCTACCTTTCCTCCCCAAGATCGAACCCAAATGAAGATGTCCTTGACTTTTGGAAAACAAACTCCACAGCCTTTCCACGCCTGACTAAAGTAGCCCGCAAAGTATTCAGTATTCCCAGTGGCTCTGCCAGTGCAGAAAGGATGTTCTCAGCTGCTGGTCTGATGTCAAGAAACCACAGCATGAGTTTGAAGCCTCAGACTTTGGCCAAACTAGTGTTCTTGAAAGTTAACTCAAAGGTACTGTAGGCAGTGCACACAAGCACAATAAGTTTTATTATATGTTTAAATGCACAAAGTGACAAATAACGAATAGCCTAATTTATCGCAAAAGGCAATAGGCCTAAAGTTCATTAATGGCTACTATGAACGACTGTCTTTCTTTATTTGGCCTATATGCTACAGCAGCCAGCAGGGCTTTTATTATTTTATTTCACACATTATAATGTAGCATTCTTTTTTTTTCTTTTTTGTATACATTTTCTGTAATGTAGCCTAAAGCCAACAGCACTTGATTGTATGGAACTTTTCAAATAGCGAAGTAGGTCTAAGCAAGCACATTGAATATATATTGTGTATTGTGAACACATATTGTGTATTTTCTTTAAGTGTGTTTTACTGTGAGACGTTTTGTAGTCATGTCGATTTAGTTAGTTAATTAATATACGTTTGATAACAAGCCTACTGTGTTGTTGTGTTCAGTGGCATAAAAGGCCTACGGTCTTCTCCGACATACATTTTTAAGAGTGTCATTATACTTGGCCCCAGTGTTTTTTTTCTACCTACCTGATTGATTGATTGATTGAATACTTTATTAACAGTTTGCAAAGAGGTACAGTGGTATGATTATACAAATAGTGCCAAAGGGATAACACAAAAAGCTTATTTATTATTGGTACTGTGTATTTTGGTCCTGTGTTGATGCCGGTGCTAAATAAAAAAGATACCGTACCTCGGTTGGCAAATTTGAACTTGGTCTGCTCTTCTTCAGCTAGAAACTTAAACCATGAATTTGAAAGTTATTCAGTGACATTTAAATTATGTTTGTGTGGTTAAATATATTACCATAATATAATAATGCACTTATTTTAAACAATACAGAAGGACAACTAGGCATATATAGGCTTCTCTTATTTAACTAGACTTACTAGGCCTAGTTAAATATGGTAATATAATAGGCTACATTATTACCTATAGGCTAATAATTGATATAATTCATAAATAACAAAATCCTAGCTATTTTAAATGCTCCAGAAAAGAGCGCACTGGAAACTAGGGTCTTCAGGCAATGCCGATGTGTTTGCCGATGTGTTTAATTAGCCACTCAGGATAACAGGCTTTTTTTTCTGGGGCGACCGGTGTGCAAATGAAGGTGAGCGATGGAGCAGGGGGGGGGGGGGGGGGGGGGAGAGTCAACATGAGCGAATAGCGAGTGTGACAACAGCCCTGTGGAGCGGCATTTCCCCCCGCTCAGCTCCGCTCACATGCTCTGCTATCAATAGCTAAAGATGGGACAGGAAGGCCAGGCCAGTCCACGCCGTTATTAGACTCTGTCAATGAACTGTACAACTGTAAGGGCTGGCCATAGCTGAATGGGTAGAGAGGCCACATGGGAAACCTGGTCCCAGCTTTGATTCCCGACCCCGGCTATGTGTCGAAGTGTCCCCGAGCAAGACACTTAAACCCTAACTGCTCCCCTCGAGTGCTCATCAAAACCATCTGAGCAGCCAGCTGGGTGAAGCTGAAAACTGGATTTCCCCTGTGGGTTTAACCAGGTCTCCCCTTTCACCCTTTCCCTCTAGTAGTGATGTGCTGCTCAATTATATTTGATGAAAGTGCCAAGAAACTCATTACGACATCATGGTGGTCAGGCCACTCAGCAATATCGATGTCAGTTTCAGAATCAGAAAGACTTAATCGTTTCACCTAAAAAAAATACTTACTTGAATAAATGATGATGAAATGCATTCGCCCAGGCTTCTCATACTTCAGTCAGGGATTAGAAAAGAACATTTACCAGAACATGAACATTCCAAAGAAATGCACTAAATGTTTATCCATTATGTAATCAGTTGAAAGTTACATTTGTGTTGCTAAAATACTCATTTGTTTCCCAGGTTTTGGATACCAGTCAGAATTGGAGCTGAGAGTAGCAGAAGCTGCTAGGAGGCAGTACAACAAGCTGAAGATGCAGACCAAAGCAGAGATCAGACAGACTATTGATCAACTGCTTGTTGGAGAGTTCATTGTAAGAAGTAGATTAAGTGAAATCTAATGTGAAATTGATGATTAAATCACATCCAACTAAATCCTATTGTTATATTTGCCTTGGCAGGAGAACATTAAGCGCTGGACCATGAAACTGGACATCTGCGCGCCCCAGGTGATTTTCCCTGATGACTTCCAATCAGACGACCCTATGCTAGTCGTGGTGGATTTGGGCCGAATTCTACTTACCAACTCTCAAGGTAAAATAGCATACACAACAGGCCCAGCGTCATGGGGGGGCGTGAGGGGGCGACACCCCTCAACCGGACCATCTCAGCCCCCTGCCAGTAAAAAAAAACAAACCTTCTGGTACTTTTTAATTATTAGCGTTTCGGCGTCAAGCCTCCCTCCGCGTGTTAACTCATTCAGTGCCATTGACGTGTAACACGTCCATTTTTTCCAAAGCCCAGGGTGCCATTGACGTGTAACATGTCCAAACAGTGTTTTCAGTGTTTACACTAGATGGCGCTGTTCCTCAACCTATGAGCCACCATTTCAGACTCGGTCACACAGAGATCTAGAAAAACCATGTATGTCCATGAAATAAAATTAAAAAAAGAGAAACCTTTTCCAATGGCTCTAATGGAGTTACAACATTTAGCCACAATCTTATAGGCAAAAAATCATTAAAACATTTGTTTTAATAACGGATCTACAAGTTTGGGTTTACTTTTTATTTATTTATATATACTGTAGATACAAGGTTTCCAACCGACAGTGATGATATCAGCCTTTCTATGGCATTTCAGTTTTATAAAATCATCTTATACCTGTTATTTGTGTTCTTTTTGAAGATGATACCAAGGCCAAATCAAAAGCCACTCAACCTGAAGGGGAGGAATTGAGTGATGATGAAGATGAATATCAGACTCCACTTGGCACACCCCCAGAGTCTCCAGCTCCTGAACCAGAAATGCCTTTCAAAGAACAGCCCAAGAATCCTGAACTTTCATGCCTTACATCCCCCGGAAGTAGCCAGGCATACAGCAGGAAGCTTTATGAGAAGTACTATCTGTCCTTCAAGGACCTGCAGATCATGGTTGGCCGCTATAAGGACAACTGGAAACACCTCCAGGAGAGTGAGGTAGGGCCCACCCATGTTGTGGAGAAGTTCAACGTCTTATTGCAACTGGAGCAGAGACTTCGCTACACTTCAGACCCCCAGCTGCCCGGCGCAGTCCTGTCTGCAACCCTCCCTGACCTGAAGGTTCACATCAACCTGGAGAAAATGACTGCCCTCAGGAGCTGCCTGGCCAGGCTGTATGGCCCCCCTGCGGGGGAAGAGGCAGAGGAAGGCGAAAATGAGAAATCCCCTGACCCAATGACTCTGCGGCACGAAAAGATATTTCAGAGGGAGGACAGCTCATGGAAGCTCCAGGGTTCCGCCAAGAACCTGACCCAGAGCGTGACGACCCTGGAGCAGCACACGCGAGAAGTGCTGGTTGAATCCCGCCTCCTTCTGGCTGAGTTCAACATCAACTACATGCAGCTTGGTGTGGAGAGTGACGGGCGCTACATCTCGGTCCTCAAGGTCTTTGGCATCAATGCCCATTTTGTCAAGCGGCCTTATGACGCCGAAGTCTCCCTGACTGTCCATGGCCTTCTGTTGGTTGACACATTACAGACCTATGGCTCAGACTTTGACCTCTTGGTGGCCTCTCACAAGCACCTTAGCTTTGACTTACCAACGGGCAGCATCCGAGAGAGCCAGCCTTCATCGCCAGTCTCGCCTGAAAGAATGGCTACTGACGAAACATCCTCTGGAGTGCCTCCTTTCAGTTCCTTTCTCAAAGATCAAGAGGCCCTTATTAAACTGGAGTACCAGTTTGTCAGCTCAGACTGCCCCTCTATGAACCTGGACAGTTCCCTCCAGGTGACAACCATACAGGTCAATAGCTTGGACATTATTGTCAACCCTGAAACCATGGTGGAGCTGCTCAAGTTCATCCAGAAGTCTTTTCCCAAAGACGAGAGTAGCTGGACTCCATCGACGCAACAACCTGCAACTCAGCCTGAAGATGATGAGCAGAGAGGGGAGACCTACCAGTCCACTTATGACCATAACAAAGAGCTAACAGTGGAGATCCATCGCCTCAACCTGCTACTCCTTAGGACCGTCTCCACTGGTACTGTCTTAGGTGCAGAAAAGAAAGGGTTGAAAATAGCAACGGCCAGCATCAGTGGCACCAAGGTCAATGTGTCCATGGGCAGCCGTTTGGATGTCAATGGGTCTTTGGGGTCGATGCAGTTGGTGGACCTGACTCAGGAAGGAAGCAGAAGTCAATTTGTGGTCAGCATTGGAAATGTGGAGGATGACTCCTCACCTTCTGGTGGGGTATCCTTTTTTGCAGAAACAAGAGGCTCCTCTTCGGAAGCCTTGAACTTCCACTTTCTGGAGAAATCTCGGGGGGAGTGCTCATTGCAGCTTCAGATGGCATCATTGCACTACAACCACTCGGCCAAGTTCCTGAAGGAGCTTACTTTGTCTGCCAACGAAGTAGAAGACAACTTCCGCTTGATGTTCAAAAGCGCTGCCACCAAAGTGGCGACGGTCTTGGTCAATAAGACAGCAGAGTACACTGGCATGGTTTCTCTTTTTGAGACTCCCTCACGGAGACGTACTCAGAGCCATAATTGGCTCGACTCGGCATACGAGGATGAGGTGGATCTTACTGTAGTAGAGGAAGAACCCACCTTAGACTCCTACTTTGTAAAGTTGACCCTTAATATCAGCATTGAATCGCCAGTTGTGTCGATTCCACGCAAGCCTGGCCATCACGAGCTTTTGGTGGGTCACCTGGGGAGCATAAAGATCCAAAACTTTGTTACTGGGCAGGACTCTGAAGGAGAGCGATTGCAGGTGTTGGTGAAAGATATCCGGCTTTACTCACTCAATACGAGTCATCTGGTTTTGCGGAAGGCACCCAGAAATGACTTCCCAAGTTCCAGCATGTCACCTTCCCACAATGGGAGCATCAATCAGGATGAGCCACAGTTCACACGTCATGACTTTTTTGACTATCTCAGTCGGGGAAAAGGTGAGAAGACTTTTTGTATTGTACAATTTGTGCATTTGTTTGCATATAAATATGCAATGTCTATTGTGCAATTGTGACATTAAATTGCTTTAAAATATTCAATTATTTGTTTTCTCTAATAGCATTCCATATATTGAAGGACACCACCATCCAGTTCACTGTGGAGAAAATTCCCATTGATGAAGACATCCAGTTTAACTTTCTCACTGCTGATGAGCCCTGCCAGAGCTCAGGTTTGATGAGAATCCAGGGCAAATTTGTGAATCCTGTTCAGGTATAACACAGTGTTTATGTTTCTAAAGAAATAATTGCTTTTGCAAGGGTGCCATTTAACCACATTTACCCTGGTACGCCTATTTTGGGTAAATTTTCTAAATGTAAAAAAAATTAAAAGTACTTAGAAATAGCAGATCAATAAGCTCACAACGCGTCATAGTATGATGCATTGTGTGCTTGTAGATACGCCTATTTTCACTATTTGTCATACTGTCGATTTAAGTGATTAACAGGTGGATTTGCTGTTATGTTTTTGTCTCTTTTATAAAAAACCTCTGCTCAAAATTAGCAGCCTTTAGTTGAGGGGATTATTTAGTTGTTGCATTGTCTTTCTGGCAACAGGTGTTCCTATGTAAGCCAGTGTACGAGCAGGTGCTCCAGACTCTGGACAACCTCTCCCTGATTGAGGAGCAGCGAGCGACATCTTGTCAGCCACCAACACCGCCACCTCCGACCCCCTCCTCCACCAAACCTCACCGTTTCCCGGACCCGCAGGGAGGGTTCTTTGCCAGGGATCCTCCTCACATCAGCTTCTCATACGCTTCTCTGTCAAACTCCCTCTCCTCTCCCTTACCACTGACACCTCACAACCACCCTCTTGAACTGCCGTCGTTCACTCAGGTGAGAGCCACCTTCAGTGTGGCCGAGCTTCAGGTCCAGCTGAGCGCAGACCTGACACAGGGCTCTCAGGGTTTAGTCAGCCTTTGCTTCCAAGACCTGGTGGGGGACTTCACCAAAGACCACCCCCACTCACTGGAAATCCAATTCGCCCTGCGCTCGCTGCTGATGGAGGACCTCCTAGAGCAGAACCCAGAGTCCAAGTACAAGCACTTGATGGTGTCCCGTGGAGCTCCCAAGGCCTCCACCTTCAGCCCCAAGGAGTACCTGTCCCAGAGCTGCCCTTCAGCATCCAACGCACTCTACCCCGACATGCCCCGTTCACTCCCCGCCCACATGGAAGAGGCACGCAACGTCTTCCAGCTGTACCAGAGGCATCCCAGCACACCTTCGGCTACCAACCGTAAGGCTAAGAAAGATCCAGAGTGCCCCAGCACCCCGCCACCATCCCCTACCCACAACACGCCCTCCCCGCACCCACCCCCTGACTTCGATGACTCACTGGTACACATCAATGTGCTGCTGGTGGACCGGCGCCACCCAGAGTTTAAATCGCGGTATGGCAGTGTGGGGCGAAGCATTGACGTCGACTTCAACTGCCTGGATGTTTTGATCACTTTGCAGACCTGGGTTGTCATCCTTGACTTTTTTGGTATTGGCTCCACTGCCAATAACCATGCAGTGAAACCTACCGTGTCACCTCAGCTCGAACCAGGGCATCCTCTGTATGAATCAGATGCATATTACCCAGATATTGTGGAGGAGGAGGCAATTGAAATTGTCAACACTAAGTTTGACCTCAAGGTAGGTCTCTGGAATTTCAATCCATTTCGAATGCAATATTTAAGCAATAATGCTTCAGGTCATGCTATACCATGAGATTTTGGCACTGGCATGCTGCTGTCATAGAGACAGAGTACCGTAGATCAGCAGCACACTACTGCCAATGTCTCACGGTATAGGAGGGCATAGCAGTGGCGACCATTTTGTGGTTCCACTCAAAAAAAGGCCATTCATTTTTCCCATAAAGATTTCCAAAAATATTTATATCAATAATTTAAAGCCTAGAATCAAGCCATCCAGGCTCCAGGTGAATCATGACCATAAAACATTTGATTCTGTGAAGAAAAGAAAAAGGAATATTTAATCATATGACTATACTATATATTATTAAATACCCTTTGTTTTGCGGTTTTCAATTATTTTCTTTTCACATAATCAAATATTTTATTGTCATAATTCACCAGGAGCCTGGATGGCTTGATTCTAGGCTTAAAATCATTGGGAAAAAATAATGGGCTTCTTTTTGAGTAGAACCACGAAATGTCTGCCACTGCTATGCCCTATAGCATGATATCAAGTGTGTTATTGTGATTTAAACCACATTTTCATTAATGATATTTTATGATAATATCAAGGTAGTAATGCGGTCTGAATGCTGGTATCGGGAGATATTGGCACTCATTAGAATACCTCTCAGCCAAAACGCAAGGTCAGAACTAAACTGTAGTATAACTGAATATGGGTGACAGACAGAGAGTTATTGGTTATACAGTAGCTGTGGTGTTTGTTTTTTTTCTTTTTCCGTAAGGATAATTAATTGGTACTGTAGTCCAATATGTCAGAGTGATACCTGTGCATTTGTGGGATGCTAATGTGGATGATAGTTTTGCAAAATCTATTGTAAAAGATTAGGTAACTTTCGGTCCAATACCAGTTAATTGTCAAATTTTGTAATAGCCAAAATGTCTATTTTCTGCAAAGATATTTTGGGTTCTCTTTAATTGAACAGTTATACCATAAGGCATCGTAAAAAATAAAAAACAAAAACACAGTAATTGATGTTTGCCTTTCCATTCACAGGTGCATTCCCTGTCTCTTGTGCTAAACAAGAAAACCAATGAGCTTGCGAAAGCGAGTGTTTCAAAATTATCTGCACATCTGGAAATGCAGGGTTTGTAAAAAAAAATAGTAAATAATAAAATGCCATAACATGTACAATTCTCTCTGCATTCATAATATACCATTCATCAAATAATCATCATTCATGAAATAGTGTAAATAATAGTGACATTACAACATTGTGATTTCATTTCCTTACACCAAATGTTATATATTTCAGAGGGTGACATGGAATTGCATGGGAGTCTGGGAAGCTTATCCCTGAGTGACCTAACCCCACACGGTGACCTGTACAGAGAACGCTTCACTACACGGGGAGGGGAGGCCTTGGTGTTCAACATCTACAAGTATGTATCACTTAGTTCCATTAGTCTATGATTGTTTAACAGATTACTCTGTCGTGTAGAGCTGATGCATCAATTGGATGTAAAATATGAAATATTGCAACAGTAATACACAAGACAGATCTACGTCAGGGGTTCTCAAACCTTTTCATACCCGGCCGGGCCCCATTTTATGGGGAAATGTTTTGACGACCCCCCACACTTGATTTACAGTGCAATTTAAAAGTTGAAATAAAGCATATTTAAAAAATTAACCATACATTGCTTTCCTTAATAGGAATATTTATTATAAAATGCATTTACAGCGCTGATATTGTATCTTATCAATGTAGTTTAAAAGCTGCGGAAAAGTGTTTCTGTACACATTTGTAAATGGAACCATAAAGTAGCCTATATTTGTTGCGATAACCTTGATAAAAAAAAGTCTTAATGGGAAGGATACATTTTTCTTTTGTCAATGTGCAATCTCACCTTCCTGTGACCCCTTTTGCAGTCCCAACCCATAGTTTGAGAACCTCTGATCTATGTATATATGTCACGGGTTGTAGTAAGGACACAAGTGTAGAGAAAGAAGGCAGAAAACAGGAGTTGACACACAAATGAACAGAACTTTACCGGTACATAAAAACTCTTGACTGATCTGGCAATTGACCAACGAGAGGTCGGGGCTCATATACGGTCGGTACATGCAAGGGCTAACAGGACATTTAACACAGGAGGGGCTCACCATTTTCCTCTTTGAAAGGTACGGCGAACCCGACCCAGACCTGGAGCGGGAATGTGACATCAAAGTGTCCCTCCAGATGGCCTCGGTGCAGTACGTGCACACCCAGCGCTTCCAGGCCGAGGTGGTGGCCTTCATCCAACATTTCACACAGTTACAGGATGTCCTCGGCAGGCAGAGGGCCGCCATGGAGGGCCAAGCTGTGAGTGCTTTTTGAGTGATATTTTCTTTTAAGGCATTTCCACTTTATTTTACATTTCTCCAGCACTATGGGGGGGCCATGGAGTGCATGTCACATCAAAGGGCATGGCACATGGCACATCAAAGGAGTTAAATTTGATCTTTTGTGCATTCAAGAAGCCACTCTTGTGCCCCTGTGTCCTGTTAGAGTAAAACAAGATTATCCCACTGGCATTAAGTATGTCACTGTGTGTGCTGTCTTATCAAGAAGGTAACAAAGATGAGAAGACAGCAGGAGGCACAGAGACCTGTCACCTCGCATTAAGTTCCCCGCACTGACCCAGGACACCAGACATCTTTGTTTTGGGCTGTAGTTCAACATTGGCAGCATTGGCTGTACTGTACCTTAATGGCTTAAGCAGAAGCTTATGCCGTACTATGTCAATCCTTACTGTGTTTGATCCAAAGTGCATACTTGGCTTCATTTGATTAGCCCAGAGCTGGCTAAATATAGATTTTCCCACCCTGCCTCCTTTACAATCTCCCTCTTTACTCTAGCATGTCTTATTTCCTCTTTATAGAAAACATTATTTTCCGTACGTAGCGCCTACAGTGCTTTGCAGAAAAAAAGGGCAGAGAATAAAATCACAATAATAATCTTTCTGTTCCTGTCTGTGCCAAACTTGCACAGACAGCTGTTCTCCTGTTGACAGTTTGAATCCCCAGAGTCTCTTGAGCGAGGCAATGAACCCCCGAGTGTTACAGTTCCAGAGGTCTATAGCTGTGTAGGGCTGCCTCCTCACCGCCTGTGTGGTGACTCAAAGTTCATCTGGCTCCATCCATACCATTGTGAACTGCATATGTTTTCATTGATAGTCTCACTGCATCATTATAGGATAATATTGTAAATAAAGGAGAAAAAAACAAAACATACACATTTCCCAATTTGTCCTCTGGTGTTTCTGTGTCCAGGTACGTGATCACCCTCAGAGAGCATCTCGGGTGCTGTTGGACATCGAGGCGGGTGCCCCCGTGCTTCTCATCCCAGAGAGTTCCTGCTCGCCACGCCTCATTGTGGCCAATCTGGGCCAGCTGCGCATACGCAACTGCTTCCTTCCCGCTGGCAGCCATGGTACCTTCTCACTCTGGGACAAGGTAGAGAAACTTACCATGGTCCATTGCTTTTTCCCTTCTCTGGTGAGTCCTGTTGGCACATCGTTCCTCCAAGCAATTAACTCCCCCTTATGCACTTCTGCCCACCACTTAATAACTGTATTGATCAAGCATGCAATGCTGTTAAAACTTCATACTTTATCATACTTGACATCTAAATTTAATTTAGTTCCTAGAACAGTGGCGAGAACGGTCGTTAACAAACCTTACACTTGCTGCTTTGGAAACCAACCCTGTCACAGCCCCGAAATAAATGACCGCCCTAAAGTCTTTGCATTTGTTGTGCAATGCAGCAATGCAGTTATTTTTTTAATCTCTGAATTGTTTCCACCTGAATTTAGATGTCCCTAGACGTATCAGTAGGTGGAGATCTCTAATGATCTGGCAACGCAAGACTAGGGAAAACCCTGTTGCCAGAACTGATTCAGTAATGTCTTATACTGGCTAGGATGCTGCATGCCCGTCTCTGATCCAGCATGCCTAGAGCTCAGTGAGAGGGAAAATGCTTTATAAATACAGTGCCCACTGCTCCCTAAATCCCGCTGACTGTGCAGTTCAATTATTATGAATTATATTGAATGCGATTGAATTATTTGGTTATAATTCACACTATTTATAACTTAAAATGTGTGGTATTGCACTTAACTAACTAATCTGTTTTGAATTTGACATAAACTTGGTCTGGGATTTTAAAATAATTAAAAGTTATTTTCTGGGAATGATGTGCCATGGTTCAATGGTCAACTAAACCTTGTCCGCTGAACTGTCTTCTTGCAATTCATTGTACTTTCAATAGTTTGAAAGTCACACTTTTGTAAGTCTTTAAATCTTTTTGTTATTGTCTTATTAACAGTTTCATAATGTTGTGTAATGTTGAAGGGAGGAGAGAGTGTATGTTGTAATAGTATTTCACCTGCGTCTTGTATTGTCTGTGAAGAATTTGATATTGCATGCAAATTCATACAAGGATCCATCTATTTACAAGGTACAAGGAAATATTTTTTTTGGGGGGTTTTGTAGTGTGAGTGAACAATCTGTGGATGCGTGTGTGGTGGACTGGACTTTTACTCTGAAACTGGTTTTGCATGTACAGAATAAAAGGAATGCACTGCTTTTTTGGTGAATAAGCTCCTCACCAATAGATAGTTTAATATTTCCATGTCTAATGTATAATAGTGGACATGTGGACTACAAAAACCTCTTAACTCACTGAGTGCCAGAATTATTTCTGGCTATTTCTGGCCAGTGTGATATTTTCTTTGTAATTTTCTTTTCAAAGTAAAAAGAAAGTGCTTAGGAAGCGAGATACAGCCTTTTTCAGTTATAAGTTAAACAAGGAGTGGATAGAGCTGCAAATCTTCAGATAATTATATCTTGGGTTCTGAACATTTTTTTCAAAAGAAAGAATGTTCAGAACCTTTCTTTTTACTATTTTTTCAAAAACACGTGAAACACGTGATTGGCACGTTGCATCATAGCGGTAAAACACGTGAAACACGTGAATGGCACTCAATGAGTTAAGTGCTATATACTTAATCGTTTGACAAATAGCTAAAATTGCAGATCTACAAGCTAACAACACTTTGCATCGCAGCCTATAAAAAAAATATAAATTTAAAAATATTTGCCTATAATGATCAAAATAGGGACGCCACGCCAGGGTTCTGTTTGCTGACCTTTTGGAAGGTCAAGCCAGCTTGTAGCACAGTACACAGTGTGGTAAAGCATTGAGCATGCTAACTGAATGCTATTATTCAAATACCTTATTCACTGAAACCGTTATAGTGTATTCCTTTAATAATAGCTATTAAAATGTGAGTTTCAAATGCATTTTATTTTGACCCCCTCAACAATAATCTTGTTTTGAGTAATTTTATAAAACATAAAGTGTTTCAAAGGGCTTTTAGCTGCAGTCTAAAGCTGGAAACTCTCTTGTGTGGAATTAGTTTATTTTCTGAGAACTATGCACGAAAACAAATTTCACTCACTTTTTTACTTCTGTAAACCTGTGATGTGACAATAAAGCTGATTATGATTCTGAGATGATGACAGATGTGATTTTAATGGTGATTCTTGTTTTGTGTTCTTGTGAACAAACTATATTTCTATGGACATGAAAGCCATTGATTGTATAATGTGATTATCACATTGCTCAATTAACCATAAGGCTAACTTTGTGCTTCCTCTTTTTCATTGGCGTTCCCTGCAAAGCACCGTGTGCAGCAGAGTGCTGCAGAGACCCAGAGCACAGCAGCAAGGAGCAGTGAGGAGGAGAAGACAAAAAGCTCCACGTCCTCCTCCACCTCCTCAGCACTCCCAGTGGACAGACCACAACACCTCGAACTGGGGGGAATGCCTGGGGATGAGGACTCTCATATCCCAGGTTAGGACGAAAATGTGTATTATTTATTTATTTATTTATTTAGGGACATCACAATCACATTGGACAAACCAGATGCATTGCTTGAGTGTTCTAGCACAAGTGGTAATTTTCAACACCTGTCCACAGGAGGATTTTCTAAACAAAATTAAAAATATTCTATAATCTAAAAATCAAGTACATTTACAAGTACACTATAATCAGTATCAGACACAATACACATAGCAGGATTTCTAGAGGGGGTTCCAAATGGACCCATGCAGGTCTGTAACGTAGAAATTATCTGTGTTCGGGAGATTGTAAGCATCAGCTTCCCTGATTGGCCAACCCAAACCGTTGGCTTCATGGATTGGCAGAGCGTCACATCACGTTTGAGCCGCTAAGCCAGTATAAGTCCCTGATTGGCTAACCCGACCCATCGGCTTAACTGATTGGCCGAGTGTTGCGTAATGTTTGTGCCATATAGCCAATATAAATGGAACGACTTGCATCATTCTCAACATGCGTGGCTCCAAGTGGCAATTTGGACGAACCAACGATTTCAGAGAACCGAAAACCACAAATATCTGTGTCTGTCAATCCGCTGGTCTGAGAAAGACACAGAAAGTCTACGTGTGTTTGTGATATTGCATACATCGTATTCCCTGATTATCCAACCCAAACCGTCGGCTTCACAGATTGGTGGAGCGTCATGTCACGTTTGTGCAGCCAGTATAAATCCCTAGCTGGCTAACCCGACCCGTCGGCTTAACTGATTGGCTGAGCTACGTATATCGTTTGTGCCGCATAGCCAATATAAATGGAACGACTTGCATCGTTCACGACATGAAAGGCCCCAGGCAAGTAGGCCAGCGTCGGCCTAGTTAAAAAAAAAGTAGAACGTGAGAAAATGGGTGGAGGTACTTCCTTGGCCTACTGGCACAGGACATTTTGTGCTGACTGGTTGCTTTTGGCCTGGAGCAGATGGGTAGAAACAAGGCACCAAGCTAAATAAAAATGCTACAGTAGTATATATATATATTTATTATTTTTTTACTGATGAGAGATAGCAATAATCACAGACCAGATAAATCCCAAATATTTCTATTGTTTAATGAATTAGAAGAGCATGTGTGCCTGCTGGACTGCATTGCCCTGGACCTCCAGGAGATGGACATCTTTGCAGCAGAGCGTCTGCCCTGTCAGCTGTGGGATGGCGGTGGGAAGCAGCCACCAGACTCCTGTGACCTGGTGTTCCCCTCCTACTCAGTCCGGCGCACCGGAGACACCCTGCTGAAGGAGCGCTGCCGCCTTAAACTCAAAGTGGAGCGCAATCTGGACAGGTGGGTCTGATTTATACTTGCATGACGAAAATAGCCGAGTTGTAGATCTAATATTTTCATTAGTTTGGTGTCAGTTACTTCCCCATTAACATGTTATTTGAGGTAGGGTTTTGTTTGACAGACATGACAAATGTGATCTCTATGCATAATATATATATGTTATATACACATGTATGTTATATTTTCATGCCACTTTTAAGTCCAACTTTGACTTTGATCCACATCTCATCCCAAACCTGTTCACCTGTTTATTTTTTGTGTGTGTGTTTGTGTTGCAGATCTTCTATTTTCGCCATTTTCCTGACCTTTTTGAATCTTGCCCCCAACTACCCCATATTGTAATTAACTCATTCCCTGCCTAGAACGTAAAAAAACGTAATAATATCCAATTACCAATTCTGCCAAGAACGTAAAAAACGTAATTTTAATTTTTTTTTTTTCTTTAATTTTTTTTCTTCTTTTTTTTTCAAATTTGACCCAAAGACCAAGGGGATATGATTTTTCGAAGATCTAGACTCCTATCCACTTCCTTGTTAACTTAAAACTTAAAGATTCTGTATCTCGGCTCCTGAGTACTTTTTTTTTCAATTAAAAATCTCTGGCAGTGGGCAAACGCGGCCAGAAATAATTCAGGCAGTGAATGAGTTAAGAAACTGAAACTAACACTAAAACTAATACAAACAAAACTAAAACTAAGCCTTAAAAAAATCTGAAATTGGAATCAAAAAGTCCAAATGAAATAAAAATCACAAACTAATGAAAAATGCAAAACTATAAATACCTTGGTGTTTGTTTGCAGGGACCTAAGCCATGCAGTCCCAGATTTGTCCATCCATGGCAGCCTGTCGTCAGTCCACTGTTCTCTGGATCTGGAGCGCTACCAGCTGATCAGAGGCCTGTTGGACAACAACCTGGGAGAACCAGTGGAGGAGTTCCTGAGACCCTACAACCTCCAGGACCCCAGCAGCCATGTGAGAGAAGCTCACACAGCCCTAAATATAAATATGTTGACTCTTTCTCTTAAATTTTCTCTTGTTTCTGTGTACCGCCTTCGGTCTTTATTCTGACTTTGGGTCTTCGATTTTAATAGTGTTGAGCATTTACAGTAGGCTGCTGCACAGCAACCATTCGTATTTTGTCCATTTTGTATCTTCTCAACCAGGAACAACATTTTGTGTGTGAATGGTGCTATGCAAATAAAGGTCCTTATTATTTGTGTGCGTGTGAGTGAGCAGCTGATCTACAAGCTCACCGTGAGCTTGTAGGTTGGCTAATTTGGTGTGAGAAACCATGCGCAATCAAGTGTAAATTACTTCATTTTCCTGCGCAATCAAGTGTAAATTACTTCATTTTCCTTTCGGAACTTCATTTGTGCAGTGGGTAACAGCAACAGACAAACACAGCCAATTCACAGATACCCTCATCTGGAGATAAAAATACAAACTTCAAAAAAATCACTACATGAATAAAACCATAGTACAGTAAGTAAAAGCATAGTTAAAAACTAACGTGTCTCTCTGTGTGTGTGAGACTACAGAGACTTTACTCGCACACAGAGGGGCTTTACACTCACTTCCACCTGTTCCCTAGACGGTGTTGGGCGGTGATGTGTACACCAGTATGTCGTTGCTAGTGGACATGATGGACGTCAGCCTGGAACTTCTGGACGGACACAAACACTCACTCGCGAGGTAGGACCAGAGGCCTGATGCTGACCTATTATTTTGCCTTTTTGAAGTAGCTTCTAAAACAGGAAAGGAAGTTGACAAAGGACTAGAGACATAAAAGCCCCTGGAAATTCCTAATATATCAAATATGTCAGTGATGTCTACTGTAGCTGAATATGAGGGTGATACAAATGTTTCAACGGCAAATTTTGTGTACATCCAGTTGTCGCTGTTGCAGGACAAGATAAGCAACAGTTTAAAAATAGCAGATTATACAAGCTCACAGCACGTCACTTCGTGCTGCGCTGCAAGCTTGTACATCTGCAATTTTTGAAAAGAATTGATACATTTTGAAAGATTTTGAATTTTTTAACAAATCTTCTGGGGGCCTCATTTGTAGAATTGGCCTCAGGTCTTAATGGTTTAAACAGTAATATAAATGTTACCATGACATTCTGGTAGATTAACTAGCTTATTATTATATATTTTTTACTCTGATAACAATTTCCTATCTTCTCGCCAAAGGTTTGATTTCATGAAATCCAAGGTGCTGTTCGAGAGTTACTCCAACGGGTCCAAGAATGTCAACCTTGTGTCTCATTCTCTGCTGGCATATGACACACGTCTCCCCGGGCCTAGGAAAACCACTGAGGCCAACAGCAGCACCAAGAACAATGTCTTTAACTGTATCTTGCAGCCCTCCAGGACGGGCACCAACCGGGCATCACTGCAGATGGAACTGCATTACAGGTGCCATTATCAGGGGCAGATTATTATGGCTCTTTTTCAACTAGCTAAAAGAACTAAGCGATCCATACTGTGCTGTGAAACTAATTATCCTTATCATCCTAACTCACCATTCTTCTATGTTTCCTTCAGGTCCACAAGAGAGTGCTCCTGCTTTACGGTGGTCCTGAACAACCTGAGGGTCTTCCTAATCTTCGATTGGCTCCAGCTGGTCCGGGACTTCCTTCGCATGCCGGCTGAGAAGGGTACAAGCGGCGATGCCCAGCCTCGCCAACGCTGGCCCAGTGGCAGCAGTGATCCGGGTACGTCCAGCGGGGCCTTCATGCCCAAGACGGTGAAAAGTGGCGTAGTAACCAAGAGGTCCACGGTACCTGTCATTCAGGAACACAAACTGGAGGTCAAGATCAATGTCACAGGTCAGAGACTGGCAGCAGAAAAACTAGTTTCAATTGCAGTTGTTTTAATAACAGTGATCCCCAACGTTTCTTTTGACCTGTTTTCATTGATATGATTGTGTTTCGGTTCTCAGGTACAGAGTTTGTGGTTGTGGAGGATTCATCCTGTCTTGACACCAACGCTATTATTCTGAAGGGCACCACTGTTCTAACCTACAAACCTCGCCTGATAGACAGGCCCTTCTCTGGCAGCCTGGCTGGGATAGAGGTGAACATGACTAGCATCAGATAGAGCTAGCTAGCGGATTCACGTTCACCTCTTTACCTGTGACGATTTGATGCTGTGTCCTTGTGACAAACGGTGTGTCTCTCCATTTCCCCAGGTGTTCTCTTGTCGTCTGGGCAGTGAGCAGGAGACGGCGCTGTCCATCATCGACCCTGTCAACATTCAGGTGGAGCTGTGTGGCAGCCCCACCTACCAGAGCAGCTCTGGGCTATTGGACGCCTTTAACATAGAGGACTTCCCCCCACTGCTGGAGGTTAGCATGTTAGCAGCTTAAAGCTATATCAGTTGATAATGCTGGGAGAGAGGTTTAATTATCGCTTAGGGAAAATTGGAATGTTAGTGTAGCCAGTAGCAGAATGGGATACAGAATAAAATATATAAGTGGTTCTCAAACATAGTGAGCTTACCTTATAGGCTGTATTAGGTTTTATTGTATTTTACTTGACACTATGTTTTGATATTTGTTATCATTATATGCTATTTATTATGTAACCCAGGTAGTAGTACTTGATTGCATTGGAATGAATTGCTTTTTAATGTTTACTGTATGACAATAAACCTACCAAGTATAGCCTACTGTTTATTTTCCAAGTGATAGCCAGCTAAAGGAAGCCGTGAGATGTTAAATCAACCACTCACCAAGAAAACGCAGATAAACGCAGATAAACTGTGATCATGTAAATTGTATTGCATGTCATGGAAAAGTCAATGAAATATGTTAGTATATTAATATATGTATATGTAAAAATTGTAACGTTGATTACATTTGTGTTCTTCTGATGCAGTGCAGGACTTTAGCCTCAAGACATTCAGTATTGTGTGAGCCTATATTTTAGTAGAATCTTAAATCTGTCAATTGAAATTGAGTCATTGTCTGTGTCTGGTGTTTTAACAGATCCAGTTCCCTGCGCTAGACATTCGTCTGTCCTACAATGATGTTCTTCTCTTCCTGGCCATCGCCAAGTCCATCCCTACTGCCACTACACCGTTGCCTGGTGACCCCAATGACACATCCATGGTCACCACTGAGCCAGCAGCGTCACAAAAAGACCTCTTCAGGCACAAGACTGAGGCCTTGATAGGTACTGTAGTGAACCTACCCAGTCAAGTGTTAAGTCATTTGAGGGAATAAAACTGCATGCATCGGTAACTAAATGTTAAATTGATTGAGCTGCGTTAAATTATGGCAAGGTAACTACACAACCCAAACCTCTATCAAAGTGTAATTTTACTTTAACAACCAATCCAAAAGCCTAAGTGTATTAGTTTTCTTTCCCATTGTGTTCCTTTAATTATGTTTTTCACAAACCATCTGTGGAGATTCTTTGGCACACCTTGTCCCATATTTTATTTACCGGTAAATGTGTGCTTGTTTATTTTAAAATCACGAGTCAGAGGCCAACACATATCTTTGATCTGAATGTTTGAGCAATGGTGCTCTAATTAAGCATTCAAAGATCCCATTCCTTCCTGTTTTTAGCGGGCCAGCTGAGCCGTTTGCAGGACCTGGGCTTCAGGAAAGAAGACTGCAAGACAGCCTTAGTTCGCTGTAAAGGTGAGACAAGCCTTGAATCGATGCCTTCCCCAGATCACAGCGTGGATCTTATAGACTGATAGAATACAGTCAAATCCTCAGTGTTAACTCTAATTAGTTTACATTTATACACACTTGGAGTCAAATTATCAGTAAGGATTTGACTGAGAATAATGCTTGAAATGGCTTCAAGTTGTTTCCCATGGTTGGATGGATATGATTGACTGATTGATTGAATAGGTCAGATTGGCAATAACGCTCAATTAAAAAATATTTAAATTAATACAAATATTTGAGTGTTTATGGTTGTGTTACCATCAGGCCAGCTGGACCAAGCTGCCACGTGGCTCCTGGAGAATGCTGAGAACATGACCGGCCAGGGCAGGGCCCGGGCTAACTCGGGCTCCACCAGCCACTCTGCGCCTCTGTCCGGGGTGGAGGTCAAGGCAGAGAGTGTGTGTATCTGCCTCATCGACGACTGTCTGGACTGTGACATTCCACTGGGAGAGGTCACCTTCTCTCGTGAGTGGACGTTCAACATTTGTTTCTCTGTTAAAGCTGCAACCTGGAACTTATTTTTGTGAATAACACAATACAATATAACTACTACATCTGCAGTGGATGTAACTCTTCCATTTGGAAATTTAGACCCAGGTGTCGAATAGAGCACCTACTGGTTGACAAGTTGTACTGCCTGACGCTCATAAGCACAATCTCTCCAGGCCAAGCAAGGACAGAGGGCTAGACATTTTGGCCTCTCATGCGCTAGACCCGGGTTTGAAACCCTCTTAAGACATAAAAAATTACAATTGCAGCTTTAACAGTGTTATGAAGTGAGTGACTGTAAGAATTAAGTGTCATGGAGTAGCCTTTCATTGAATTCAATTTCAGTTGCCGAAAAAACATGCATCTTTGGCTGCTGCAATACATTCAAATTATTGATCATTTTTTATCATAACCCCAACTTAGCACCAGCTCATGATTTGCCATTTTTGTTAAAGAACATGTTGAAGTTTCAAGTGGATTTTAATTGTGATTGTGAGTCAAAACAATGTTTCTTGCGGCAGGGTTGTACGTACTACAGCGCATCGGCTCCACCCAGGAGGGCAACGCCAGCTTCACGCTGTCTGGAGATTACTACAACAGAGAGTTGTCTGGTAAGGAAAGATTGTTGAAATATGTCATCGAATGGCCTTATTGCAACATTAATAGACCCAAGGGGCTTGCTAACTGCATTGAAGTCCCATTGGAGTAAATGAAAGAGAGTTTAGGTTTCAGTTTTGGCTCAAGAGTACTTGAACGGGGGGGATTTGAATCAGACGTCAACGTCACGCCTTTGATTTGTCCCAGAAGGTTAAAGCTTCGATGACATTCATTTTCACTTTTTTTATTTTTTATGTTTTTTTGGGGGTTTTATGACCTCAATTACACCCAAAAAATCTGAACTTTGAACATTCAGTGGATTTTCTGTGGTCTGGGGTTTTCTGAATAATTAGGCTGAAAAGTAATCTGAGTTTGGCCCTTCGACAGTGAGGTCACAGTCGATTAATCCCGCCCACTCTCCTCCTCGCCCCTCCCCTCCCCTATCCTTTCCTTTGGGGGGGGGGCGGAGCAGAGGCGATGATTGACAGGCAAAATCCCTCACCAGCGACACCCGCAGGCAAAGATTTCTTTTTTCATTGCAGTTGAAAAGGCTTTAGAAATGTGAGACAAAAACACCTACAGTGAATCACTGGAGTGGAATTTTCAGTTAAAACTTTTTGTACACGTTTGAAGGACCAGGACAAAGACTCTGAATGTGGTGTAAACATGAATGTCATGATACCTTTAACCACTTAAACCTTATATTCTTCGTTGTACATCAAATAGCGAAAATATCAGATCTACAAGGATTGTTTCGCAGGATTGTTTGGATATTTATGCCAAATGTTCACCTATAACGTACTCAGAATAGGGATGCTAGGGTTCATGCAGTTAAATAAAGATGTGAATTCGTGTTGTGACTTTGTCCATCAGGTTGGGAGCCCTTCATCGAGCCCTGGCCTTGTTTCTTGACCTGGCAGCAGCAGGCCGCTGGACGCCTCCACCCTCCGCGCCTCAAGATGGGGGTCCGTGCCAAGCAGAGGCTGGACGTCAACCTCACCTCTGTCCTGCTAGGTAGGCGTCACATGTACACACAGTACCCCCACCCCTCTCCACCATGGCCATGGACCAGAGTGTTCACCGGCTGTATAGAAATATGCAAGAAATATTCAAATACCTCAGTTTACTTGAGAAATCATCTAAAGTTTATGGAGACCAATTCAGTAATGCTGTACATAGTATTGACAATATTTTCTTTCTCAGAGACAACAAAACCTACTTCACCACTTTAAACCTGGTGTCCCTATTTTTGGGCACAATGTGTCGCATATTTGTAAATTAAATTTGGCTTAAGTGGTTAAGTGGAATCTTCTCCTGATTGTACAATAACAGCATAACTGTAGACTACTCTGTAATTCCTCCCTTCCAACAGTAGTTGAGATATTGAAAACCTACATAATTGAAAGTAGGATAACTGAAAATGTATGCAAAAGAAGTACATGAAAAAACGACTTGCAATAAGAGTGCGTGTATCTAGAAAGGCGCAATTCCGTGAAAGTGTGGTTGCCCCTACGCGAGTCGTGGGTTGCGGCCGCCGGGACCCGAGGAATACACTGGGAGGAATAGCATCGGAGGCCATGCGATGTGCGATTAAAATGTGGTGCTAATGTTTTGATTTTAACGAAATAGGCCCCTCCCACAGATTTTGCAAGACAATTATGTTGTCACATCACTCCTGAGGTGTATTTCATTTTAAGGGGATTTTAATGTGCATTTGTGGCGCCCCTATGGGTCAAAGTGGTGCTTGCTGCTTCGTTGAGTACACAACCCTCAACATGTGATTCAAATTTGGGGTTAATTGGACGTTTCGTTCATGATTTTCTTTTTTTGGTCATAGCGTCTCCTTCCACTAACTTTGGAAGCCAATTACGGCCGAACAGTATGGACTATCTAAAAAAAAAATACTGTTTGATGCGTTTTTATCGCATTGGTCCAGAGATTATGTGTACCAATTTCTGTGAGATTTGGATAGAATCTGTAGGCGGAGGAGCAAAAAGTTTTGAAGAAAATTCTAAATGGCGGAAAATCTAGTCAGACGCAAATATTCCTTTCAAGTCAATGGCGAACTAATATCCCTAATAAATTAATATAAATTAAACTATACAACATATCGCTTAGTAACATGGAAGCACACGATTCCCGATGAAGCCGGTCGATTTTACGTGTGTGCCGCCAAAACTGTGGGAGGAGTAGCGGGACAAACTTTAGCACTAACTAAATAAGTCGCCCAAGTACTAGTGTGGTTGCTTTCCACTCCCAATTCACACACATTACATTGTGAATAGATCTGTGCCTGTGCGGTATTCATGCTAAATTGGTTATGCCTAATTTATGTTTGTCGCACACAAAAATATACAATTTACAAGCTCACAATGCGTTGTGAGCTTGTAGATCTGCTATTTTCGGTGCACGACACCATCGTACGACAACGTATAAATCGATCTTTAGCCATTAGAACATCCTGTGTTGATTGTCTTTTCATCTGGACCTTCCAGAACAGTACAACCACACCAAAAGTTCCTGGCTGGCCGACTATTGTAAGGAAGAGGAGCAAGTTCCTGCGGTTTCTCCCACCATGCCTTGGATGGGTTCCTCGGTGGACCCTCCGAGCTTTGGACAAAGTAAGTTCTATCAAACCAATGTTTCTCTGTCTCTGGCAGGTGATTTTATTTGCTAACCGGAATGGTTACATGATGATTAATCGCATATGCCTGTCAAAAATGTTTTAAAACGTTTTTTCAAATACAACACTTGCCTGCCAAAAACGTTTTAAAACGTTTTCCCCCCCCCCAAAAAAATAATAGTAATATTTCATTTTAAAATGTTTGTATTTTTTTTCCTTTTTTTTTTTACATCAGAACCAGGAGATAACGTGATCGAAAGATTTACTGCTCCATTCACTTCTTGGTTAAAGTATTTGGGAAATATTCTGTATCTCGGCTCCTGTGTTTTACTATGTATTTTTTGCGAAACATGCTATTTTCAACGGCGTATAACAAGCGAACGGGAGGTTGTGATGATTTTTTTTTTCTTCACGGAGGCACAGTGAAATCCTCCGTGATTAGCGACCATCAGGGGATCGATACATACTGGAGATAAATATTCTGTGACTACGGTACTTAAAAAGGTTAGAAAAATCGAAAAAACCCTGGCAACAGAAAGCGGATGCATACAGTAGTACCTGGCAGTGAATGTGTTAAAAACCCTACATTTAAATGAATCACAAGCAACAGTGGTACACCCCAGCATTCAACAGCCATTTTCACTATACTACCACCTGACCAGGCTAATTGGAATAGAATAGAATAAGTGATGTTAAATTGGTGTTAACCACTTAAGCCCTACTAAAAAAAATGGTTTAGCTAGTGGCTGCTTGGTGTTATCTCTTGACAATACATCTGTTTTCCTTGTCATTTGTTGGGTTCCTGTCTGATTGTTGCATAGATACTGGTCAACAAACTAACTTCAACTGAAATTGTAAGCAATTAAAGCACTAACAAGCACCAGAAGTCTGTTGTAATACACTGCTTGATAGGCTTGTTAAGATAAGTGTTTTGCTGTATATTAGATAAAGATGTTTTACCTCGTCTTCCTAGGCTTTGGCTTAGAAATTGGACTCGTCAGGGCTGTGGACAGTAAATAAAGTATTCAGAATGTAATAAACATACTGGGATTCATATTATGTCACTAAATCATTCATTTATTCAATAATTTCTCAGTAGGTTTAATTCCCATGAAGTTTGGGAAAACGTTTAAATTATGAAGAAAGTCCACTCTATCCAATGGTTTGAATAGAGTGAACTAGAACCATCCCTGTTCGATAATATTAATTGTTGAGTCTATGTGTGTATTTTTCCATCATCTTGTACCAGGAGTGGTGGTTTAAAGCAGAGCGTAAATGTCTTTCCCCTTTCCTCCTTTTTTCTCTATTAACACGTTTCACTCTGATGCTAACCTGAAATAATACCTAATATGGGACTTTTGATTCTCCTAAACCTCTTCTCTGCTCCCTCTGCATGTCTCTGTCTCTCTGCTGTGGTGACTGTCTCTCTCTGCTGTCAGGTGCTCCTCTTGCCAACCTTAGAACTAGGAGCACAGCCAGCTTGACCTGTCTTGAGCAGCAGATTCACTCCAGAGGTACAGTTCAGAGCTCAGAGTCAGGTTGCCTCCCTATAGCAGATTATAATCTCAAGTGCTTCCTCAATTCCTGTCTACATCTTCCAGTTAATACTGTATACCTGGACAGTGGTTCTCAACTGTTTTCTCACTGAGACACAAATCATACATTGGCCACCAAGCTCTGAGCCAATACGTTAAATACTGAAAGTGTAGGCGGAGAAATATGGTGCCGTTTGGATGGGCAATTCTTCTAGCAAGTTTACATGTAAAATTATTTATTATAAAAACATTTGATTAAAGCAACAATACTGAGTTATTTTCGGCACATGACGCGCAACTAAGTATAAAATCTGGCTTCAGCCATTGCATTTAGGGGTGACATGGCCAAAAGGCTATTCTGCATGGAAAGGTTTGTTGTTAAGGGGCTTAGGAGATAGGTAAAGAGGTCCACCTTGTGTTGATCTGCTCAACGTTCAACTCATATGGTATCGTTTATTTAATAACAATCCATCCCATTATACACCTTATACACACCAAGTTGTATAGCTTAATGGTGTGCCAAGTGGCTCCACTGTCTTGTTGCGATTTAATACACAGTCTGAGAAATTGTTCTGCTGTAAAGATTATGAAAAACACAATGAAAATGAATTGAAGAAAGACACTTTAACAACACCCTTATATACCAGACACTAGTCATCAGGGCTGCTGTTTAGTCAAACATGCTACACAAATGAATATTCACAACCAAAACAATATTTTTGACTTGTAATATGTTTTTTGGAGATACTAACACTGACACTTAATCTGATTTCACAACAGAAATCTTTCGATTCCATTGAGGTCTGTGTGATGTCTGTATTTCCGTTTAGTCAATTCATTTCTGTGGGAACCTACGTGAGAGTACGAAAAAATAACTTTTTTACGGATTTTGGAGAAACTATGTATTGGTTGCCAGGAAACAAGCAGAAGACAGCATTTCATTTAATTCAGGTGCTTGACTGTGTTAATAATAACATAATATTTTATTTATAGTACTTTCACAGTACTCAATTGCACTTGCAATTAAAAATGAATGTTTCGATCCATCTGTAAAATGAATGCATTTCCTTGCGTTGAACACTAGAGGGAATACTGTGTATATTAAACGGAATTACGGACATCACACAGAGAGAGCTCAACGGAAACGAGGCATCACTGTAACTGTGTTAGTACTAGCATTTCCTTTTTTCTTCTTCACATTAAGGCACACTATGGCTTCCTTTTTTGGGGGGGGGGGTCTGATAGAAAACATTGTCTTGCCATCACTATAAAATTGCAGTTAGCATTTGTCATTTGTTTCCATTACATTAGTCTCCACTTGCCCTAGTGGGCGAAAGGACAGTGAACACTTGAACAAGACTCTAAAAGTCCTGCTAGTGACCCCTAGACTCTAGAGTATGTGCTGCTCCTTACACCCAACTAGACTAGGACATTGTGGCCTATGGGTGGCGCTACATGAAAGGCCATGGAGTCACCAAAACCAGTAGGGTTCATCATTTGGGATCATGAATGTGCACCGCACATTTCATGACAATCCAGCCAGTAGCTTTTGACATATCTTCTTTGGGACCAAAGGGTTGGACCGACTAGCTGATATTGCCATCCTCATTCAAGCCTAGTTCAGCCCAAAGATTTGCAATGAGAGGAAACCGTTTTAGAACGTTGTCGAGACAAATCGCAGTGGTCTGATTTACCCCATCACAGGTTGGCTGATGTTGTCTGCACATCTTAGAAGTAGGTTGTAGAAGTAGAAGTAGCTGATGCTTTGGAAACGGTAAATGGTCTCAGCTCGTTGCCTTTGATGTGGACTGTCCAGTTTTCTAATTTAGCAAACCACAGTTTTCAGAATTCTGTTGCAAGTGGTTTCAACTTGGCTCGTCGCAAGTCTTTGGTTTCAACTAGGTGTTACAGCCCCTGTGCACTGGCAGGGCTAAAACATCTGTCATATGTGATCAACTGAGTGAATTCATTGATTATGAACATGATGGTAATCTCACCAGGTGTACCATCATGACGCTTGTTATACAGTATTATATACATTGTGTTGTTGCATGTATTAATCAGTTAATCTCAGATTTCTTTGGTAAAGGAATGTATCATCTTTTTGTCTGCCTTTTGATCTTTGTGTCCAGTATTTTGTGCACTATGGTGCAGTCATTGTGAGAAAATGGATGACTTGTACCTTATGAACTAAGGTACTAATGAATTTCCGTCATTACAGTATGTACACTTGGACTGTAATCCTTCTAAGATAATGCTAATGCTGTGTAAGTTTGTTCTTCCCAATAAACATGTACAGTGTTGCAGAGCATTGTCATGCACCATAGAATACTAATTAAATATTGGACATACTGAACCTGCAACCAAGTTCAGAGCTTCTTATATAAACCCATATTTTTGAATATTTTACGTCAGTTGTGTCTTTATATTGAAAAGAAAAAGCCTTTAAAGCGCTCTGCAAAATGTATTATTTGGGTAATATAACATTGATATAAATGTTTTTTTATTTAAAGTTTGTTTTTGTTTTAAATTTGTTCCCACAAACCAGTTTGGCGGCGAGTCCATAATCAACAAACAAACAAAAATCTTCAATTTCCTAATTTGAGATTATATACTGTACATAATACAGTTAATTAATTATAGCTTTAATGTCCAAAGCATTGTAAATGAGTCCCAAATAAATGTCCCATAAAAGGACTTCAATTAGAAGGTTTTTAATGGCTTTTTCTATACTACAAAATATTTTCTCTTTTTCTTTGGACCACTCATGCTATGTTGGCTATTCCGTGCAATAGAAGCAAAACAAAGTGCATGCCAATACAATCATCACAGTAACACACTGTCAATAATACCTGTCCCTTCTTTGAATGTGACTTTCTGTGACTGTTTTCCAGCTGACGTTAAACTCTCTAAGAAGAGGCAGCCCTTTGTTCCATACGCCCTGCGCAATCATACGGGATGTACCATGTGGTTCGCTACTCTTACCACCACTCCCACAAGGTCAGTGAGTATACACTGTGACTGTTAATTTGACTGTAAAAATGGAACAACTGGCACATTTATTCTTGTTCTTTAAGAATATTCATATTACCGTGGAAAAAATGCCACCTTCACTCACCTGGGCTGCCCCTCTCCATGGTAACGGATTGGTGTGTGGCTTTGATTGGCCCTCGCCTTTCTGAGAGTTGTCAGATTGTATAGACTGGCTGTGTGCCAGCTGCTTCTTTATGCCTGATGAAGGTCCGAATGACCGAAACGTTGCATCTTTACCAATAATGTTTTTGTAAGTGAAGAGAATGTGCGGGGCTCCCCCTTCCTTCTGCTAATAATCCAGGTGTAAAAGATGTTTATTTTTAGATTAGAGGAATATGTTTGAAGCGGAGCTGTGAGAAACTGTATTACTACGTGGGTGGTACTGTATATATTCATTGTCAATAGCAGCTGTAGCCAGGTGCAATGTTTTCAGTAAAACCATGTTGTTGGAATGGAAATATACAGTAATACATTCCATTCCTTCTTCTATTGTGTGCCCATGTCCCCCAACAGGGTGGCTCTCTCTCACAGTGGCAGTGCTGACTCCATCTCTGATATGCATGGGCCAGGGACAGACGACACGCACAACGTCAGCCAGTGGAGAGAGGTGCTGCCCGGGGAGGAGATCCCGTTTGAATTTGAGGCCCGTGAGAAACTGCGTCATAGGTAATTGTTTTAACATTTTGTTGTGCATCGGGATTGGCCAGGCGTTTCAACAAGCGCACTTGGCCATGTTCACAGGAGGGAAACTCCTACAGGTTGGTCAGGGTGCCTGTTCAGTGGGGTGTGGAACTAGGTGGAATAGCGTGTTCCTCCGCATGTGTTACATCGGTGATGTCATTGCGTATTGGAGGAGACACATGGTTGTTTCGGCCTTCTCTAGGACCAACTGTAGGAATTAGCAGCGACAAGGGATTACACAGGAATTGGAAATTGGGAGACATTTTTATAAAAAAAATACTATTAACTCATTCACTGCCAGGCTTATTTCAAGCTTGTTGATCCCTGTGCCACAGGCAGGAAAAATGAAAAAATGTGATTTTTTTCTCCGTTTACATTTTAACATTGAAGTGGATGGAGCATTAACTTTTTGAAAATCGTTTTCTCCTAGTTCCTTTGAGATAAAAAAAATAATATATATATATACAAAAAAAAAAAAAAAAAAAGACGTCATTGGCACTAATGGCACACTGAAAACGGCCGTCAAAAGACGTCATTGGCACTCAATGAGTTAAAAGATAAATGTAAAAAACACTTATTTTAGTTTGACAAAATAAACCGTTAAAAGCCGCATTAGCACAGTTGCATGTGTCCTTTGGTCTAAATGACCTGTCATGAAGGAGTGCAGCAGCACATTTTAATATGATACTAATTTTGTGTTTGCACATTGCAGCACATGCATTTCTACAAAGAAATATTCAAATGTAATTCATTGGATAATAAGGATCTTTCTTAACCCACCTTCCTCTTCTCTGCAGACACACTCATGAGTTGAAGCTTCACCAGCTGTTGGTGCGCGTGGGCGGCTGGGAGCAGGTCAAACCTGTGTCCGTTGACAAAGTGGGCGTCTTCTTCCGTTATGCCGCTCCAGACAGGAACAATCCGTCCAACACCGTGAGTGGTGCATGTGCTGAGCGAGCGGATGATGGATGAAATGTTTGGAAGACTCAAAGGGTTCCTATAGGTTATTGTAGAATGAACAGTGTGATAATGGTGTCTTGGAGTCTAGAATTTGAAAGGAAAGATGATGCTATTGTACGTTCTCTGTGTCTAGGTCTGTCAACCCACAGATTGGCTCTGAGCTTTATGAGAAAAGTTATTATCTTTTTTTCCTATAGGTTGGCAGTCCCATCAGTAGAACCAACATCATCCACCCTCATGTCTATGTAAGTCTGGCAAGATTTATTGCATATTTTGTTAATTAATACATTGAATTCGAGGTCAACATACTGTACAACTGACCTCCCACAAAAATATGTTGACCGGTGTCCCCCAACTATACTTGGCCATTTGGCCCCCTACTCCTTTTCCTCTATTCCAATTAATTCACTTAGCCAAACTACAAGCAAGTGTTACAACTTATTCTGAGCATGCAGACAGTGGTTAAAAACATGTCCATGTGTGTGGAAATGTTCTCCCCTTAGTTCTCGGCTCTGCCGCCTGTGAGAGTGGTCTTTTGCATCACCATGGAGGGGAGCGCTAGGAAGGTCATCACTGTCCGTTCTGCCCTCATGGTCAAGAACAGGCTGGAGGTCCCCATGGAAGTCAGATTGGACAGCCCGTCTGCCCCAGACAGTGAGTCCACATCTCCCATTTAAGTTGATCTGAAGAAAGATTGAAAGATATCTTGGCAATATCGTGATATTAGGTTTCAGATATCTCTTCGCATTTTCTTATTTTTCTTATTAAGCATTGAGACATAAATGTGGGGGGGCTAATCATCCCTTGGTGATCAACACTGTTAACGCAACACATCTATTTGTGTCATAAGGTACTTTTGTTTCCACTTATAATGATCACAAGGTTGCCAAAAGCACAGCAATTTCTTGTTTGTTATGGCTTAGTTTCTTGAGAGATTAGTTTCTTAGTGCGGACCCGGGACCTCTTGCCAGATGTTGTGATTAGTGTGAACGCTGCGTACCATTCCCTGGAACGGAACGCTGAACCGTACCCAGGAATGCCTGGGGAGGTAGTCTGGGTTCCGATTGATGCGTACTCTGGTACGGAACGCTGCAATGTGAAAGCCATCCGTACAACAGAAGGAAGTAGACTTCTAATCATATATCATTTTTATATCACATTAGTGACACATTATTTTACCTGGGTTAGTGGGTTATATACCTTCTGATAGTTCTACTTGAATGTTGACATGAAATAATAATCCAGATAGTGTTTGAGTAGCGCGAGCGTGAAAAAACACATGTGTAGCGAGCGCTGCCGCTAGGATAAAAATACTACGGATTAGTCCGTGACGTCGCTGTTATGCCACCCAGGATGCGTCAGTGACGTAACTGTCATGCGGTAATTGCAGCCGACGTTACGTTGCGATGTTTCAAAGATGGTTGTGTATTGTTGTTCTGTTAATATTATAACTCAAGACAACGTCAGGAACACAAACTTTATTATACGCTCTAAACTCTGACAACTGACTCTGCTTCTGTTGCATGAGATTCTCTATCTCCCAAAGCCCCATAGTCCGCAGCGCCCCCCTGAGGCACCTAAGTACCATTACAGTTGAATGAAGTATCTCGGGTACGGAAGAATCTTGGCCGGTGTGAATGCTGGCCAGTGGGGAGAGGGCAATCGTACTCTGGAACGGTTCGAATCAATCGGACCCAGTCTGAATCCGCCCTTAATGATTGAGTTGTACCATGTGCCCACAGAGCCAGTGGTGCTACCACCCATCCTGCCTGGTGAGGCCTTAGCTGTGCCCCTTCACCTGACGTCCTGGCGGCTACAGGCTCGACCCAAAGGCCTGGGCCTGTTCTTTTGTAAGGTTCCTGTCCACTGGACCAGCGTGGAACGGCCCGGCGAGGTCAGCAGCGGCAAGAGAGAGTGCCAGTCTGCAGATTTTGAGGACAACCTCAAACGCAACTTTAGGTAAATATGGTCAAACATGTTGAAGGGGAAAGTATTGAACCCAAAATGTCTGCTTGCAGCCAAGTGACCAGAAGTTAAAACACAATGGGCCTGCTCAGAGGCAGACTTACATGGTAGCAAAGCTTGTGAATGTCATTAGAATGCCTTATTCTTCATGCAAAATAAAATATGTATGTGCCCAACATTTGTCAACACATATAAATTCAACCAATTCTTTTGACGCATTTAGAGCCGAATTATTAGATCCCTCAGCGTGTTTGCAGTTTCTGCCTATTGGGCTTAATTCCTGATGTTTGACTTTAATTCCCTTAATTCTTTTGAGCAGTTTTTGTCAGCAGTATGTACACAGTACATGAAAACTCAAAATAATTAAGGGATCAAAGTGTTCCCTACATTTCTTTGAGCAGTATAGTATGGATGAAATCTAGCTGTGTCCATTACTCCATTTCCAATTCCGGATAGTATGCTCGTCCAAAGGACTGATTCCCCTCCGTATTCTGTAATCAATAAAGCTCTTAACACATTATCGGATATTTATTATTGGCGAATTCCAGCATCATCTTTTTACCTCGGCAAAGGTGAGTGAGCAATTGTTCAATATAATTATATAATATCCTTTCCCAGTTTTATTAGCCTTTAGTCGTGAGGTTAAACTTTGTAAACTAACTTCTTATTCTCATTACACGTGAGAGTAGGCTATTTACTTTATTAACAAGCGGATCCATCGCGTGAGGGACTCGCTTGCGATGCCGCTGATCTTCAAGTTGTCAAGTGGGTGCGTACCACCGCATTGTAAGCCTGTAGATCTGTCAATTTTGAGGAGTGATGACGTTTTTTGTCTGACGTTAGTTTCCGGATGCCTTTTTATGGGGGGTCTTAAATGGGGCGTGGAGCAATGCAAATGATTCTCCACGTGAACGTGCCTCTGACTTTCAAACAAAAATGAGATACACCTGTGATCCGCACATATCAGGACTCTACACGCCCTTTCGTGATTCGCACGTCAATTTTTGCTTAGAGAAACACCCCTTTACACAATATTTACGAACAGCTTAGTGAATGAGGCCCATGCCATCGTCATCTGTAGCGATCTTATTTTCCACTTCCTTTCTCTTGACTCCTCTGTCCTTCCTCTGCATCTCCTCCCAGGTTTTGTGTGGTGATCAAAAAGGAGAACTACCCAGACCAGCAGCCTGCCAAGACGGTGTCCAGTGGCACCCAGCAAATCTACCGCCAGCCGGGCCACACCATCTACCTGCTGCCCACCGTGGTAGTGGCCAACCTGCTGCCCTGTGACCTCAACTTCTACATCAAGGGAACGTCTATCAAAGGCACCCTGAAGCCGGGGAAAGAGGCTGTGCTTCACGCCGCTGACACCTCCCAGAACATGGAGCTAGGTCAGATCTCTGCTCATGTCAGTTCTACTGAGCCATCCCTGTTGGAATTCAGTTCAGCATAACCAAATAACTGTATATGTGGGCAGGGTTTACAAACAACAACAAAAAAGAAGCTGTTTTACACTAGCCGTTTTTAGAAAATGACCTAAATTATGGTTGGTTGCCCCCAGAAGTGGTTGATAAATGAACCGATTTCACAACAGACATCAGGTAAACAACATTGACGATAATAACGTTAAAAGTCAGTGTGTTGTATTTAAAGTCCTGGTGAAACAGCATTTCAAGAGTATCGACTGTATGTGACATAGTATTTCCGAGTGTGATAGGATAGGTACTGTAGGGGGAACATAAGGTAGGGAGGAATCTTATGTCAACGTTGAAAAGTGGGCATGTCAAACATGGAGAATTACAGTCGACAATTGATTGATGGGTGGATGTCATGAATGATATTATTGATTGAAATGTGTTGGTCCAAGCCTACATGAGCGCACATCATATTTTGTTTTGTAGGAATTGATTTATTGATTTAATACTTTTTAAATAAGATTATTAACAGTACAGGTAATACAAGTACAGTACAGTACAAGGTTATGCTAAAAGAATAACATAAAAAGCCCCAGGGGCTTGTTTCCATTGTGGTACATTGTACTCAATGTATTCAAGTAATACATACAATAAACTCGGTAGCATCATAAGGTATATTGACAGAGAAAGGAGGGGTGTGGGCGGGCGGCAGAGGATTCTACTATCAAGATGTTCAGGGAGTTAAGCTATGTCCACTTGTATTTCGAGAACAGGACTTCTTTTAGGTTAGTTTTGAGTTTGGGTTGGGAGTCGAGAACACACAAGAAAACATGGCTGTGTTTTGATATAAGAATACAAATAAATTGTAATTTTTTTGGCATGTATTGTTAAATACTAAGTAAGCTTTACCGAGCCATGAGGCCCATAGGGCAGGAGCCTATCTCCTTAAGTACACCCCCTGGACATGGGAACTTAACCCCAATCTAACCCTTGATGCTGAGTGCCAAGCAGGGAGGCATTGATTCCCATTTTTATAGTCTTTGGTGTGACCCGGCCGGGTAATCGATCCCCCGACCTCCCAGTCTCAGGGCGGACACTCTGACCACAAGGCAACTGCGCTATTGTTAAATAGGAGCATGATATGCCCGACGAGGTGATCTAAAAGGGTTAAAAGGGCATTTATCATTTCTCTTCTTCTTTCTTATCTCTTTCTTGGCATTTTAATGTTTTCCCTTCAGGTGTACTGCTAGAAAACTTCCCTGTATGCAAAGAGCTGCTGATCCCGCCTGGCACGCAGAACTACGTTGTGCGCATGCGGGTTTATGACGTTAACAAGCGCCTGCTCTGCCTTACGATCCGCATCATCCTGCGTGCGCAGGGAGCTCTGAAGATACTCATCTCTGCTCCCTACTGGCTCATCAACAAGACAGGTAACTATCCCCCAAGGCCGCTTAGTTAAGCAATGCAAATCGGCATCGTTTCTCATTAATGTCTGAATAGAAAACCTCAGTGATAGTTGGGAGAGGTCACATTTGTACATACCATAAGCTCTTAACACATTCCATGCCAGAGTTTAATCTCATAATGTACTCACCAGTGCCAGCGTTTTATTGTTGTTTTTTTGTTTTTTTCATGTCGCCACAGACCTCGCTAAATAAGTTAAAAGTGCGCGTTCATTTGGTTCTAAACACACAGCGGATCCGTGAGAAACGGCCAGCGAAAACAGTTTCCAAATGCGAGCCGCCATCTTGAAGATACAGCCGATCAACGCTAAACAGTGATCAGCGAGGAGAAAAACAACAACCGAGAAAATCGAGTTTTAAACAGGATCCCAGACAGGAAGCGGATACGATCGAAAAAACCGGAACCCGAATAATTCTGTTTCCGACCGGAAACCGGAAACGGAAATGGATCAAAAAAATTCGGAAAGTGCACCTGGGGCACTTTCAATGGGAATCGGCGGTTCGCGTAGATCTACGCGACTGGCACGCTGCGGCTTTAAATAGGTTCGCGTAGATCTACGCGATTGGCATTCAATGTGTTAAAGCCTGATCTATACTTACTGTAGTTGCGCGCCAGTGTCCTGTGCTGAAAATAGCCAATCTACAAGCTCACAAGTTGTGAGCTTTTGGATCGGCTATTTTCATCGTGGGACACCATTGCACCATTCCGCAAGTATAATATGGCTTTATTTTCCTACCTGGTTTTATTTTCCTGCCATCACTGTTCAAAACCACAATATGTCCCTCTTCACAGCAACAGCTTGAAAATTCCTCTACAATATGCTGCAAAGACATGAAGTCAAACATCAAGAACGTTTTCAAGAGTATTATGATTACTAACTCATAATTTCCCCTCCCTCAGGTCTGCCACTGATCTTCCGTCAGGACAACGGGAAGACGGACGCGGGGGGTCAGTTTGAGGAGCACGAGTTAGCCAGAAGCCTCAGTCCTCTGCTCTTCTGTTACACTGACAAGGAGCAACCTGCCATGTAAGTGGTTGGCATCAGCAGTCATAATCCATTTTCCTCCCACATTCGCTACTAGCTGGCATCTTGTGCATTGTGCAAAATAACTTAATAAGCACTGGAAAAGTTCAGGGTAGCCTGGTCTTAACTTTTTTGGTGTGTTATTACCTACAGCTGTAGAAAGATAAATGCATCACATATGCTATGGGATATGGCAGCCTTGCACTGCCATAGAAAGTGGATATTTTGCTAAAGGGTTTTGTCAAGCTGTCACATTTTTACTAACAATTCTCCATTTCTTATTATTTCTTCCCTCCCTTTTCTCCGTCCTCCTGGATGAATGCCCAGGTGCACAATGCGAATTGGGAAAGGGATCCACCCGGATGGTGTTCCAGGCTGGTGCCAGGGTTTCTCCCTGGACGGAGGCAGCGGTGTGAGAGCAGTAAAGGTCATTCAGCATGGCAACAGACCCGGTCTCATCTACAACATAGGCAAGACACAGTGATACACTATACTTCAACATAGTACTAGGCAACTGAATTGAGTGGAATTTTAAATTGAATGATATCTGACTGATATTGACTTGAAACAGGTATCAGCGTGCGGAAAGGAAAGGGACGCTACAGGGACACGCATATTGTGACCTTTGCCCCACGTTACCTGTTGGACAATCGTTCCTCACACAAACTCGCCTTTTCTCAGAGAGAGTTTGCGAGGGGAAAGGTGAGATGTTTTTCTTTAAACCAGAGGTATTTTAACCACTTTATGCTCTATTTTATTTTTATCGGGGGGGATTAAAAATCTTAAAGTGGTTAATTATTTGGTTAATTATTTTATCACATGTGAATGAAAAAAAATCCTGACATGATGTGAATGGTTTCCCAGGGCACAGCGAACCCAGAGCACTACATCTCCACGCCGCCAGGCTCCAGTGTGGTCTTCCACTGGCCCAGGAATGACTACGATCAGCTGCTCTGTGTGCGGCTCATGGACACACCCAACTGCACCTGGTCTGGGGGCTTTGAGGTCAACAAGCCAAAATCCTTCCACATCAACATGAGGTACCCAACACACTTTTGAAAGACATTTGTCTTTTTCGAATGACAAATTAATTTCTGAGCATTAAGTAAGCCTTGCAGAGCCATGTGGCCCATGGGTCAGGAGCTTATCTCCTGTTTCCGTAGCATGAGGTGGCTTGATGTACAAGTACACCCCCTGCATGGCGCTAGTATGTCGTTGGGACTAAACCCCAATCTAACCCTTGATGCTGAGTGCCAAGCAGGGATGTCTTGGGTCCCATTTTTATTGTCTTTGGAATGACTTGGCCGGGGAATGGAACCCCGATCTCCCAATCTCAGGGCGGACACTTTAACCACAAGGCCACTGAGCTGATCTTGGACTTCATGAGGCTAGCCTCTTGCTTCAGTCATCTATGATGTCTCTATGACGAATGACGTATGACTCCAAATTTGGGAAATGTTTCAGCCCAAGTTGTCCGCTATTCACTTCCATTATGAAATCAGTCAAATGTTTCAATGCTTTTTTCTAACAGGGACACATTAGGAAACTGTTTCTTCCTGAGGGCTGAGATCACCCTGAAGGGAGCCACCTACCAGATTTGCTTCAGTGACACAGACCAGCTGCCACCACCATTCCGCATTGTCAACCTCTCTGAAGTACGTACAGTAATAGATACACTAATCTGAGTTCCCAGAAGTTTTCGCCAGCTCTCACATACAAACGGGAGGGGCGAGGAAACTTCTGGGCCAGAGCCCTGGTATTTGTGGACGGGATGTAACTTACGCTCAGAATCTGAGCGGACACGCCTCTTACCGGTCTGAGAGCTGTGCAACTCGTCTAAACAGTCCGACGAGAGGCAAACAGCAGTACACAACAAAGGCGGCCGCAATTTCTCAAGGAGAAATTGCTTCCCGTTGCTCCTATTTACATGCAACACCCACTGCATGTGGATCCCGCCCCCTTTTCTTCATTGGCTGTTGATTTGAATCAGAACGCAGTGGCCGCGCCCCTGCTGTCCAGGCTCTGAGGCGAAGTCTCCCAGACTATAGATACACCATCTCAGATGTTGCACAATGACTTCCGCATTGACCATAAGTTAGAACACTGGTTCTCAACGTGGGGTCCGGGGGGGTCGAAACGTAGTCGCCTTAATAAAACCTTTCTACTGGGAGCTACAGAACAGTGTGTGGACTTCCCTTCTTCTCCCAGGAACCAAATGAACCCATCTTGTATGGCTCTGTTCCATTTGTACGCTCTCAGAGTTAAATTAACACTGAGGATTTTACATTTGATCCGAAAATCGGATATCAAAATGGGGGTCCTTGAAATTAAAAAGGGTGAGAAGCACTGAGTTAGAAGACGCTTTAGCTGTTGGTTCAGTGTAGAAAATGGCATTTTGCCATAATTCCTCAAAGAAATGTTCTGGAAATACTTGATTGATTGATGGATCTCACTCTTTCTTCAATGATCCTCTTCTCCCAGGTGCCTATCCAGTTCTGGCAGCATGGTGTGGCTGACATGCGTCTTCACACCGAGGTGAAAGCAGGCGCAGTGTTGGACTTTGCCTGTGATGAGCCCACTCTGCCCCCCTGTCTGACCCTCACCGCCAAGGGTGCCGGCTCCTCTGAGGTCACAGCCGACATGAACTTCTTCAGCGAATACAACAAGCTGTACTACGAGAACTTCATCTACATAGCGGCTACGTACACCTTCTCACAGTATGTACCATGAACCATTTGAAATGACCCCCCTCATTATGATTATATATAACAATGTATAAAAATATGCCGTTTTGTTATATGTGAACGTTTATTCATAAAGCCAATTGATTTGGGAGAATGATTGAACCATTTAAGCCCTGTTTTATATTTAGACTATTCGAAAATAAACTATCTACAAGCTCACAATGCATTGCACCATGGCACGTGTGAGCTTATAGATTAGCTTTTTTTATGTAATATTCTTTGAGAAATGTTTGGAGACATAATTTTTTTCTTTTAGTTTAGAAAGAAAAAGTGCATATGACACATGCCCAGAATAAATGGTTGAATGTGATTTCATTGATCCAGGGATGCTGGTAAGAGGCCTGTTGGGAAGAAGCGTGTGGTTGGGTCTGCTGAACTGGTTCTGGATGTGGAGACCAAGACTCAGAGAGTCATCCTGAAAAAGAAGGTACTGTGGTCTAGTACATGGTATAGGCATCATGAACTAATGCTTAGACCATGAAGAGTACTTTTACATAGTGAAATAATGAAGGTACCAATGTTTAGAATTGATTTAAAAGGGATAGAATGAAAGCATTCCTCCCATACTCAAAGTCATTTTGTTGGCCTGAAATGCTGGCCAGCTCTGAAAGGTCTTTGTTTTAGGAAAGCATCTAAAGTGTTTGTTTTGTTTTGTTTTTCTTTTCAGGAACTGTCGATATTGTAATTTTGATATTGTTGTCGCCCTTGTAAAATCATGTCAGCACAACCAATTAGATTTTATTCCAGGAGCGTACAAATTGCACCAGATGGACCCCTAAGGGTCCAATTGGTACCATATCTATTCTTAAATGAATGCTGAGGATTTTTCAGTGCATGAATATATTCCCAAGCATGTCCCTTGTGTAGCTCAGGAATTTGAGGACATTTAAGCGTTTAACAAGGTCCTAGTTACTGGATAAGGGCCCAGTATAATATAGGTAGTATATTTAATTCATTGCAGGTTAGTAAGGGTTGTTAATTTTTGTTTTGTTTTATGTGTATTGTTTATTGGAAAATGTGTATATTGATTGAACTGTCGCTCATGTGTTCGGACATGTATTTGTTGTGTGTATGAGGACCACAATGGAAAGAAGTCCTGGACTTTATTGTGTTAATTTTGGGGGTCCTTGACATGAAAAGGTTTGAGAACCACTGATATTATCGCAACATAAGTGTTTCAGAAAAGGATTTAGAAGACATTTGTAGATGCGTTCCCGGATTGAATGTTAACTGTATGTTAATACTTGTCAAATAAACGAAACAGGAGCCTGGGAAGAGATCTCAGCTGTGGAGGATGACGGGTACAGGCATGCTCTGCCATGAAGGCTCCTCCCCTCCACAGAGCAAGCCGGCCCAGCCCCGCCCACTGGACTCCTCCCTGGTTCTGGACATCGCTGGGCTGGCAGCCGTTACCGATAACAGGTTAGTATAGTAGCTCAGGGGTCCCCAGGGAAATGACTTAATGTAGCATCAAGTTAAGTTTAACCACTATAATCCTATATACATTAGCTGGGGGAAAAGAAGAAGAAGAAGGAATATTTTTGAAACATTTTAACACAAATTTTCAATGAGTGTCCACGGCAAAAAATCTTTTCAGATGGGCGTCTGCGTCCAAATATAATCAACTTGGGGGTACTTGACATGAAAAAGTTCGAGAACCATTGGTTTACCAGACACAACAGAGCCCTACATACAGTAGTGGTTCTCCATGGAGAGAGAAAGGTGGCCTGAAGTCTTTTGAAAATACATTGTCTTAACATGCAGGGAAATGATATAAATGAGCAGAAAATGTATTAAATACAATACAAATACCCTTTTAAACCTGCAATCTGCAAAAAAAAATATTATGGATAAATCTTTATTTTGACCAATCTGTATGGTAGAATATATGAATAGTACAATATAACTAGTGTAGCATGTCTGCAGTGGATGGAAGTGGTCTTCGATTGAGACATTTAGACACCTATTGGTTTACAAGTAGTACTGCCTGAAGCTCATGTGCCCAGTATCTCCCTTGGCCAAGCCGGGATTCCTTCTTGTATGAGTGGTAGATTTGGTCTCCCACGAAGTTTGAATCCCGGGTGTTACATTTGCAAATAGGAAAGTGTGCCCCTCGGAGCACAGGTCTCTGCCAGGCCGGGTTTTCTACCCACGGCCCGCAAACATTGGAAGGCAAAATTGGAATGTGGATCTGAAAAATCTGACTAATACATCTTGATCACATGACCCCAGAGAAAATGTGTACAGATTTCTGTGAGCCTGTAGGAGTAGTAGCAAAAAGTGTGTTTTGAAGAAAACATAACAACAGAAAATGTAATCTGGCACAAACAAGGCATATAAGTTGAGTCATGATCCAAGGAATCCAGGAGAAAAAGGTGTTGATTGTACGGTTCGGTTCGAGAGTCATAGGCCAAAACGTGAAGTGGGCTTTTGTAGCACCACCATGAGGAGATTTTAAAAATTTGGGATCGAGGTTCTTCCTTTTGGAGATGATTACTTCTCTCTGTTGGGAGAGGACATACTGTAAAACGTACAGATTTAATTTTTTAGGTCACAGACAGGACCATTCTGATCTCTCTCTTCTCTTTCGCTCTCTCTCTCTCTCTGCCTTCCTCTCTCCCAAGTTATGAGCCACTGATGCTGAGGAGGCCAGACTCGCGTCGCAGCACCACCCAGACATGGTTCTTTAGCTCAGGCATGCTGACCTGTGGCCTCCCCCGTCTGGTAGTCCAGGTGGGTGGTCAGAGCTTCCATCACACACACAGTATTGATTGATGTAAGCTTGTAGATCGGCTATTTTCGCAACTTTTGTACGATACTCTTGTATGACGATGTAGGGCGTTAATTTACTAAAAAACACGTACGTTGAAATATGGATTTACAAGGTTTATGCCCGAGAGCAACAATATTTTTTGAGTATTTTTTAGCAACATTTTGGCAGACTATAAACTGAGATAAACACGTTTACTAATTGCCTTGTGAATTTATTTGTGAGTTCTACAAAACAATTCTATGATTGTAGTGTTTCAACTTTTGTTACTTTTCCTAATGAATGATCTCTGACCCTCAGGCCAACGGCGGGGTGTCAGGACTGTACGATGGGGCAGAGGTAGTTCTGGGACCAGACTCTGGATTTATGAATCCTGGCCCAGACCAGCAGTTCATCAACCAAAAGATGAGACCTGGTTCTGGGGTGCTGTCGGTCCAAGTGCTACCGGATGGACCAACACGAGTACTGCAGGTTAGGAAAAGATCATTTAATAATAATTCATACCTTGGATTTATTTTAAATTTTTAATACATTTTTTACCATTAGTAGTATTATTTACCAGAAATCGTATTATTTCTGGCCTAAAAGCTGATATTCCGTGGTGTTCCCCTTATACTTTGATGCACGCCAGGGTTGTGTGCCGAACATAGCAGATCTACTAGCTCACAACTCGACGTGATGTGCTGTGAGCTTGTAGATCGGCTGTGTCTACAAGTGTGTGATTTCAAATTGGCAGGATTGCATTAGCTGAACTGTTGTGCACAGAGACCTGCCATTTGCAACAGTTAGTTTCTCTATGCCTGTGTGTGTAGATCAGTGACTTCAACCAGCGCAGAATGATCCGGGCTTCCACCACGGAGGATGATCCGAACAAAGAAAATGTTCCGAAGAAAGAGCCTGAACAGGAGCTAGAGGTACATGGAGACATATTCACATCAGTTACACATCCTCCCTATGCACAAATAATAATGCATGGCATGGGAAATCTACTAAACAACATTTCATGCTTGCAAATTACATATTACATAGTACACTGTGTATCTGTACATTATTGCTTAATAATAGCCCTATATTACTATATTATTGCGCAATAGGTGCGCAACACTTATTAGTGCTGCTACGCGATATGCATCACATTTTCCCACTTACACAGGGCATGCGACACAAATAAGATGACGCCTCTGAGATCTCTATATATGCCCATATCACTGTACAAGAGCCTCAACAGTGGTTCAGTCCTTATGGCAGCCGTCAGTAGGTGTTCATGAATCATCTCATTTGATGCCTATTATGTTCTTTCTAGGGAAGGATTCCTTACTCCCCCCCCCCCCCCTTTTTTTTTGCTGCATTTTCAGTTTTTTAACAGACATAAGGCAGAGTAATAATACTATTAGTTATGGTTTCTAAGTAGAAGACTTTTTCAGGCTGGCTCACTGACTTCAAATGTGAATCTGAAGTGAAAATTTGTATTTGACATGGAGAGGTCTGAATCTGGTATTGTATGTGAATCACATACATGTATGTGATATACATACATACGGAGTATGAAAGAAGGCATTGGTTCTCGAAGTGGGATCCAGGGACCCTCAGGGTTCATTGATGAGGGGGTTCCAAAAGAGTAAGACCCTTGTAGGTCTGTAACTCTGAGAGTTATGGGGGCACTCCTTGACATTAGAAAAGTTTGATAACCACCGAAATAGGGTTTAAATGATTAACGCAATGTCATGGAATGCATGAACTGTAAAATTATGCAGTGGCTAATCTCTGTGGTGATATAATGCTGAACAGGTATTGGTGAATTTGGAGGAAGGTGTCGGTGTGTCTCTGGTCAACAAGCTGCCGGAGGAGCTCGTCTTCACCACTCTGTCCGGCATCGACGTCCACTTCACCCGCACGGCTGCCAGCGAGGTCCTGGAGCTTAAAGTCCAGAACATCCAGGTGGATAACCAGCTGTTGGGCACCACTCAGCCCGTCATGCTCTGTGTGACCCCCGGCTCCAGTGACGGCAGCATGGTAGACAGTGGCGCCGCCCTGCAGGTCAACTCTGTTAAGGTTCCAAGCAACCTCATGCTCACAGACCTCTTCAAGGTGAGTCCTTTTTCTATTATTCGCTAAAAAATCTGAATATTGAAGAATCGTTGTTATGCTAGTAACCTATAGTTTTCATGCATCCACAACTGGAGAAAATGTTCTTGCTGCTGCAAACAGGCAAAATTATATATTGGCCATCTGCGTTTTTTGCATCACTTGCATGCTTTTTACACTGTGGCTTCTTGTTGTGTATCTGTCCAGAGCTAATCTCGCAACTTTGTCAAAGGAACCACATCACAGATTTCTTCCTATTCTTTGCAGTGATAAACAAAAGAAAGGTTGTAATTTTTCAGTTGGGACTGTATGGAAAGTACGGTAAACCGATAGTCATTGCGTATTTCCACAGCATCTCATGGTGACGGCCAGACGCTTCACTGTCATCATCGAGGAGAAGCTACTGCTTAAGCTGCTCAGCTTCTTTGGATACGGACAGACGGAAGCAGGTGGGCATACTGTAGTTAGCTGTGGCGAGAGACTCTTCATTTAACAGTAACAAAACATAAGTTGAGTTTCATGAATAATTTATGCTGTGATCCTTGTGCAATGTGTAATGGAATCCAGAGGTGGAGAGATTGGACGAGAATCTTTACGAGCGGCCCAGCGAGGATACAGGTGCCATCAAACGGTACTACTTTGAGAACCTGAAGATCAGCCTGCCTCAGGTCAAACTGAGTGTGTTCACCTCTCACAAGCTCCCTGCTGATTTAAAGGTAAGGCAACTGTCAACATCCACCAAGGTTATATATTAAAACATATTTCTTTTTTTTTTCTCCTACATTTTTATCCCACGATTTTGTAACCCTATTTTTTACACCCAGTGCCAATTGTCTATGTAATCCTGGGCACTACCTTCCCTCTGCCAACCTAGGGAGGCCAGGGCCGAGCTCATGCCTCCTTCAATGCATGAGAGCCAACTGACCTTCTTGCGGGGAAACATATTTCAACTGAAACTGAAATAAAAACTAGTTGAAACTAAAACTACAGTAAATAGAATTGCATGTAAAATAATGTTCATTTTAGTTTTTCCACCATCCTCTCTGGTGTCAAGCATTCTTTCATCCTACCTTTTTCAGCTTCTATAAATCAAGGCTTTACCGTTAATATCTGAAAAAAGAAAAAAGAACTAAACTGTAATCAAACTAAAACTGATGAATGATTAAATAATAGATGAAGAAGTGCTGTGTGGGTCCCTGATTATGCCAAACTGAGAACAGGTGCTCTTTGGAGAGTTCCTTTCCTTTGTAGATATCACAGTGGAAAAAATTAGGCGGTGAACTTAAAGAAGGTCCAATGCAGCTCTGTTCAGTTCAAGTAGAAAAAACTTGTATTAATTAGTCCATAGCAAGGAAAAAATAAAAAAATGCAGGTGACCAGCGTGTTTCATCCAAAGGCCTTCATCAGGGTCCATTTGTGAATATGTCAAAACTGTAATAAGTCTTACATCCACTCCACTGGTCTATTGATACAAAGACGTTGGGTAATGCATTTAACAACAGCAACATTTTGACTTGGGACACCAAATGCTTACAATGTTTTGAATTGCAATCACTGTAATAAAAGTAGCATGACATGATAGTAAGTAGGGTTGTGCATGCCTTTCATTACAACTTGGTGTACCACCATAACGGAGCATAATTCCCCAAATTAGATGCAGCATACAGTATATTTTCCCTATTGAGTACTGCCAGTGCTGTCACTTTCCACTGCACTCACACAGTATTTGTTCTCAATTTCATCGTATCTTAAACTCACCACAGGCTCTCAAGGGAACCCTGGGCTTCCCGCTCATTCGCTTTGAGGACGCTGTGATCAACATGTACCCCTTCACCAGGGTTCACCCCTACGAGACCCAGGAGATCATCATCAATGACATCTTCAAGCACTTCAGAGAGGTGAGAGGGGCGTTCCCGACACGGTTAAGGCTGGCTGAACTTTTGGCTCAATTATGGTTGATGAATGCTTATAAAAAGATATATATAGGGAATATAGCGGGTCTACAAGCAATGTGTCGGGATGCGCCGGGTTGTGAGCTTGTAGATCAGCTATTTTCAAAAGTCTTTGCACGGCAACATTGTACAACAAAGTATAATACAGGGCTTAATTGGCTAATCTCAGTCTAATCGAAAAATGTATACATGAGCAAGATTACAATTTAGTTTTTTATACATTTTTGGTTAAAGGGATAGTTCACCCAAAACAAAAAGTTTTCATGGATTCATGGATTTTGTTTTTGTTGCATTCCTAAGCCAATAATTTAATGACCAGCGGACTGGTAGGCAGCAGTTCCGCTAGGAGACACAAAGGAGACTCTTTGTCTCCTACCGGAACCGCTGCCGGTCATCAAATTATTGGCTTAGGAATGCGTCAAAAACAAAAAAATATCCATGAATTCAAGTCGCCATGGGGTAACTAATCCATAGAAAAAAATACATTTTGGGGGGGACCTTTAATTACCCTACTGATAGGCCACTCCACTAGGAGTCACGCTTTAATGAAATGAATAATCTATGGCTGTGCCCCCCCTTCCCCGAATAGGAGCTGATTAGCCAGGCGGCTCAGATCCTGGGTTCGGTAGACTTCCTGGGAAACCCCATGGGGCTCCTCAATGATGTCACAGAGGGCATGTCCGAGCTCATCAAGTACGGAAACGTGGGCGGCCTCATCCGCAACGTTACGCATGGTGTGTCCAACTCTGCTGCCAAGGTGCGCCACGTTTTTTAAACTCACATCTTTGATTCCCTTTACCACTACTCTGCTTTTATTCTGTTTTATTGTTTGTTTTTTGTCCGCATTTTGCTCCTTGAGATTGTGGTTAGAGAGGTTGAACTTGAAACATTCACTATTAGGTGTACATGCCAGGGTTTCCACCGATCCTTACAAGGTCTTAAAAAGTATTAATTTATGTGAATATAAGGCGTTAGAAAGACTTAAAAGGTCTTAAGTTAATGCTTCAATGGTCTTTAAATGGCAGTGCCACACACAGGGACGCATTCAGACTAATGAGCGAAGCCTAGGCTATCACTCTCTGCTGTTGTGGAAGAACATTGAAGAGAGGACATCAGTGAGCAGTTAGCAATCATCGTTCCATCCACGAGATGACAAGTGAAAGCGAGAGACAAAGCAGCTTCTACATCAAAACAAATACCTGGTATTTCTCAGTACTTCGGTTCACTCGTCGCCTCCACCGCCATTGCACAGACATATTCTGTGCAATGTTCCCTGACTCCAAAATTGAGGCATGCTCCAATAATACTGACGACGTAACATCAAACAAACTGCGTCTTTTATAACTGTCGCTCTCTCTCGCATCTCTCTCCCCCTCTGTGGGTATCTCTCGCCCTCTCTCTGTTGTATGCATCTACATCTGTATGGTGCCGTGTGAAAGTGGTGCTGCGTGACAAAACTACAGTATGTTTACTATGTTGACGATAACAAGACATGCTTATATTATCAACCAGGATAGCTACATTAGGCTATGTTGTGAGCTTTCTAACGTTGTGAGCTTTCTAATGTTGTGGCACGAATGCAATTGAACTCCTGTCATTCCCTCTTCTCTTTTTGTCAGTTCGCTGGCACCTTGTCGGACGGTCTGGGCAAGACCATGGACAACCGACACCAGAGTGAACGCGAGTACATCCGATACCACGGAGCCACCAGCGGAGAGCATCTGGTGGCAGGGATCCATGGACTGGCTCACGGTAGGACTGTTGACTGTGCACAACCTGTTCTATAACACCAACACACCAGCGAAGATGTCTGTTACTGTTATTATCAGTGTTAATGAGGTAACTCTGTTATTGTTACTTGTCTTCCATTTGTCAGTTGATCAAAGAGTTTAGATAGATCAATTAAGGTAAGAAAACATAAGACTTAAGGAGCTTGCACACTGAAGTCCTTTTTCGCATGTGTTTTCGAATGCGTTTCAGCCTCCTTGGGCACAGATATATGATCGGCAAAAACTGCTGCTCTACAAGCTCACAACACGTCACACGCGTTGTGAGCTTGTAGAGCTTCTATTTTCAAAAACAAAACGATTGAAAATGTTTGAACATGGCCAAAATAGGAACACCAGATTGAAAGTGCTTAAACAAAAGGCTGTGTTTATGTTCTTCAGGTATCATTGGTGGCATGACCAGCATTATCACCTCCACTGTGGAAGGGGTGAAGACCGAAGGTGGCGTCAGCGGCTTCTTTTCAGGCCTGGGCAAAGGCCTGGTTGGCACAGTGACCAAACCGGTGGCCGGTGCATTGGACTTTGCCTCGGAGACGGCGCAGACGGTCAGGGATATGGCCAGCCTCAGCAACCACAGGTGGAGCCTTTTCTCATTTTAACATCATCATAGACGTGCTGAATATGTCATTACTGTATATCGTCGCTGTCAGGCAGAAACCTTGTGTTTCCATAATTCATTAATGCCCTATTTTGTCGTGCAAGAGTGTCGTGCAAAAGTACAGAAAATAGCAAATGTACAAGCTCTGCTGTTTTTGCTATTTAAAAAAATATTGAAAGTGAAAGTGGTTAAGTGTGTCTGGGTTTTTACCAATGAAAGGTATTTACAAGAGCTTGTGACCCATTTGGATCCATTCATCATCACAGGTTCTTTTTTTTTCCATTTCCTGAAAAGTGTCAGTTTTGGGCATACAAGGTTTCCGCCATACAGCGACGATATGCACTCGGAAGCTTGGCAGTGCTTTCCTTGTGTGTGATGTACTGTACTGTACTGTACTGTAGTGTTTGTGTGTTGTTCTTCTTGTCATCAGTTTAGTCTTCAGGAAATGCCCCTGGCTAGTAGCCTCACCATCACATGCTGTCAACCCACTTTGGTGTCAGCACACAAAGTATTTTCTGAGTATTAATATAACTCTGAGTGTTACAAATATAACCAAATGGACCCGTAAGAGTGCATTCGTACCCGCTCAGTTACCAATGGATTGAATTAACAACACTGAGGATTTTACTATGCAGCTGCTAGACTTAGACAGTGAACTTATTTAATTGTGCTTTTTCCTAATAAAGTTCTCTCTTCTTTCTTTTGTTTTCTCCCTCCCCATGTAAAGCTACTTTGAGTACTTAGAAAAGCGCTATATAAATTTGAGATAGATTATTATTATTATTGTCTCCGCCAGGCCGAAGGCGTGGCAGAGACTATGTTTTGCCTCTGTCTGTCCGTCCGTTTGTCTGTCTGTCTGTCTGTGAACAGCTAATCTCCGGCAACGATCGATTTGAAACTGTGCACACACACACACTCACTGGATGCCGGAGCAGAACTTCTGCCCCAAATTTTTCCGATCGGTCTGTTATAGCGCCACCAGGAGGCAGATTTTGCTCTATTACATTATCTCTATGGGCATGTTATCAATACGGATCTATCTGATTTTTCATATTCCATCCTGCACATCTCCGCTAAGATATGCGTCTATTCTAAAGTTTGCAGGAGTGGTTCGCATTGAACAAAATTCCTCAAATCATGAACACAGCGTCCCATTGCCGTGAAAGTTCACACATGCCTGTTTTAGTGCCCCCAGGAGGCCGATGCATTTTAAACATTGCTTTGAAAATTGAACATTGATTTTAAACAATAATCTACCTGACCTGGCAGAGACCTGTGCTCCAAGGAGCACTTTTTTCTAGTTATTAGTATTATTATTATTATTATTATTAATATACTGTGACTGCTGACTCCAGACTGTTGCATTGCATTACAAGCGTCTGTTTTTGGTCTCCCTGCAGGCTGAGTGTGCAGAGGGTCCGGAAGCCTCGGTGCTGTAAGGGGCCCCAGGGCCTCCTGCCTCGCTTCTCCCCTACACAGGCCGATGGACAGGAGCAACTGTTCCGCCTCACTGACAACATCCACTCCGAGTTGTACGTTTCTCTGATTTCACCCTTTCTTTCTTTCTTTATTTATTTAGAAAGCCGAGAGGGAGACAGTTGAGATACGAGAGGAAGGTGGCAGCATTCAATACTAGGCCATTAGTTGCATGACTCAGCAGAAATAACATTTTAACTGAAAACCGTGACACGATAACAAGTTTCTCAATTGAAAATCTGTTATATATAAATTAGGATACCAACCCAAGAATTTTAGCTCTCTTTTACTCTCTTTTGTGCTCTGTCGCGTGTATGAAGTATGAATCGGGCTTAAGGGAGATGCCAGCCACCCTTCTGAGAAAACCTTCATTTCATGAAGGTGAGAGTAGGAATGAAGATTGACCAGTAGATGGAGAGCTTTGACCTGCGCCTGCAATTCCACTCCTGCTGCTCTGATACATTACATTACATTTACATTACAGTCATTTAGCAGACGCTTTTATCCAAAGCGACTTACAATAAGTGCATTCAACATAGGTAGGGAACGAAACTACTAATCACCAGAAGTCTTAAGTGCATTCTCTTCAAAAACAAGCAACTAGAGTATACCTAGCGCTAAAAAGGTAAAAGTGAAATATATCAGCCACCTAGTTTCTTAAACAGATGAGACAAATAGGAAAATCAAATGAGCAAGAGCTAGAACAAATAAGTGTATCGAATAAACAAGATCCAATAAAACAATAAAACAAGAGTTCGTACAACTATACAACAAGATTCCCCTGCTGATCTCCCGCTCTGTCCTACCCTCACTCATGAACAAGACACCCATTTTTATTCTCTTTTATTATATCCTGAAAAAAGATTGCACGATGATAACAAAACTTTTTTAGCACTTTCTTTCTTTGATTATTGTTGATTGGCGTTCTTGTACTTTGTAAGTCGCTCTGGCTAAGAGCATCTGCCAAATCAGTGGTTAATTAGTTAATTTGTGTGATTTGTGGTCAGCGGGCTAAGACGTATAAACAAAAAACGGTATGGTCCTTTTTAATAAAAGTATTGAGATGAAGGATACATTTCTGACCCCCCTCCTCCCTCCCCAACATCAGTTTCATTGCAGTGGAGCCCATCGACACCTACTGCGTGCTCATCTCCTCCAAGGTGGTTTACTTTCTGAAACCTGGCGAGTACGTGGACCGTGAGGCCATCTTCCTTGAGGTCAAGTACGATGACCTGTACCACTGCCTGGTCTCTAAGGACCACGGAAAAGTCTATGTTCAGCTCACCAAGAAGGCAGAGAGCACCAGCAGCGGCGTGGCTATGCCTGGCCCCTCGCATCAGAAGCCCATGGTGAGACACCGCATGCCTGACGCATACTTGGTTGTGCGTAGTAGTGTCACGCAGTGGCGGACAGAAAGAAAGTACATTTACTTGAGTACCTTACTTAAAGGTATATTATGTAAGTTCTCTAGCTGTTTGTAAGCAAGGATTCTAACTTGGCCCTCTCTCGGACAGAGAGAGCTGTATTAGAGCAGGGGTTCCCAAAGTTGGGGTCGCGACCCCACTTGGGGTCGCGGGAGACTGACGGTGGGGTCGCAAAATTATTTTGGGTCATAAAAAAAAAAGAAAAAAACGTTTTCTTTTTTGATTTTTTTTGAATTTTTTAGCACCAGTGCTGGATGAAATGCAACCTAAATTTATTACAAATAGTACATTTTACCATTTTAATACATTTAAAATGCGCACAGAACGTGCAAGTTTATGTGCATAAATTACCTCCTGGTTTAGGTGGGGTCGCGAGTCAATGGCCGCCTTATTTTGGGGTCGCGGGCTGAAAAGTTTGGGAACCCATGTATTAGAGGGCGCTCTCTTGCATATTCATTAACAAACATTCACACAGGAATTGTGTCAGTGAAAACAGCAGGTAAACACCACCACACTACTTCAGTGGCTGATAAGTGCTGGCCTAGAGGGAAATGATGGGTAAAAAAAAAGATATATTGTTTTGTTATGTAAACAAAGGGCAAAGTTACATACTATACCTTAAAGTTTTTTTTTTTTTTATCTGTACTTTACTTGTGTAACTTGTGTGTGTATTTTTGGGATACTTATGACTTTCACTCCAATAAAAACCAAACACCCCACAGGTCTTTGGCTTTCCCAGTCTTCCATCACATTGATCACACTGTTCTCTTCATAGGTTCACGTGAAGAGCGAGAGTCTCGCCATCAAAATCTCTCAAGAAGTGAACTACGCCAAGAGCCTTTACTACGAACAGCAGCTCATGCTGCCGCCCAACAACAATGAAGACTTCTTACTACTGGAGTCCTAGCTCAGTGACAAAACCACGGAGTTCTCTGATCCATTTTGTGGAGAAGTGCTTTGCATTTTGGTTTGATTGTGGGGGGGGGTGAACTTTTAAGATCATACATTTGTGTCAGTTGAGCAGGGCTTGCTCAGTCAACTGTGCTATGGATTGTCTATTTCAGTGGTTCTCGACCTTTTTAATTCAAGGACCCCCCCCCCCCCCCATAACTCTGAGAGTGTACAGATGGAAATGAACCCTTACGGGTCTATTTGGTTCCATTTCTACACTCTCAGAGTTATACATCTGTAAGGAAACCCCCTCAAGGAACTCTGAGAACCACTTTAAGAACCACTGCCCTATTTCATTGTGAAGAAATGGCATACTTTCTGTTGTCTGAGAGTTATGGGACTTGAACTTTGTCACTTGACTGCTTACTGCTGGAGTCCCAGCTCAGTGACAAAACCACGGAGGTCTCCCCTAACCTCGTGTGGCAGGACGTCCCGAGTCATTACCAAATCCCTATAAGGATAATCTCGCCGTAAGGAGGGTGTTAACCTCTCTTACCAATCTCATCTGTTAACCAGATAACATTGAGTGTGTATTTACTTACTTACCCAGTATGGGAAGGGAATAGGTGTTTTTGATGCAGATGCAAGTTTGTTTGTGTGAAGAATCTAACTGCATCACATGCGTACACCCCACGCACTCGGTTTAGTAAAGATAGTTCTAGAGAGCCTACCTAACATTTTCACAAAGCACATACTTTATGAAGGTGATATGAAGAGTATATGCAAATCTTAAGTGTTTTCATCCACTCTGTATATTTAGGAACACTAAGTACGTTTACACTGGTTCTTATTTTATATAACGGTGTTTATAAATATAGTAATTACTGCTGATGTGCAAGTCGGCAAACGTATACATCGTAGGAGTGTTATATATGTGGTGTGAATATGCATAAATGTACATATAGCTACATGCCGATGCTATACAACAAGTGTACATAACAAATGTGAGGAGTGAAAATGAATGATCTCAAACTGGTGTGATATGAAATGCTGTACAAATTGCCTTTAAGACTTTATTTTGTGTAATAAGGAGATCTAGTTGGGTTTTCTTTTTTCTGGTTGGGAGCGAGGAATTAATTGCACTGACAAAAAGGTAGGACATGATGCGAGCCCACACACCTCACAGTGAAACTATTGCAGTTGCTCACTGTCTCTATCGCCTTTTACAATCTTGCACCTGGCCCTGGGGTGAATCAAAACTTTATTTAATGGCCCCCTTTTTTTATTAATGTCCTTTTTAACCAGTGTTCTTCCCCCCCCCCCAGCGTGACGCTGTAGGGTGATAGGAACATGAACCCTAGCGTCCCTATTCTGAAAAATGGCAGATCTACAAGCTCACAACGTGTCGCAACGCAACACATTGTGAGCTTGTAGATCAGCTATTTTAGGCTGTGATTTGGTGTAGAGGGAAATGCTAGTGGACCTAGTATAGAGCCCTGGGGGACCCTGGTCAGCTAAGTATGTTCAAACCAGACCTGGCACACCATTTTATGTGACACACCGGTTTGGGGGGGGGGGGGGTGTTGAACTTTTAAGATTATACATTGCTGTCAGTTGAGCAGGGCTTCCTCAGCCAACTGCACTGTGGATTGTCTATTTCAGTGGTTCTCAACCTTTTTAAGTCAAGGACCCCCCACCCCCCATAACTCTGAGAGTGTACAGATGGGACCAAACGGACCCTTATGGGTCTGTTTCGTCCCATTTGTACACACTCAAGAGCTACAGACCTGTAAGGGTCCATTTGGAACACCCTCTAGGAACTCTGAGGGTCCCTGGACCCCACTTTGAGAACCACTGCCCTATTTCATTGTGAAGAAATGACATACATTCTCTTGCGTGAGAGTTATGGGACTTGAACTTTGTCCCTAAAGAAAGTTAAATTAACACTGCTTAAAATAAAGCACCACATCTGCAATACTGAGTGTTTGTGGTACATTTAAATTGCAATTTAAAACACTGTAAATTCAGAAATAGTAGGTACTGACAGCATTAAAAGCAATGTTAATACAGTACATAGTACCTATAGCCCACCCTCGGACAGTGGTGGGCAGAAACAAAGTACATTAACTTGAGTACTGTACTTGGGCATAAACTTTTGAGTATCTGTTGTTTTTTGTTTTTTTCACTTCACTACATTTCAAAGACAAATATTGTACTTTTGACTCCCCTATATTTCTAAGGGAAAAAGTACATTATGAATTAATGAGCTGTATTTCAAATATAGTGACACAATGTGAGCTTGCCTTGTAGATCTGCTATTTTCTCTATGATTGCCTTTTTTTCATGGAAAATCTTAATACAGCATGCATTTATATTAAAAATGTAATTATCTTTTTTTACTTTTGAATACTTAAATTTTAAAAGCAAGTACTTCAACTCAAGCACAAATTTGACTGAGCAACTTTCACTTGAGTAATATTTGACCAGGTTGAGTACTTTGTCCACCACTGCCCACAACTAGAAATGTGCGCTCAGTGGAGTGCAGATCTGACATTATGAATTCCAAAAATGTGGAGGGGAAAAAAATCCATTCACAAAATGTGAAAAGTATTCTGCGATTTACTTCCTCATCCTACTGGCAGCATGCACAAAAAGATGACGTAATCAATATCAAGGCCCAATGGAAAAGCTGAACAAGGACACTGATGGATAGTATGACTGTGTGTTATTACTATTTAATAACACAGTCCCATAGTTCTATATTCTATCTATGCATTCCATGATGAATCTATGTGTCTGTCTGTGGTTTATACCCAAATATGGAGCTGAACTAACTGACATCACCACCACCACCATAAAAACTGGTGCTGGATAAATATTCTACTTGCGGTTTGCAGTGTCCTCCTTTGGATGAAAGTTATTTGATTTTTGACTGTTTCCTGCTATGAGCAAAACTGCAATGTCCGAGGGCTTCATATCTCACCAAGCCCCGCTGACAAGCGTCGACGACCATGTTCTGCCATTTCTCGGAGGATTTGGGCGTTACCAGAAATGGCTAATTGTCATGACATTGCTTCCAGCGTTATTTATTGGGTTCATCCAACATTCAAATCACTTTTATCTTGCCCAACCAAGCAAAAAGTGTATTCAGCTTAGTAATTACAGTTTATGTCATGGTCCAAATAGCAGCAGCACTCAACCGGTCATTTATGCCAAACACATTTCGCCCTCTCAGAGTAAGGATCAATGTACGGGTTGTGAAAAATGGGAATTTACGCTGGAAAATGGACTTGTGGACAATGTGATTACCAAGTGGAGTCTGGTATGTGACAAAGCACTGAGTGTCCCCTATGCAAGGTTATGCTTAACGATGGGAAGCATCTTTGGATACCTGGTGTTTGGCATTCTCGCCGACTGGTTTGGCCGTATTCCGGTGCTGATACTCTCCGTGCTGTTCCTATTGTTATTCGGTCTGACCGTGTCCCTCTCTACAGACTTTGCCATGTTCGTCATCTTTCGGTTCCTTGAGGGCTTCTGCTTGGCAGGGATCACTCTTCCCCTCTATCTTCTCAGAATTGAGTTCTGTCTTCCAGAATGGCGTTTCACTGTGACCATGATGAGCGTTTTTGTGATTTTGCTCGGTCAGCTGCTGCTGCCAGTAATGGCATACTTCTGGCGTCACTGGCAGTTCCTCCAGGCTGTCATCATCTGCCCATTGCTGCTTGTAATCCCTTACATATGGATCTTCCCTGAGTCACTGCGGTGGCTGTTGGCCACGCAGCAGTACTCCAGGGCCAACGAGTGGATCATGAGTCATGTCGCAAAGAAAAATCAGGCGAACATGGAGCAAGAGTCAGATCAACTTCTTGCAGAACTGCAGAAGGTTCTTCAAAGGAAACCCAAGAAGACCTGGCTATTGAAAATCATCGGGACCAATAACCTGTGGAAGAACATTGTTGTGCTCTGCATCACTTCACTGACGGGCTATGGGATGCACCATAGCTTGACTATGGCCGTGGAAACCCAGATATTCCATAAATTCTATGCCAATTATTACATCATGGTGGCGATTGCCATGATGTCCACCATGGCGATGTGTTGCACAGTGCACATGATGGGCCGGCGCTGGAGCCTGCTCATGTTCATGATCATTACCATGCTGGCATCACTGCTGCAGCTGGGCATCGTCGATTTGCTGGGGAAAAAGCTGGAAGAAACCGACATTGTGCTGGATACGATCAACTTTGCCTTCTCCTTCATCGGCATGGTCGCCTCCTATGCGGTCACCAACCTGAGCATATTCTACTGTGCTGAGATCACCCCTACTGTCATCCGGGGTGGCGGTCTGGGCCTGGTCCTGGCCTGTGCCAACTTCGGCATAGTGACGGACTTCATCATGGAGCTCCACAACCAGAAGGGCTTCTTCCTCCATCACGTCCTCTTCCTGTGCTGTACCATGATCTGCTTCATCCTCATTCTGATGCTTCCGGAGACCCGCCTCCAGTCCCTTCCAGAGACCCTGGTGGATGGGGACAGCTACACACGCTACACACGTCACACCCGCCGCTCCCGCAAGCGCCCCAACAGGAACGCCTCATCCCAACCCACCCCAACCCCCGAACCCCACAGTTAAGCCCAATTCATACTCGCAGGACTGTGTCGCACTTCGAAAATAGCTGAGACAGCCAGACAGCTTGTCCGCTGTTTTCGTCGTACGACAGCAAAAACGTGGCCTGCTGAATTAGGTCACATATTCTTTATGTCTGTCAGTGTTTTGATCTGTTTTTCTTTAAATTTTACCAACTTTCTTTTTTATAATTTTATTGTGATTCATCTTTTACACTTTAGTCCTGCTTTAATGGATTTGGAATAATTATGTTTTTTTGTTTCAGCATATCGAATATGCTGAAACAAATCGAAATCGAATAGAAATCGCTTGGGGTCAACCCCTGTTGTTTAGAAATGTGCTATATATACTGTAAATAAAGATGACTTCGCCCATGTATCCCCTGCCATAAACACATCCTTGAGGGGTGGACTGGGACAGAAATTCGGCCCTGGACTTTTTGGCCCAGACCGACTTACCACGACTGGCACACAGATGCTCAACCGACCTGCCCCATCGCATCAAGGGACATACGAACACACCACAAATAAATAACTACACAACCCTTAAATTATATAATAGTTAGCCTACAGTAGCCTACTCACTAACAATGAGAGTGTGTTGCTCTTACATGGAGGATACATTTTCTTATCCCTTAACTTCTCTGTACCCCCTTTGCGCTTTTTTGTCACCTCTATGCACATTAGCTTTTTGAATTATTTTTCTCTCACACACTGACTCACTTTCATCAACGCTGTCTCTCCACAAGGTGTGGCTGGGTCTGGGCCATGTATTCACATGAGAAACAAGTCAACGGGCCAATTACAGTTTGTGATATCTTTCTCTCTGCTCTGTGGGCCAGTGGTTAGCCCAGGATTGGCCAGTGTTACATGATATCTCTGCTCTGTGAGCTGGTAGTTAGCAAAGGACGAAAAAAAATAATATACTGTATAATTATTTAATAAATTAATAATGTCATGGCCATATATTGATCGGCCCACCAGGTATTTTCCTCTTGCTCCAGATTGCCAATCCACTCATCCACCCTGTGTGTCATACAGTACTGAAGTACACCCACTCCTGCTCAGTTCCGAGGACACCCAACCCACACCTCACCTGTGAACCCTTGTGCTACTTCTGTTGTGTTGGTAACTGCCGTTCCCGTCACTGAGCCCCCGCCGATCCCCATGCTGGAATCCCTCGTTCCCCAGCCGATGACATCGTTGACCCCACTCTGTGGTTTTGGAACAAACCAAGCAGACCAAACCGGCTGTTCTGGGAAGTCCTTGTGCATGGTAAACGTCTGTGGAGAATGTCTGAAGAGTGAAAACTGACTGTGGAAAATAGACAGACTAATAAGCAAATGGCAGGTGTGGGAATTTGCCAAATCAAGCTTAGGTTGCCATGGCAATCAATTGGCTTATTTCGGCCACGGCCAGAGCCTTTTCTGGCGGTTCTGGCAAACCGCCTATCCGACCGACGCCGGCCTTGGCTCTCCCTCTGGTCGTCTGCAACGCGTGTGCCGAATGTTATGTAAGTCCGTCGAACGGTCCTCGTTCTCCAGATATGTGGATTACGTACGTACATATACATTCAGAGATTCGGTGCATTTATTGTAAGTATTAAAATACCTGAGGGCCTGTCATACTGTACCTTTTGGACCATATAAGTAGGTAAGTAGGTCGGTAGAGCCTTATTGTCGGTATCAGCCGATAGCGCGGGAGTCTGTCCCCGTTATAATGCGCTAGACGCCTGGGAGATGGATTGCTGAGGTAGAGCGCCACACCTACCATCAGCTCCCAGTACTTGCCGCACAACTTGCCACACCCAAGCCGTGCTACTCATACACTGAGTTGGCGGTGCCCGGGATCGAACCAAGGGCCCTGCTTCCGCCTTTGAAATTGAGTCTAGAAGTGACAGTTCATATGAATGGCCTGTACTTTGGCTCTTTTACCCCTGCTGGTGTCAGAAGAAATAACTCTCAATGTAAGCGGATGGGTTTTTGCCAAACTTTAAACTTTTTAAACATTGTCATAAATACTATATGCTTCCAGTCGCTAGTTTAAAGTCTTCTTTCAATCACCATGATATGCGTTTTGGTAAATTATGGTCCCATTTATTTTAAAATGTATGATAAAGTAGGATATGCTGTAGGAGGGGCGTGGCAACCTTGTGGTGATTTGATTGACAAGCTACACAACCAATAGCATTCATTCCCCACCCCCGCTCTAATCCCAACCAATAGCATTCATTTCCGTGTGCATAGGATATGACGAGATATAGGAAGATGGCGGATTTGAAATTGCTGAAGAATAGGCTTCATTTACGGTCTGTAGAGTCTATTGGCCTAACTTTGTCCATTTCTTTTTAAAGTCTATGGATCGAACCCATGACCTTGTGGACCAAAGGCGAGAGCTCTACCGACTGAGCTCCCCGGACACATACTGTAACATATTATGGACCATAACAACGTCAATAACGAATCCATCGAATCCATCGCATTACAACAGTTTTATTTAACTATAGTGCGATATCAATTGTTTGTTTATTTGCAGTTTAGACAAATGGCAAATAGCTACTCAAGGTGTACTGTGAACAAAATAAAAATAATTCAGACTTTTTTTAGACTTTTTTCACAAGCATGCACTGCATTCCTATTATATTTATAGACCAATAAAAATATGACACAGACACCTTAAAGATGCTTATATTACCAAGGCAATTGGGAAGCTTTGCAAGAGAAGTACTGGTGAAGGACACAGTAGGTGCGCAATTAGTCACTGACAAACAAAACTGTACAGTCATTGTCTGTCTCTATGGGTCTTTTGAAATGACCGTACAAATCTGACTCAGACGGCTTGTTAACAACCGTTATTGATTGTGAATAGAGCAAGAAGGCGATTTGAATGTTACAATGACATGGCTGTGTATAAGAACCCAGTCATTTACATGATGAGAGAAGTCCATTTTTATGTTGTTTCAGCTAAGCTATCTGTGCTAAATAATAACATCATAATAATGAATGAATAACGTTAATTCGAACATTACACGTGTCCATATGCGTGCAAGTGCTATGTAAAATCTCCTTGACTATTTGGTGTTGTCATACTCACAGTCCCATCCCATAGTCTGCAGGTACACCGTAACCATGACAACACAGGCCATGACCTTAACGTGACAACAGATCCAGGCTGAACTGCAATCTCTGGCGTTGACACAATAAACAGCTTACATTTTGGGAAATGAAAAATCGGGCGTCGTCGTTTTTTGCATATGCTAATAGTCAATGTCTGTGTGCAAGTTGAGATCAATTGCTCAACCCACTGAGGAGAAGCATGTGGGACAGACAGTCTTTCCGTGTGACTGACTGACTGACTGACAGACAGAGGTTTGGTTAATTTATTAATATACTATACCCGGCGATGTGCGCAGCCAAACTATATGCAGGCTGTTGGGTTATGCGCTCGACGCTCGTATACATAGTTTACGTTTTGGACAGTGATTTAATCCTGTGTGTGTGTGTGTGTGTGTGTGTGTGTGTGTGTGTGAATGACAGAAAAAAAATGTCTTATGACGGTCGGGGGTCCCCGTGGCGGCCAGGGGTCCACGGGACAAGTTTTTCACTTGTAGATCTTTGATTTTAGAAATTAGAAAATGATTCTAAGTGTTTCAGCAAATCTACCTAGTTACAATTCTGCCCAATGATATTTTCTCAAAAGACCAAGCACAGCTTGGTGTAAACACGCCCACTTGTGACGGCACTTGGTGTGAACACGCCGATTGGTGTGAACACGCCCATGTTCCAGCGCCATCTCTGCCTGCAGTTACCCATGTCTCCTTTTCCATTTCAGGATCAGTAAATCTGTGCTTGACCTCATGGTCTACTGGGGAAGATGTGCACAAGTATTCAACCTGGCTTGACAAAGTCTGTCTCGACAAAGTTGCTCCTTCTCAGCCTGGATTGGCGTTGGGAAAGTGAAAAACGGGCTCCCTCATGGTGTGCATATGCTAATTGGTCCATGGGCCAGACCAGAAGTCAGGGACACGAAAGGTGGCAAAATCTCTTTGGCACCATTTTGTTTGTAGGGTCCATAAGTACTTTGAAACATGATAGCCTTTTCAAATGAGTAGCTTTAATACTTTTTTAAGATATAAATTTTTTGGCCATTATCTCCCTACATTATCTGCACAGTAGTCCTGTACCTGGCCTATAGACCCGTTCGCAATTTGGTGGTAGGAGAATTTCTCACTTGAACAATGGGTACCTAGACATGAAAAATCACAGAGGTGCTCGTCCACCATAGTGCCACGAATGGCGCAATGGCCAAATCAAATATGGCTGCCATCGGCTATGATGAAAATCCAACTTCTTTGTTTCTGAGTGTATATGTCACAGGGAAATTGGCATTCCAGGGAAATTGAAAGAGGAGCGCTCGCTTTTAGGCGGGGCTTTTTGAGACAGGTTTTTTTACGCGAGGCTCGCGAGGACCGGCCGAAGGTCTGCTAGTCAAATCAGCGCCGTCCGAGTTGTGAACCGATAGGGGGAGAATAGATCTTTTCATGGGTTACAGTCTATGGTTACTACCAGTGTCCACGACGACACACATGTGTGCGCATGCACACACGCATGCACACATGCGTGTGCATGTGTGCATGCGCACACATGCACACGCACACACACATGCACATGCGTGTGTGCGTCCCATAGGCTTGCATTCATTGCCCTCTAGTGTTGGTTATACAGAATTTCCTGGGTGGGTGGTAAAAACAAGCGCTCCTTTTTCATTTCCCTGGAATGCCAATTTCCCTGTAACATAATACACATGCAATACCTCCATTTTGACTAATTGTGGGGTGGGGAATTCCTTTCTGATATTGTTATGACCACTTTGGGTGATGTTGACCTTGAAAGGTCCTTGGCCATAACTTGGCCATTGTTAGGACTAAAACAGGTGCAATAAGACTAATTCAACTAATTCTAACATTTATAATTCCTTTCTGATATTGTTTTGACCATTAAGGAGCATCTTGTCATTGAAATATCAAAGTCAATGTCATTTTTCAATAACTCAGTTGCTCAATAATTGTGTTCTTCACAATCACTTTCATTGTATTTTTTTTTCAATAATGATTTGTTTTATTTATAACAAAAGACATACACATGAGACATATAACAATTATAAATATCCCCTTTAACTTTTATTTTAATTTGGAAATGAGCAAATAAGAGTGTTATAGCCCTACAAAATGAAATACAAATAAAATCATAACACAAAATCAAATAACAATTCCTCTCAAAGTGCACCATACAGTATGTGTGCATGCAGGTTAGTGTGATGGATTTTTACAGGGTGGATTTTAAAAAATTCGGCGAGTGTTACACTTGCCTGAACACTTGCATACTGTGAGCAGACTTGATGGTAAGGCCTTCAGACACTTTGATGGCAGGAGTGTACCAAAGTGCTCCTCCCATCCATGTTCCATTGGTGCTAGTCTTGCCTCAGGTTCCTTGGCTGTCGCAACAGGTGGCAAGCCCTATGCACCAGAAGGGCACCTTGTTGAATGTGGCCTCTGATCACACTACTTGTGGGAGGGAGAGTATCAATTCCAGCACTGGCACTGGTATAGTTTTCTACCCTGAGGTCATCAAATGTCTTAGCTGTTGTACTTGAATTGGCCCTGCCCAGACTCGCACCAAGTACTTCTCTGTCAACGCTGTGCCTTGTTCGGTCAAGGTGTCTGCCTCTCCAAGGTTTGTCAGATATTGTACTGGGTCAGAAGCCATAGCTGCATGTTTAGTCCCCACCTTACTCATGCAGTCATCTCCAGTCAGGATACGTGCCTTGATCACTGCCTTGGCTAGTGGTGCTCCAAGATGAGAGACTGCTTGATGCAGTGGGAGGATGCACCGCTTCTCACCAGTGCCATACTGCTGCCAGATCTCCTTCATCCCCAGTGCTTGGAAGTATGGGGTGTATAGCAGTAATGCAAAGGTGTGTGTGTCATTGGAGACTATGACAACTCTCTTGCACTGTTTCCCACTCCACATGCACCACCAGCCTGGTGTCAGCCTCAGCACCAATGGCCGTCCTGGAACTTATGGCCTGCAAGTGTGTAGGCCTACGGACGTGCAAGCTTCCAGACTGTTCCTGCCTTGCCAACAAATTAAAGTGCACAGAAATGTGCAAGCTACAAACCTGCAGCAATCAGAAATAAGAGGAGGAAGATGAAGTGGACCTGATTGATTATGATGATGATAATGATGACGATGACGAATACTGAAGAATTGATATTGGTATGACAGTTATGATGATGTTCATTGATTAAAGTGAATGAAAGAGAGAGATTTTTTTTCTCTGTATGACATGTCCTCTATTAAAAAAAAGTGTTGCGCTTTCTTCATTATTTGAATATACGGTTGCTGTCTTTGAAGACTGATAAGATAACTCTGTGACTAGCTACCACTTGGGGAAGGCTATCATGATTAAATATAATCTAGGGATATAGACCTATTCAAAAATACAAAACTAGAATTAGCAAATGTTGCACTTGAGTGACCCCGATTAGTGAAAATGCTGTTCACATCGTATCACAACGTGAGGTGTTGTGAGATTGTAGACATGCCATTTGCTGAATGTTCGCCCCATGCAATAGGCATGCTAGGGTTCATGTGGTTAAATAAGTGAATGAAAGAGATTGAATAATAGTTAGACAATTTTTTCATTCTTTGGAACTATGGTTGGTGTCATCAGGCTGATAACTGGGACTAAGCTACTACTTGTACTTGCGGAACGTGTGTGTGTGTGTGTCCCACTCCACATGCACCACCAGCCTGGTGTCAGCCTCAGCACCAATGGCCGTCCTGGAACTTATGGCCTGCAAGTGTGTAGGCCTACGGACGTGCAAGCTTCCAGACTGTTCCTGCCTTGCCAACAAATTAAAGTGCACAGAAATGTGCAAGCTACAAACCTGCAGCAATCAGAAATAAGAGGAGGAAGATGAAGTGGACCTGATTGATTATGATGATGATAATGATGACGATGACGAATACTGAAGAATTGATATTGGTATGACAGTTATGATGATGTTCATTGATTAAAGTGAATGAAAGAGAGAGATTTTTTTTCTCTGTATGACATGTCCTCTATTAAAAAAAAGTGTTGCGCTTTCTTCATTATTTGAATATACGGTTGCTGTCTTTGAACTAAGCGCTCTGTCTTCAATCTACCTGGTTCTCCATTCACCCTGTGACATATACACTACACTATTATACAGAATGTCATACAATCAGCTTTCAGGTTACTGGTATGAAGAGAGAATTTTTTTTTATATATATATATATATATGTCACAGGGAAATTGGCAGTCCAGGGAAATTGACAGGGGAGCGCTAGTTTTATAGGCGCGGGGCGGTGCTGCGAGGCGGGGCTTTGATGCGAGGACGACGACCACAACAACAATATAACAACCAGGAAGCTACGCTAGGGGAACGCTGAAAATAAAATGGATAATATGAGAGAAATACTCAAGTAAAGTACGAATACCTCAAAATTGTACTTGAGTAAATCTACTTTGTTACTTTACACCACTAGTACAAAGCTCAGTGGCGCACTTCGATAATCATTGGACTCCCCACCCACTACCACTGGGAGCTGGGGTTTGACTCCCGCTCGGGACATTACTTTTTCAAACAACCGCGGACTACTTTTTTTTCGCTGATAAAGTATAGTTTTGGACCATGACGGAGGCGCGCCGACTTAGCAGACCTTGAGGCCGAGGAGTCGCGCCCGAGCGCCTCCAGGCGCGAGTGCCCGCGACGACCGGCCGATGGTCTGCTAGTCGACTTAAGCGCCGTCCGAGTTATGTACCGATAGGCACAGAATCGTAAATGATGTTGTGACCGACCGACCGACCGACCGACCGACCGACCGACCGACCGTGAGGTTTCTTTAATTATATGTAGGATAATAATATAATTGATTTTGATTGATTGAATACTTTATTAAACAAGCTGCGTGCTTAACTGAGTCTTCCAGTTTAGACCTTGTATTGTGAATTTTGTACTTCCATGTACTGTGATTCTCATGTCTTACTAAATAAAAGTAGCCTACATTGATTGATTGATTGATGTAGTTTATTTAGTAAGACATGAGAATAGTACATGACAGTACATAACAGTACATGGAAGTACAAATTCACAATACAAGGTCTACTAAACTGGAACTCTCATTAAGCACTAAGCTTGTTTAAGATGAGAACCCCATGCACACAAATCATGATGTCATAAGAGGCAGACAGATATATATGTTACAGGGTGAATGGAGAACCAGGTAGATTGAAGAAGGCGCGTTCGTTTTTACCACCCACCCAGCAATTCTGTAGAAGCAACACTAGAGGGAGCCACAAGCCAGGCTTGTGCACAAACATATGGCTGCGACCACACACACACACACACACACACACACACACGCACACACGCACACACACACACACACACAAGCGCACACGCTCATGCTTTTTTTTGGTTTATTGAAAGCAGGACTGTTAAGATACTTTTATTGTGTTCTGGCTTTTGTTTTACTTTCTCCCTCACACACACACACACACACACACACACACACACACACACACACACACACACACACACACACACACACACACACACACACATTTTACCATTTACACACACACACACACAGTGATCCATGAAAAGAACTATTCTGTCCCTATCGGTTTACAACTCAAACGGCGCTGAGTCGACTAGTAGAGCATCGGCCGGTCAGCGCGGGCACTCGCGCCTGGAGGCGCGAGGGCGCGCTTCCTCGGCCTCAAGCTCCACTAAGTCGGCGCGCCTCCGTCGAGGACAAGCGTGTGCACGCGTGTTCAGCGTTCCCCTAGCGTAGCTTCCTGGTTGCTATGTGGGGGGGAACAACAAAAGACAGGTCCGCGTCGTCACATCAAAGCCCCGCCTCTCCGCGTTCTCCTTCTCCTCCTCCTCGGAGGAGAAGGAGGACGGTTTATTTCGCGAGGAGGAGCTCGCCTCACGTAATAAACCCCCGCCTCGCAGCGCCGCGTCCTCCTTCTCCTCCTCCTCCTCGCGAGCCTCGCTAATAAACCCTATCTCGAAAAGCCCCACCTTGCCCCGAAGCCCCGTGCCTAAAAACGAGCGCTCTGTCTTCAATCTACCTGGTTCTCCATTCACCCTGTGACATATACACTACACTATTATACAGAATGTCATACAATCAGCTTTCAGGTTACTGGTATGAAGAGAGAAAAATTTTTTATATATATATATATATATGTCACAGGGAAATTGGCAGTCCAGGGAAATTGACAGGGGAGCGCTAGTTTTATAGGCGCGGGGCGGTGCTGCGAGGCGGGGCTTTGATGCGAGGACGACGACCACAACAACAATATAACAACCAGGAAGCTACGCTAGGGGAACGCTGAAAATAAAATGGATAATATGAGAGAAATACTCAAGTAAAGTACGAATACCTCAAAATTGTACTTGAGTAAATCTACTTTGTTACTTTACACCACTAGTACAAAGCTCAGTGGCGCACTTCGATAATCATTGGACTCCCCACCCACTACCACTGGGAGCTGGGGTTTGACTCCCGCTCGGGACATTACTTTTTCAAACAACCGCGGACTACTTTTTTTTCGCTGATAAAGTATAGTTTTGGACCATGACGGAGGCGCGCCGACTTAGCAGACCTTGAGGCCGAGGAGTCGCGCCCGAGCGCCTCCAGGCGCGAGTGCCCGCGACGACCGGCCGATGGTCTGCTAGTCGACTTAAGCGCCGTCCGAGTTATGTACCGATAGGCACAGAATCGTAAATGATGTTGTGACCGACCGACCGACCGACCGACCGACCGACCGACCGACCGACCGACCGACCGACCGACCGTGAGGTTTCTTTAATTATATGTAGGATAATAATATAATTGATTTTGATTGATTGAATACTTTATTAAACAAGCTGCGTGCTTAACTGAGTCTTCCAGTTTAGACCTTGTATTGTGAATTTTGTACTTCCATGTACTGTGATTCTCATGTCTTACTAAATAAAAGTAGCCTACATTGATTGATTGATTGATGTAGTTTATTTAGTAAGACATGAGAATAGTACATGACAGTACATAACAGTACATGGAAGTACAAATTCACAATACAAGGTCTACTAAACTGGAACTCTCATTAAGCACTAAGCTTGTTTAAGATGAGAACCCCATGCACACAAATCATGATGTCATAAGAGGCAGACAGATATATATGTTACAGGGTGAATGGAGAACCAGGTAGATTGAAGAAGGCGCGTTCGTTTTTACCACCCACCCAGCAATTCTGTAGAAGCAACACTAGAGGGAGCCACAAGCCAGGCTTGTGCACAAACATATGGCTGCGACCACACACACACACACACACACACACACACACGCACACACGCACACACACACACACACACAAGCGCACACGCTCATGCTTTTTTTTGGTTTATTGAAAGCAGGACTGTTAAGATACTTTTATTGTGTTCTGGCTTTTGTTTTACTTTCTCCCTCACACACACACACACACACACACACACACACACACACACACACACACACACACATTTTACCATTTACACACACACACACACAGTGATCCATGAAAAGAACTATTCTGTCCCTATCGGTTTACAACTCAAACGGCGCTGAGTCGACTAGTAGAGCATCGGCCGGTCAGCGCGGGCACTCGCGCCTGGAGGCGCGAGGGCGCGCTTCCTCGGCCTCAAGCTCCACTAAGTCGGCGCGCCTCCGTCGAGGACAAGCGTGTGCACGCGTGTTCAGCGTTCCCCTAGCGTAGCTTCCTGGTTGCTATGTGGGGGGGAACAACAAAAGACAGGTCCGCGTCGTCACATCAAAGCCCCGCCTCTCCGCGTTCCTCCTGCTAATAAAAAAAGTTATACTATGATTTTTGCATGCTATGCTGCTACGTTGTTAAAAAGTTTAAAGTAAAAAGAAAAACTGTTATGGTATTGGAAACGTTTTATTTTGAAACACTTGACCGGAAATGTGTTTCATTCTGGGTGACTCATGGGGTGACTTGACATATCAGGAGCAGTGTTGCCATGTTGGCTTTTTATAAGCGATTTTGGGCTTCTTTTTCTGTGAAGTTGCTTGTAAATATTTGCCCCCCCCCCTTCCCCTTCAGTTTCCCCCGGAATGTCACCAGTAAAGCCCGTATTTCTCATGTACAAATGCAAAATATAAGGTGCTAACCCGCTTGCCCCAAATGTTAACTAGGTGTATGGAGTATTTGTTTAATGTATTGGTCCGGGACGGGATTAAAACACTTCTTTATTGAAAAATATGTACATTGCACAAATACTCCGGACACCTAGTTAACATTTGAGGCAAGCGGGTAAGCACCTTATATTTTGGATCTGTACATGTTCGGAGAAATACGGGCTGGTGGTCGCTAAGACTCTCGCAGATATAAAAATGTCAAAATCGATAAAATACATCTACGAGAGTCTTGATCTAAGGCTAGCCTAGTTGCTTCTTTTGGGCTTGTTTTCCTAGACCTGGTTGCTTATATCTCTCACAGAATATGGCAACACTGATCAGGAGGCGCAAGCACAGTGCGCAAAGGTGAGCTTTATGAAGAAACACACATAAAGACACATGACACACCGGGACCGAACCCCGATGAGGTGGACCGTCTGAAACACACTCTGGACCCCCGAACCGATCCGATCCGAACCGAACCGGGCCATGCGCGTCTCTGTCGCAGTGGTAGCAGCGAGAGCATGAAACTGACGTGAGTTTTTGGCCGTTTTTCTTTTACATTCAACATGTAGCATCTGATCCAACTTGTCCTCGTTCAGATTATATGTGTTATTGTGTGGTTAGCCTAATAATGCAGCTGCCTGCAGCAGCACTGCCTCTGAACATCTGTATTGGAGACAAGATGACAAGATGTGTAATACAAAGCAACCACTGCATGACAGCTGTATGTGTTTGTGTGTACGTAGAAATCAGCTAATTCATTCTTCATAGGCCTTACAGTATACCTGCACCGCACATTCTGCAATGCTGATGTCATTAAAATGTCACAGCAGCTGCTACATTTGAATTGATACCATGGCAGCCTGCAGATCGTGTAATAACAGCTCAGTTACTGCTATCCATCCATACTGTACTTCTTGATGATTCATGGATTTATAGTGTATAACAGGAAGTCGGCTTGTGTTGGAAAATGGTTTATTCAAGACATTTTTAATACAACTCTGCGGTTTATATTTGTGGTTAATAATCAGTATCGTAGTCTTTGTTATGGTGAATTAGCCTACTATTCGGAATGATGACACATGTCATGCCACGTTGATGATGTTTGAGAGTAGCAAAGGCCATCAAGAGCATATAGGCTATTTGTGCTTATTTATATTTTATTAATTCTTTTATTTGAATTCTAGATGTAGAATTCTGTTCTTCTATATTGGGCTACAGTAATTTACAGTATGTATTGTGTGTTATATGTATTGTCAATGTATTGGTTTGGACATGCATTTATACTTTGTTGTTGCAGCAAATCATTTGTCCTCTCTGACATGCTATTTAATGGATAGCCTTGCCTATTTAGTGCATATTTTACATTGCATATTTTCAGTGCAAGTGTAGCCATTATCAGTATGACGTGACCAGAACTAGCTGAACCCATAACTCCTAATGTGAGCTCCACACTACTATGTTGCATTTTCATAGAAGAATTTAGCTTTTATTCTTGAACAAAACCGAGATGAATCATTTACCAGGTATATTTACAAATGGCATAGTAGTCTGCTTCTGGACCCGAACATATCCTTACAGGACCTAGGATGAATCCTGCTGGTGCCTTCCTCCTGTGGCTTACACACTATATGCTCTCCCAGCCAGCTTTGTGTCTGCCGTCTGTCTAAATGAAGAAGAACAATAAAGGCCCTTTACCTCTTGGTTCCTTTTACACCATCATTGGACGTGACGTTTCGAGCCTACCGGCTCTTCATCAGGTCTGATGAAGAGCCGGTAGGCTCGAAACGTCACGTCCAATGATGGTGTAAAGGAACCGGCTCTTCATCAGGTCTGATGAAGAGCCGGTAGGCTCGAAACGTCACGTCCAATGATGGTGTAAAGGAACCAATACATTTTAAAGCTTTGAAGCATGACCCAGTGTGCAGACTTTATTCTTTTTGGATTCTGACCTCATCCCAGTACCTGTTTTTTAGTGAGTGGATGTGCGTGCCTTATTGTTTGTTTCTGTGTTTTTATTTATCTCCCTTAGGAGAATGTTGTCTTGGAGTAACAAACTAAAAAGCTGCAGACAGACAGTGTATATGGTGGCATGTGCAAGTTGAGGTAGTCCCAGTCATTCATCACACATCATTTAGTCGATTATAAATCAATAGGATAATTGAAAATAGTGGATAGTTGCAGGCTGCAGCCCTACTGCAGAACTTCTCAACACTGATGATGTTTTTTTCTTACATTCCAGATCTCAGAAGGCCCAGTGCTGTGCTGATCTGAAAGTATCCAGATCCACTTGTAGAAGACAGGAGGACAAGCCAACAGGTTTTCTTTCTCTCTCTTTCCCTTTAAAAAACAGCTATTTGAGATTTACTGCTTAATGTTAATCTAACTGATGATTTCTCTTCAGTTTAGCTGATGTCTGTGCCAATAGAGATGTCAACGTTTTGTAAAGGAATCATTAATCCATATGGTGCTGTGTCTATTCACCTGTTTCCTAGGCTTTCCACTTTCTGTGTGTTTTCCACTTCCTGTCGATTTGATCCAATGAAATCCAATGAAACTGGTCAGATGACTAATGATATCCAATGAAATCAGACAGGAAGTGGAAAACACACAGCCTAGGAAACAGGTGAATAGCCCTGGGACAGAGCTACGTTTGAGGAGGTGACATATAGTGGGGTCCGGGTACCCCCAGGGGTCCTTGATGGGGATCCAGCGGGTCCCCAGCTCAATGATTGAAGCAAATGGACCCATATGGGTCTGTAACTCCAAGAGCGTAGAAATGGTCCCCTTACAGGTCCATTTGGTTCCATTTCTACACTCTTGGAGTTAAATTAACACTGAGGATTTTAGAGTGTGATTGGGGTCCCAGACTAGAGATTAAAAAAGTAATATTAAATGGGGGTCCGTGGCCTAGTGCTTATCGAACTGGGTGTCCTTGAAATCTAAAAGGTTGAGAACCACAGACATACAGTATAAGTGGCTGGATGTTGTCTCCTGTGTCCAAGAGGTAGGTGGAGAAGCAAAGAGATGAGTGGACTGAAGGAGAGGAGACAAAGCCCTGGATCCGGCACCAACCATGAGAGGGTCACACTGGTGGTGGACAGCAGGCATTTTGTAGTGGATCCTGCCACCTTCACCGCACATCCAGACACCATGCTGGGAAGGTACTTTTCAGGACAACATACTGTAATCATTAACCAGGTTATTAATTGACTTCATTGTCTCTGCCACCGGACGGCTGAAGGCCGGAGACTATGTTTTCGCCCCTGTCCGTCCGTGTGTGTGTCTGTCCGTGTGTCCATCTATGAACAGCTAATCTCCAGCACCGTTGGACAGATCGGCGTGAACCTTTGCACGCACACTCCCTGGAGGCCAAGGAAGAACCTCTGCCCCATACACATCGTTCTGTTATAGGCCGTATATAAACTTTTTTGTTTTTATATTACTCTTACAGATTTTGTCCAAACCTCTCGTACATCGGTACACATTATCTCTATAGTCATGTGATCAAGATGTATCTGTCTAATTTTTCATATTCGATCCTGATTGGCTACGATTGGCTTCCAAAGTTTGCGGGAGTGGCCTGTTTTGCACAAAATGCCACAAATTATGAACGCAGCGGCCTGATTGCTGTGAACCTTTGCACGCACATTCACAGTAGGCCAAGGGAGAACCGGCACCCCATATTTTTCACATCGGCCTCATGGTGGCGCTAAAACAGCCCACTTCACGTTTTGGCCTATCACTCGTGAACCATAGGTTGTGCAACCAAAACCTTTTCCCTGGATTACTTGGATCTTCACTCTCCTCCATACAGGCCCCGGCCATTTGTGCCAGATTACATTTTCAGTTATTTTAGCGTTTTCTTCAAAACACACTTTTTGCTAATACTATCCCTATCTCTGTGGTCATGTGATCAAGATGTATACGTCTACTTTTTCAGCTCCCATTCCAATTGGCTATTACTGCCTTCCAAAGTTTGCGGCCCTGGGTAGGCAACGCAGCCTGGCGGAGAACTTTTCTAGTATTTACATGTTTTCAAGAAGTGAAGCTCTGTCTCCACCACTGCTTGACTGCAGTGAGAGCACAGCCTGTCCTCTCTATTCAGCTAAGTTTGCTGACCTTTCTCGATGTCCAGGCTGTGCACTCTGTGTCTGTACATTGTTACGATTTTTCTCAGTCTATTTAGAGCCAGAGATCAAGTGTACCAAGCGTTTTTGTTGTTTTGATCAAATGGGTTTCATAATTTTGTTTTTGTTGATTCGATTGATAATGTGGTTGGGTTGGATTTGTCAAGAAATTATATCCTGATTATTAGTAGTGTTAGGAGGGTTTAATGCTAGTCTGTTAGTCATCAGGAACAGTTGACTGAGGAGACTCTATTCTATGTTGATCCTTTGGTTTTTGAGGGTTAGGATTAGGATAGGATTCGGGGTCACTCATTTTAGGTACTCTCTTTCCCTTTTCCCTCTCGCCCTTTCACTGGGTTGTGTCAATTGGTGTAACCAGTATTTCTTCATAATAATATGATGAATATACAGGAAAACTGTATTTCTTTTGTTTTTAAGATTAGAAAAGGTTTTCTCAGCATTATGTCCCGCTCAATGTAACAAAAACTGCCAAAAAAAATACATCTACAGATAAAAGCGATTGTTGTTGCAGAATGTTTGGGCCGGCCAGGCAGCACAACTTCACCAGGCCCAATGTGAAAGGAGAATATGAACTGGCTGAGGGCATCAGCGCCAACATCTTTCAGGTTATACTGGTGAGTCTCCCCCCTCTCTCTCTCTCTCCATCTATCTCTCCCCTCCCTCCCTCTCCTCTCTCCCCTCTCTCTCTATCCTCTCTCTCTCTTATCAATAACACTTGTATGTTTAATGATTCTGCTCTCTTGTGTGTCAGAACTTCTACCAGACAGGTGTGATGAAGTGTCCAGATGGCATCTCGGTGGCGGAGCTCAGAGAGGCCTGTGATTACCTCTGTATCAACTTCAACGCCAGCACAGTCAAATGTCGCGACCTCAGTCAGTATTCTCAACGTCACCTCTGTCTTCACTACAAGCCCTTTTTACGCCACTGATCAAAATAAAAAAAATCTCGAGTTGTTTAGTATTCCAATTCTCAATTGTGACTTATATCTAATTTTTTCCCCCTTTCAATTGTCTGAGGTACAAAGTCACAATCATGAGAAAACAATGGTTAAAAATGTCCTTGTGATCACCTATAATCTCTTAGATTCCATTGTTTTTATTACATGTAGTTGAATGTTAATTTCTGTATTTGTTATGTTTGTATTTTATTTATTGTTTTCTGTTTGGGGGCTACGGATAGAAATGAACTCCTTGGTAAAATCCGGTATGTTTACATAAAACACAGATGATTCATTTCGCGTTCATGTCCCTTCCAAATAAACCACTAAAGTAAAGTAAGAAAAACAATTGAATCATGTGGATCGCAGGTTCTACATGTGGATCTGGGACTTCATGTGGCCAGCAGTGTTGGCCACATGAAGTCCAACACTGCTGGACACTGCTTTGATCCATTGAAATTTGGAACACCGATTCCTTTTTCCATTTCTTGAAAAGTCACAGTTTTGGACATACAAGGTCATCAACGATTCCAAGTCTCCGTTCAAACTGAATGACTTATTGTTGAGCTAACCCTTTGTTCTCCTGTTCCAGGTGCCCTGCTTCACGAGCTGTCCAACGATGGCGCGCGGAGGCAGTTCGAAGGCTTCCTGGAGGAGCTGGTGATGCCAGCCATGGTGGCGTGTGCCCAGGGAGGCGAGAGAGAGTGTCACATCGTGGTGTTGGCTGAGGATGACATCGTCGACTGGGACGAGGAGCACCCTCCTCCCATGGGGGAGGAGTACTCCCAGAGTACGCACCGCCAGTCACTCTGTCCAGACCCCTTTTTGTGTTGCATCTTAATGTCTCCTTTGTGTCACTGACTGAATGTAGCAAATTGTGCAGTGGTGGACTAAGTATTCAACCCCCAGTTTACTTGAGTCAAAGTATAGATCCTTCTGCTCAAATATTACCCCGCTAAGAAGTGAAAGTTGCTATGTCAAGTTTGTACTTGAATTAAACTACTGGAGTTTAAAGTGTTCAAAAGTACATGCTTTTAAAAATACTTAAGTATTCAACGGTAGAAATAACAAGGTACATGTTCTTTTTAATATAGATGCATTGCTGTATTGAAATGTAAAAATAGGGAAAAGATTTTCCAGAATTCTTCAATGCTATAATTATTTTTAGATAATAATAAAACGTGTTGCATCGTGACACGCGAGCTTGTAAATCTGCTATTTTCTCTGTATGTTTCCCTTCCTAGAAATGTAGTAGAGTCAAAAGTACAATATTTGTCTTTGAAATGTAGTGGAGTGAAAGTCAAGCATTCATAAATACAAATACTCAAGTAAAAGTAAAAATGTTACTTAAGTACAGTACTCGGGTAAATGAACGTTGTTACTGTCCACCACTGAAATTGTGTTTCTTTTCCAGTCCTGTACAGTTCCAAGCTGTATCGTTTCTTCAAGTACATCGAGAACAGAGACGTGGCCAAAGCCCTACTGAAGGAGAGAGGCCTCAAGAATATCAGGATAGGAATCGAAGGTGAGCGTTAGAACACCCCAGGGAAACAGTGCTTTTCTTTAAAAAAGGCAGTGCCACGATGTGGTACTTATTCAGTTTTTTTGTTCATGTGTCTATGGAGTTGACATTAATCCTCTGGACCACATGATGTGGTTAGAATGTAGATGCAACGTGTTGTGAGCTTGTATGAACATCGACTATTTTCAATGTGCGACACCGTCGCATGGTTCAAAAAGCATTCAACTATTCAAAACATTGTTGTGAGCTTGCAGATTGGCTATTTTCTCTATTTTTAAACACACATATTGTCTGTTGACAATGACTAAACACACAATATAGTTTTTATTTATTTTTTTTACTAAAAAAATTCTTTCTTTTTTTCAGCTCTAGTTTTTGTTATTTCATTAGTTTTAGTTAACTACAATAACCCAAGTTTTCTCCTCATATTTTCAGGATATCCCACCTGTAAAGAGAAGGTGAAGCGCCGTCCTGGCGGTAGGTCAGAGGTCATCTACAACTACGTCCAGAGGCCCTTCATCCAGCTCTCCTGGGAGAAGGAGGAAGGAAAGAGCCGCCACGTGGACTTCCAGTGCGTCCGCAGCAAAAGCGTGCCGAACCTGGCGGCGACGGGTGAACCAGGGGGCACCGCATGGGTGGGCGCCGTTGCGACGCCCCAGGTGGACGAGTTGGACAGGCTCAACGGCCCTGCCCCCTCACGCCTACCGCCCCTCCTCTCCCAGACCACAGCCAATGACAGTTGAGTCTCTTTGAGACCACGACACTGTATTACCTCTCTTAATGTCCAGTGGAATGTGCTGCTACTCCTCGCTGTGATGTCCCGAGGACGGACCGATTAGATGGTGGGATGGATGGATCGTCTGCTGACCCAAGTTGTGGGTGGTTCCCTGATTGAAAATGAGTGTTTTTGAAAGGACCGCCGGCTGTTTTTAGTAGAAGGTTTTGCACATCCTCCTAAAATGAGGGCTTGTATCGCAGAGGGGTGTCTTGAGGTTTTTACTCCTTCCGGTGAGACTGTCAGCGTTTCCAGAGGGCTATGTGTTAACGATAAAACTGACACTTTCCTCATAGTTTGGAATGACAACCCATTGTTTTGACTAGTCCTAGTGTTGAATGTCAATCTCGTAAAGTGTGGCCGGAAAATGTATTCACCCCCTTTGACTTTTTGCACATTTTTCGGGTTACAAAATTACTTCAAAATGCATTTATTTGGGATGTTTGTTATGAAATCTGCTCTATGTACTGTCAAACTGGTATATAAAGATATGCACTTTATTTGAAGTATAAAAATCCCCTTAGGTGAAAACATAGTGTATATGGTTAGCACATTTTCTCCTCCTATAATTTTACTAAATTGGACATTGGAAGAAAAGGTCCTTTAGCACACCTATGGAGACGGACAGGTGTGTCGGAGTAATGAACTTGAAGAGCAGAAAAAAGGGGAGTCCCGCACCCTGACAAAACATGTATTGATAGGGATACGTTTCGGTCGCTCTGACCTTCATTAGGCACTAAATTGGACAGAACAACATAGTGATTAACATGATGTACTTTCACGTGGTGACAGGATTATTTGCTTTTAGATATTCCCCACTGTATGAAACACCTTATAAAACTTCCTCAAAAGTAACTTTTAAGCTCTAGTGAGTGAAGTGACTTATTTTACAAACTATTAATGGGATATTTTATACTTGATGCATCTTTCTGAATATCCATCCCATTCTGAAGACCAAGATGTAGAGAGTAAAGGGGGTGAAGCCTTTTTGTAGCCACTGTGCTGGGAAAAGCTTTTCTATACAGTTAATCTATGTGCGGAATATGCAACAAATGTTTTGATGTTCTGTTATGTCGTCTCTCGTCTATGCATTCAAAATATATTCAGTGCCACTTGTTTGGTTACTGCTGTAGGCATGCAAACATCGTATATAGGCCTATGAGTGAAAACCAGTGTACTGTACATTCCATGGAAACATGACAACTGTATTGGGGTTTGGGGCACATTTGTTGTCAGATCTTGTTTAATGCATTCACAGCCTGTTAAACCTGTTGTGCGCCTTGGAAGAAATTAAAATGCATTATACTGAGCTGTCAAGTGCAATGTGTGATGTGACATTCTGCTGGAGGGTCTGTCCTAAACCACATGCTAACATAGGCCTACTACATACAACACAGTATGCTTTTTCATTTTCAGCCAACTGTTTTGTATCTACCAAGCACTATTTAATAGCTACTAAGCTTTTGGACATACTAAAAAGTAATTTGCCATACTAAATATAGATAGTATGTGATTTCGGATGCAGCCCTGAATTTAGTATGCAGCTTACATACTATGTAGTAGTATAATGTTTCTCAACGGGGGCGGTACAGCCCACCAGGGGGAGTACAGAGAAGTTTGGGGGGTGCTGGAAGGAATTTCAAGTGCTAATTTTCTTCATCCTAGACATGTTTTCATTAACAGTCAAATACTAGCCTGGTATCCAGCCTGCTTCGCTACGTTCGGCTGACTTTTTTTTCTCTCTTCGCTTCTCAGTCTGGAAAGCCTCCTATCTCCAAGGGAGGCGGGACATGCCAAAAGCTTCGAAACCTAACGTGGCTTCTGATTGGTCTGTGGTGCGGGGAACTACACTGGAACTACATATGTTACGTTGGGCAACGTCGTATGTTACGTTGGGCAACGTCGTTGCTGATTGGATGTTGTTCAAACGAATGACGAATCACAACGATCACACTGTTTTTTTGGTCCCGCCCCGCACCACAGACCAATCAGAAGCCACGTTAGGTTTCGAAGCTTTTGGCATGTCCCGCCTCCCTTGGAGATAGGAGGCTTTCCAGACTGAGAAGCGAAGAGAGAAAAAAAAGTCAGCCGAACGTAGCGAAGCAGGCTGGATACCAGGCTAGTCAAATACGGCTTGGTTTATGTATTGTGTGTAGTTGCACGTTGTTTATTGGGATGATGATGGACGATTGATTGGCTAGATTTGTAAGCGTTGACTGGGGTTTGTAGAGGATTTTAGCCTCAGTCAACAAAAAGAAAAGAAAAACACCACATGCAACCTCTTTATAATGGTATGGGTTGATACCATTTAGCTTAAATGGTTGGTACACTATGGAAATGGTCAACTGGTCAAAGGATATTTAAAGGAACTGGGTTGAGCATACATACAGGTATTGCAGAGGTGAAAACTGGCATGGTTGTGTGTGAAATAACACAAAATAGGCGGTTGGAATTCAACAATCAAATATCTAAGGCAAAAAAAGGTAACTCCGTTAAGCCAATAAAACCACCATAGATGACAGGGGAGAACCATAGGAAGCACGCAAGCACCTTAACATAGAAGACAGGGAAGTGCCATAGGAAGCACCAGACATGACAGGGAAGCACCATAGGAAGCACCATTGATGACAGGCCCTCATTGGAAACAAGTCCGCAAGGACTTTCATGAACAGACCTGTTAGACAAAGTATTTTAAATGTAATTGTGCTGTTTTAATTTTTTTGCCTAATAAAATATTCAATCAATCAATCAAACAAACAAACAGGGAAGCACCATAGGAAGCACCATAGATGACAGGGAAGCACCATAAGAAGCGTCATAGATGACAGGGAACCACTATAGGTAGACTGGTTCAGGTTAACTGACCGGGGGCCTATTACACAAAATGAGAATTAAATAAGCCTGGATTTAAGGTTTGACAAAGTCTGGTCCATACAGCCTGGTTTATTCCGTTCCATGAACGCCAAGCCAGGATGAAAAGGAGCGACTTTGTCGAGCTAGACCTTGTCAGGCCCTGAGAAGATATGGATCCCAATCAGTGATGAACACACACTGGTTCTGATTGCAAGCTTAAATCAATCACTGCCACATCAGAATCAGGGCTCTTGATGACTAAAGATTCATATTCCCGTGCAGCAGATTGTACATGTAAATGTAAAACACCCTGGTGGGATCTACCCCTCCCCACCTCACCTCGAGGTGAGCTGAGATGGGGGGTGTGGTGAGATAGGCTCAGGTGGGGTGAGATGGAGTGAGGTAGGGTGCAGTGAGAATGAGGTGAATTGTGTTGAGATGGGGTGGGGCGAGATGGGGTGGGTGGGGTTGAGATGGGGTGGTGGGTGATTTAATCTACTGATGAGACATGCTGTGACAATAACACAATCGTACACCATATTTTGGGCTGAGTTTGAGTTGCAAAGCAGAATCATAAAAATAATGTGGGGGGGGGGGGGGGGGGGGGGTTCTGATCTACTCATGATGAGACATCCTGTGACATTAACACATTGTTGTATTGTAATAAATATTGAGCTATAATGCATCTATTCTAGTATTGTCCATTATCTGCATTATTTTAAATGTTGGGGACGGGGCAGCATTTTGATTGATTTCTGCCATTTGGGGTCAAAGTGTTATTTTTTCTTTTTCTCCCTCTCATTACACGGTAGGTTCTGACATTTTTTATGTATGAGACATGCGTGTTGAGCAGAATTTACCATGTGTAATGTTTACTTTTGTTGGGTGCCAATCATGCAAGTTGAATCGTTTGTTTTTAAGCTTTGCTATCATGGTCTAAATTCACATTTGAGTAATCTAATGCATTAATACTTGTCTCATACGTCATATGACAGTTTGAGAGATTTTGTGTTAAAATGAATATCAAAAAATCTTTTTTTGTAATTACATCTAAGGCTTGTGACAAAAAACTGCAGGATATTTTGTGGAGAACTTTTAACCCAATGTCCACAAGGGTATTGTCTATGCAACATACCACATACCATTTATTTAGCTACTAAGCTTTTGGCATGTGATTTTGGACGGGGCCATAGCCATCATGAAATGCAATGAATGTTTGTGTTAACATAATGAATGTGATTACTTGAAATTATAGTTATTGATTTGATATTATGGAACAATATATAGCCTTCAGTCTCATGCAAGATGAAAGGAAAAGACCAGTTAAAAAAAAAGTGTACTTTATTTAGTGCCGTTTCACTCAGCCAACATGATAGTAAAGGTGTGAATATTTGCTACTATCAGTTTAACCAATCTGCCATTAACAAGCTTGAGAAACATGCACTGATGTAACTCTAGCCATTATCAACCACCAATCATTACTTTGCATACATACTGTATAAACAACTTAAAACTTTGAAAAGCAGTTGCTCCAGCTATGTCAATACTGATGTATCGATCAGACAGCATTGTTGGTCTCATGGTAACAACTGTTAACAGACAAAAATGTGAAACACCTCAGGACTTTACCTTTGGATTTCTTATTAACAAACCCACAAAGTAGGAATATGGAAATGTCACAAAAAGTGGAAAATGCACACAAAAACATCAGCAGTGAAATTACTTCATTTCTTAACTTACATAACAAGTCTGCCCTGGCAGAGAACCTATGGTGCACTAGTCCTGCATGTACAGAAACTATTGTTACACAATTGAGAATCCATGGATGACAAACGATGTGGGACAATGTGGTTAATGCATAATATGGCTCATCACTAGAATGTGACAGCCGTGTAATTTTCCATTGTGAGCCATGTGGAACTGGTTTATCCTGCTATAGTAGCTCACCGTCAGGTGTGTAGTTCTGCCTTGAATGGTTGTGAAAGGATCACATCTGTGGAATTCTTAAGATAGTCTAAAGTGAAAGTTGATGTCCTAAAAAAATTGTGGACAAAATGAATCAATTGGATAATTAAAGACTCACTGAAGAGGCAGTGCTCAAATTAGCCACTGATACACAAAGCTAAAGCTCACACATTCTTATGAACAACCTTAAGACTACATTGCCGAGCGGTGTACTCAGCGTGCAAGCATTCTAAAATGTCAAGGGCAACCATTCATTTAGACATTTTACAAAATTGGACACAAGTTAATAAGTGCAGCGTAATTCATTGTCAAATAGCAGAAAATGTACAACAGAACACCCACATGCTAATGAAAAGAAAACAGTGGGCTAAATAATGTACACCCACCCTCTCCAAATCCCTGTTAATAGTTCACCGCCTTTTTCTTCCTTTTAGTTTTGGTTCCCACGTGTGCGGTATGTGGGACACAAGCATAGCGTAACGACACGTTTGAGTGACACAAGTATAAAAGCAGTGCAAGGGCTAATCAAACAATCCAAGCATTGCCACCATCCTCACCAATAGTTCTAAAGCAAGCAAACTGCACACCAATCAATATAAATACAAAAAAAGTGTTATTCCAGGAAGTCTTTAGCAGTTGGCTAACTCAATCCACCTACAAAAGCTTTGGGTAAAGCATGCAAGCAGGATCATTCCAGCATCGAGCAGTCCAATTAAAAAAGTGAGAAACCAGCCTCATAAAAAGAGCTCCATTGTTGTTAGTCTAAAATGCTGTGTATTACAATAACAGTAATATCTACACACTACCTGAAATTTGTCGTATTGTGCATATAAACCTACTATTAAAAAGGAGAGAACAAAGACACTACAACATCACTTGCGTGGTTCAGGCTACATTCCATTCAACCAAACAGCATTTTGGAATTATTGTGGCATCACATCTAAGTCATTCTCTGCAGATCTCAGTTTACATTCATTTCTAATGACAGCATTTATGATATTATGGCCCTGTGGTTACAGAATTAAGAAGTTGAGGATCTCCAACTGAAAATGAAGGACATTACTTTCAACAATATCTTGGACAAACACATTGCAGATGGTTTCTCAAAAGCTGAGAGATAACGACCTTGCCCTCAGGAAATTAAGAGTTAGCTTGGGGTCAACAGAGTGCATTGACCCTGAGTGTATTAAATTCTTGCTTTCTTCTTTTCCCCCTTGGTAACATCAATACCATGCATAGAATTACCAGGCTTTTTCAGCACAAAATGTTAACGAGTTGCTGGTGAAGAAAATAATATGCAGTTAGAAAACAGCAGTTCATGGTTCGCGGTCAAGCGTACAATATTTTTATTATTAGGTCTGAATCACCAGCCGTTTTCTTTTTCTCAAACAAACCTGATTCAGACTCCAACTAATGCTTATGGACAGTTAGGGAGTTATGGCTGAGCGCAAATGCAATAAATATTCCAAATCATAATGAATAATTTCTGCGGGGTAGAAAAAGGCTGTGGGCTAGACTAGCACCCTCAGATGGCACAAAAGGTGCTACAGTTAACATGCAAAACAGTTGCTTATCAAATTAAACTCCTAAATCTTGATGTATCTGTATTGTCTTAACCACTTTCACCCCGGCGACCCTATTTTGGGCACGTCATTATAGGAGAAATGTCCAAAAACGTTCAAAAATAGTCGTAGCACGTCACAGTGTGATGCATTGAGGTTGTATATCAGCTATTCTTGAAAATCTTTGAATGGGGCTGAAGTGGTTAAAGGTCTGGCCATCTGAGAACTTGGTGGTTCCACGTACGTTCTATCATGATGACTATTGCTATACATCAGCACAGCTACAGAACTATTAAGCCATGGAAGGTACTGTATAAGACTTAGAAGACAATTACATAGATTACAAACAGAGCAAGTAGAAACATAACTTCAGTATTTGTGATTCATTCAGCTCTCATTGTCTTTGGTAAGAAGTCATCTTAATAAAACCAGGCAAACTTAGGCCAAGTTGGAAGCACTTTTCTAAAAGATACTTCAGAAGAGAGCTTGTATGAAAAACACACTTTTTTTTCTTTTGAAAAATGAATTTGGACAGAATCCCCCCCTCCCGCACCAAAAACAAAATATATATATATATATGAATTTCACAATACACTCCAATGTGCTGTTTTTGAATAAGGAATTCAATTCCTACATAATATGTAAAGTGAAGGACAGTCCAGAAACAAAAACAAAGATTCCTGTACTGAAAAGGAGAAAAGCCCTTGTGTAGAACAGCGTGCCATGTATCAGTTCCTTGCTGGTCCAACAGCCTGTCAGACTTCATGCTGGTTTATGGAGAAGGAAAGTGAAGGATGCTGGTACCCTTTTGTCAAAGAGAAGGATTGACTGAGGTCCGTGGGTGTGGTAAAAATAGGTACTAAGGCCCTAGTGTGACAATATTTTTTCACCCCCACCAAGTACACACACGTTTGTCCATACTGACGTGTTTTGATAGACTGGAAAATAGAAGAGGGCTTCTCCAGGTTGCATGAAATTGCATGGACTCTTGACAATGACAAGAATCCTTGTCCATTCAGCGGGCAAAAGAATTGGAGTAATTCTCCATTTTAACAAGCCAGAGAGGCGGGCGACTGCTCATTTCCACCCATGCTGGGTTCAAGTTCTTTACAGAACTGAGAACTAGTCGTTAGGTTTTCTGTGGTGGTATTATTGCTTCCACACCAGTCTGGGGGTCCAAATAAGAGAGGCGTTCATCGCTTCCCTGACTTCATGTAGGAGGGGATGGCCCCTCGTGCGGTGAGGCCTTCAAAGCGTTTGTAGGTGTAGTTGATGAACACCCAGTCCTTGTTCTTCAGGTCAGCCTCAGTTTGGTTGGATACCACTGGTGCGGCTGTAAGGGAAAACAAGATATTTGGACTTTGGCCAACTGGGACAAGATTACAGCAGAATAAGGGATGTTATTCATTAAATGGAAAACAAGCTTACATTATTGTTATACTATATTATATTATTATACATTATCTTACACTATTATATTTATTATTATTGCTACTACTTGTATCTCCCTCTCTATCTCTCCTTCTCGCTCTCTTTCCCCCCCGACACAGTCAAGGCAGATGGCCACCCATCCTAGAGCCTGGGTCTGCCTGACGTTTCTTCCAGTTAAAGGGGAGTTTTTCGTTGCCACTGTTGCAAAAATTGCTTGCTCAGGGTGGGACAATGTCGGGTCTCTGCTCTACATGTAAAGTGTATTGAGACAACTTGTTGTGATTTGACACTTTAATAAAATTGAATTGAATTGAAAGCTTGCAAACCTGTTGGCTGGAGGATGTCTGAATCAGGGAATTCGTCAAAGTTAGAGGTGTCGTCGATGCTTTTGATCTCTATAGGAATGGCGGCGGGTCTCTCTCTGGAAGTGTAAAACAAAGAAGAAAATGATCAAATAACTTCTGTGATTAAAAAGACTGCTGAAAATGAGACGGAATAGTCTTTGAGATTGTGGAATAGGTGTCTGGCTCGAGAGACTAGGAGTAATGGAACACCAAGTGTCTTTATGGAAACATTTAACTTCCGCCGATGTTGTTGTGTTGCCGAGTTAGCATCGCAAACACAAACCTGACCTCCAAGACCTGGGGCCTATTTCACGAAAGCAGAATTAAATTATCCTGGTTTAAAAGGCAAATCCAGGTTTGACAAGCCTGCGCTGTTCAGCCTGGTTTATTCAGTTCCACGAACGCTAAGCCGGGCTGAGAAGGAGCGGCTTTGTCGAGCCAGGATCGTTAAACCAGGCTGAATGTGCGTTCACGTATTCCTATAAAAGACCATGAAAGTCGATAGCAGAATCCTTGAACTTGACCAATCATGGAGCCCAAAACCAGAGTGGCGTTCTTCTCTGTGGCTGAACAGCAACACATGGAATCATACAAAGAAGTAAAATGTATAATAAGCAAGAAAGGAAACACGGCCGCAATAAATATAGATCCAGGGAGAAAGCATGGCAAAGTATTGCCGACAAATTGAATGCACAAGTTGTCCAAAAATATGCAATTAAAGGTCGGGGGTACGGGGGTCCATAAGACCATTTTTTTCCGGGCTTGTAGATCTTCGATTTTCGCATAAGAATTGAGTAAGTGTGGAAAAACTCATTGGTTTACGATTGGAGTCATTGGACAAACAGCTATTTCACAAAACTTTAAGAACAAGGCACTGGATAAATAAAGCTTGGCCGGACCAGGCTAACTTCACAGCTAAATTGCCATGGTAACTAAGGTAGGATTGCTTCAATTTTCTTTCGTGAAACAGAGTCATGGATAAACATATGCAGGTTTACTGGCTAAGTTAATCTGCCGAGATAACTCAGCTTTCGTGAAACCGATTCATGGCTGATCCTGGATAATTTAAGCCAGGATAGCTGATTAAACCCGGTTTATCCCTAATCCAGGTTTCGTGAAACAGGCCCCTGACCTTCTAAGCTGCAGTTGATGAATGTGTGAAAGCATCTTATGTCACATCATCATTAACCTAGACGCTTACACACAGTGGTGGACAAAGTACTCAACACCAGTACTTGAGTCAAAGTAATAAGCTGCTCTGTCTGGAGTACTTACATTTAAAAAGTATTTTAGTATTCAAAAGTACCGGTACATGCTTTAAAAGTACTTTAGTATTTTTTAAAGAATAAATTACAAACATCCATGCAAACAGCCCGAGGTGAAAAAGGTGACAACATGTTTTTTTCGGTCACACAATTGCCATATTTGGATTAAAAACGTCTATTGTAGCTGAAAAGCTACAAGTTTGCATGTCTGTACAAAATACATTTTATTTGTAATACCAATGCATTGCTGTATTGAAATTTAGATATTGATCAAAAGAATTCAAAGATTTTCCAGAAATGTTCAAAGAATATTCATCAATAATAGTGAAAATAGCAGATCTACAAGCTGTTATTTTCAACATTTGCGTTGTGAGCTTGTAGATCTGCTTTTTTTCACTACCGGTATATTTGAAATAGGGCTTAAGTTGTTAATTCATTATGTACTTTTTCCCTTCCTAGAAATGTAGTAGTCAAAAAGTAAAAGTTTTGTCTTTGAAATGTAATGGAGTGCAAGTCATCAAGTATCCACAAATACAAACACTCAAGTAAAGTACAGATACTAATAAAAGATATACCTAAGTACAGTACTATAGTCAATGTAATTGGTTACTGTCCACCGCTGTCATTAACCTAGATGAGTTACACATCAGCCACACCTGATATGGTCGTAGTCGACCGCTTCAAAGAAGGCGTTGCTCTTGATCTCTGCCACGTTGTTGGCCCCGATCCTGTGGTCCTCCTCACAGCAGAACCTAAACACAGCAGAGGGAAGATGTCACATCTCACCAGCTGACCCCAATATAAAGCCAGCAATTGAGTACATGCTTAAAAAGCTGCTTCTTTTTTCTTTCTTTTTTTACTGAATTTTGGGGCTGCTCCAATTAATGAATGAATAATCAGCTAATAATCAAAAGTGTAAAATAGACAACCCATTTAGTTAGACCTTAAGCCCATTTTAAAAACGGCATCTAAAACCTAACCTAAAGTTTTCAGGGGGAAAAATTCCTGTTGCTATATACATAGCAACATCTAAAATGCTTTCCCGGTTTAAAAAAAGGTATAACAACGTATAGGCTTTCCCGGTCTTAAAGGGTTAAGCCAAAGAATGTATGCATGCTTTGCAGGATGGTGTTGTGCGCCGAAAATAGCAGACCTACAAGCTCACAACACATTAAATCCACGGCACGTGGTGACCTTATAGGTCGGCTACTTTTCGACGTGCGACATCGTTATGCGACAAAGTATGAATCGAGCTTAACCCATTAAGACCTGGAACGCATCTGTGTCACTTTTCTTCATTTCTTTGGCTATTCAAAAATAGCAGATATACAAGCTCATAGCGCGGCACCGAGTGCCGCGCTATGAGCTTGTAGATCTGCTATTTTTGAAAAATCGTAAAAAAAAAAAAAAATCTATTTAAAAAAACCTTTTGCTAGGATTTAGAAAACATTTTAAGAATTGAACTCAGGCCTTAATGGGTTAATGGAACAGCTGATCAGATGAGGTCTCACGACTCCATCCCTCCAATTCCCCACACAGAGAATCCCAAAACATTGGAAATTGTATTATTCCGATAAATGTAATGAATTGCTTGACCTGCTGTTGGACTCTGCTCTCAGAGTGTAATGGAGGGGTGCATCTAGAACTAATAATAGAGCAGGTCGGTGCCTTGCATGGTTTCCCTCTGCCATCGGTGAGTGAATGTATGTGCATTACGTGAAGCACTTGGGATAAAGAAGGCGCTTATATAAATGCACCATTTACCATCTATGATCAAATCCTACCTGAGGATGAGGTCCTTGGCCTTCTCCGAGATGGGCACCTCAGGAGGAAACGTCAGGGTTTCCCTCCAGTTCATCACCTTCCTGTAGGTCTCCTGGGGAGTCTCTGAGCAGAATGGAGGGTAGCCTGGAATGCGGCACAGCAGTATTATAGTTCACTACAACTAACCAATAATAATACTACAAATAAAAACCAATGACAATTTAGGCATTTAGCAGACGCTCTTTATCCAGAGCGACTTACAGTAAGCAAGGTAAACACATAAATCAAATGCATAGAGACAGTGTAGTGCCTCAGTAATCTAGAATCATAGGTAAACCAAGAAACTAGAATCATAGGTAAACCAAGAAACTAGAATCATAGGTAAACCAAGAACCTAGCATCAGTCTGAACAGTATAATATCAAAACATAAATAATCTGTTAATTGAAATTATACAAACTATAGGATGCCAGGTCAACAAATGAGCCTGGCATCTATCTAAATAACAGGCTATCTAAATGACATTTTAACCTTTGCATAAGACTGCCTGGTCGTCAAGGCTAGATCAAGTGCTACGATCAAAACTATAATAACCTTGGAATGCAGCACACAACTAAACAGAAAACAAAAGCTGAATAGATCTCAAAATCAGCTGCTGTCAAATGACATCATTTTCCAGATCTGGATATTGTGAAGAGATCTAATCATTTTCCATGACAAGCCATTCATTTCCTCATTTTTAAATGGGTGACTACGAGGGATGAAGCTATTGCTGTCAGAGTTTCCAGAGGGTGTGGGGAGTGAGAGAGATGACTCATTTTCATGGTGTTTCTTACCTATCAGCATCTCATACATGATGACGCCCAGGCTCCACCAGTCACACAGCTTGTTGTACCCGTTTTGCATAAAGACCTCTGGGGCGATGTAGTCAGGTGTTCCCACAGTGGAGAAGGCCTGACGGAGAGGCAGAAGAGAAGAGGTATGATGAAAGAGCAGAACAGAGTGTGACGTAAGGACATTAACTCATTGGCCGCCATTAACGCATTAATGCGATCTAATAAATAGTGCGCTTGGCCGCCAAGATCGCATAAATGCGTTCTATTGAGAAAAAAAAAAAAAAAAAAAAAAAAGTTTAAAAAAAAAAAAAAAATTTAAACATTTTTTTTTTAAATTTGACCCTAAGACCTAGGAGATATGATTTTTCGAAGATCTAGACTCCTATCCACTTCCTTGTTAACTTAAAACTTAAAAATTCTGTATCTTGGCTCCTGAGTACTTTTTGTTTTTCAATTAAAAATCTCTGGCAGCCAACAGCTAAAAATCTGAAATAACTCTGGCAGCTGGTGAGTTAACAGCAAAATGGCACAGTATGATACAATTAAAGAAACGTTCTTGAAATAACACTAATAGCCCATCTACAAAAATGTTGGAAAATAAAACCTTTAAATGCAACAAAGTGTTTAAGCAGTACTAATGAATTTCAAATGTGTGGAACTATCAGCAAATTTTCAGATTTGAGACCCACCAGCTGTCTCCTGTTTCTCTTCCATGTCTCTGCTTTCCTCTTCGAGTTCATGTTCTGCATTGCTGTGAATAGAAATACTCATTTGTAATGCTCCTAACTCACTACATTCATTTTGTTTAATCTAGATACATGTATTACACAATTATAATATGTAAAAACAACAAAAAAGCAATATTTGTATGAAGCAACTAACTGCCAAACCCAAGTCTACATTTAACATACAATAATATTCAACATTAATCACACAACATGGCAATAATTTGAAATGACACACCACAAGGTGTCATGAATCTATACAAGTGGTTAGTATTTGAGATTATATTCAAATTTCAGAATCACAGTGTGTTCAAGAACAGTGGTTCTAAAAGTGGTGTCCCGAGGGGCTTCCAGGGTATACCCAGCAAAATGAATTACTATAGCTTCAAAATTCCTTTAATCAGATTTTTTTTCAACATGTCACAATGTGACGCCTCTGGAAAAAGAAACAAAGCTGTTTTCACAAAATATTATCAGATGGGGGTCCGTGGACAAATACATATTAATTTGGGGGTCCTTGACATGAAAAGGTTTGAGAACCACTGTTCTAGAAAGAGTTAGTGTAAAGAGTAATGAGTAATGATTGGAACGTTGCCTGACTTTGCTTACTGAGGTCACTGGGGAGGCTGTGGTTGAGGTTCTTGTAGAACTCTGTGCGGTGAGCCCTCTTCAGACCGGTGCACAGGCCAAAGTCAGAGAGCTTCACGTGGCCCTGCAAAAACACCAAAGATCAGGTAAGCCAGTGGTTCTCAAAGTGCATTGTGTGCTTGTAGATCTGCTATTTTCAAAGGAATCTTTAAAGATTTTGAACAATTTTGAACAACACAAATCTTGTTGAAACAATAAAGGAAGGTAATCAGTGATGTGAATGCTGATAATGACAACTTTTCACATAATAACCGCCTGCTTTCTGCCGAGCAGCCCAAAAAGGCTGCTGGTGATAACAGTCGCTCACAATAAAACGAGTGTGCAGAGTGTGGACGCATATCTGGTGAGTTCGGTCTAACAGTTTTATTGATGCGCTCGTGTTTGACCGCATTAATCATGAGATTTTTTTTTTTTAATTGTCGCAATAAGGGGTCCGTCAGAATCCTGGTCTTCTGGTATGCTCACCAGACGATGCAAGTAAAATGGGGGAGGTCAACCTCTGCTCCCTTTCGTGTGAACAATGGCGTCCGCCATGGGGGGATTTTGTCTTCTTTTCTCTTTAATGTTTATATGGATGATTTATCTTTATCTAAACGCATGTGATACAGGGTGTAGGGTTGGCAATTCACTAATCTATCACCTTATGTATGCGGATGACTTGGTCATCTTTAGTCCATATAGTGCTGGTCTTCAACAGCTTCTGAGTACATGCTCACAGTATGGTGTTGATTTTGATATAAAGTACAATGCTAAAAAGAGTAAGATGATGGTTGCCGAAGCAGAGAAGACAGACAGTCAACCTTTCCTGACTTCTATCTCTCCGGCACTGCCCTTAGTGTCTGCTGTGAGATTAAATATTTGGGCCATATAATATCAAATGACCTCTCTGATGACAAGGACATAATGTAGACAGCGTCGGAAGCTGTATGCTCAAGGGAACATGCTGTGTCGCAAATTTAGCATGTGCTCAGTACCGGTGAAGATTTCACTCTTTAAATCTTTTTGTACACCTCTGTATACTGCCCACCTGTGGTGTCGCTACAAGCAAGGTAGCATCAGACGACTCACAGTGGCTTATAATGACTGTATGCGGCTGCTGCTGAGAGCTCCAAGAAGCGCCAGTGCAAGCCAGTTGTTTGTTAGTGTTGGGGTGCCCACCTGCTAGATTTATGTGTAGGGCATCGGAGTCAGTAAATGACATCATTGCTGTCATAATTAACCCCTTAAGTAGTTCTGTCAGGTTCTCCTCTAGACTGTGGAACCATTGGCGCACTTTTGTTTGTTTGTTCGAAACTGAACATGGTGGAAGTCTTTTTATTGTATTTCTTTTTCTTTTATTGTTATGTTTTGTATGGTGTTTTTATTGTGATATGGATCCCCCTCCGTCTGAAATAAAGATTGAATTGAATTGATAACAGGAGAGCACACACAGAGGTTCACATCATCTCCCACAGATCCCCTCCCTGCTGAACAGGCACTCTGACCAACCAGTAGGGGCTGCTAGTGCAGCAAGGACACAATCACCTGCCATATTCCCACCTACAAACACTGGCAATTGCTCATTGGAGCTCCCAGCTAAGCTGGAGACAACAGTGCCGGGAATTGAACATTGGCCTCTGTGGCGGTGAACACAAGTGGTTCTTAAAGGGGGTTCCAGGGGGTCCTCAGCAAAATTTGTTAATACAGCATTAAAAAAATTGTAACCTCATTTTATGCTACAGCTATTCAAAAATAGCCGATCAATAAGGTCACAACACGTCTCATACTATACATCTGCTATTTTTTAAGACATTTTAATAATACTGAAATACAAATCTATTTCAGATGGGGGTCCGTGGCTTAATACATATCAATTGGTGTGTCCTTGACATGACAATATTTGAGAACCATTGGGATACAGTCACCATCCAGATGTTCTGTGTATCTCATTCTTACCCTGGAGTCCAGGAGCAGGTTGTCAGGCTTGATGTCCCGGTGGATGAAGCCCAGCTGGTGGATGGAGTCTATGGCCAGCACTGTCTCTGCTATGTAGAACTGGGTGGCCTCTTCTGTCAGAGTGTCCTTCTTCATCAGCAGGGTCATCATGTCACCTACAGCAGGTCAGGACACAACAGTCACATTCTGAATGACATTCTAAAGATAGATATCTGATAATATGAACGAATTAAACTGCCTATATTAAACCGTATATATTTCGTTGACTTGGGTGGACCAGGGCTCTATACTAGGCCAGCTACCTTTGTCCGACGACAGCAGTGGTAACCAACCTTTTCAAGCCCATGAGCACTTTATATTCCAATGTGTAAGCAGAGATCTACCACTACAATATGTTCCAAAACCCACCATGAGTAAGACATCATATTTACTTTAGCAATTTCTGACAGGCTCAATCAAGAGTCCGTCGCCTCCTCTCCTAATACACAAACCTGTTTGTGATCGACTGTGACAGCTTTGAAGAGCAACATGTCGATCATGATCGACCGGTTGGTTACCACTGCTCTATAGTATACAAAATCTCTTCTGATTAACAAGCTCACAATGCTTCACAACGTGCAGTGATGGACAAAGTACTTGTGCGCGAGGTGTGACACTGGCACTCAACCAAGCATTATTATCCTTTAGAGAAAGACTGTATGGAATCCAAATGACTGAAATCAGTTGTGGCGACTGAAAACTTTAATCCATGTGTTCTGTTGAGGTTTCCTGCTCCAACGTTACCTCCTGGCAGGAACTCCATGATGAGGTAGAGGTTCATCTTGTCCTGGAAGCTGTAGAACATCTTCACAACCCACAGGCTGTCCGCCTCCACCAGGATGTCCCTCTCGGCACGGATATGGCCCACCTAAACCAGTCGGTCAAACACACAAGCTCAACTCAGGGATTCCGCCAGACCAGTTCAGTCTAGGTGTACCACTGAGACTGAATTTAGTAGTGAGCTAAAATAGCTTACAACTTGAGCTTATAGATCTGCTACTTTTGCCATTTTTGAACGTATAAAATAGGGCTAAATGGTTGTGAATCAGCAGAAAGAGAATTCACCCGGAGTCACAGCAGACTGGATGTGCATAGTTTATCAAGTTAATGTGCCACAGTAGCAGCCATGAGGAATGCATTCAATTGCACACTTAGCTCTTGTCATATATCTTACACAATATAGCACCATCCTATGCTATTCCGGGGAGCACTGTTGCTGGTGATGGCTACAGTTTTCTCCACTGTATACTCTATGATAAGATTGGTTGGTCTTGACTCTTCTCTGGCTGAGAGACACGATAATCATTGGTGTCGCTATATCTATAAAGCCCAGACAATCATCATAGGAAGTCACTGGGCTAAGGAAGGAATCAAACCGGCGCACGACCAGTGCACTGCCTCCTTACCTGTTCCTTTTCCAGCATGTCTGCCTTACGGAGGATCTTCATGGCGTACACATGGCCTGTATCCTTCTTCTGAACTAGTCGCACCTAAAGGCAAACACATGGATGGATACAACTGGGAGTTTAGCTAGAACTCCACACAAATAGGAAGCATGCTACACATACTGTACTTTCTGCTGCTTTTCACGGCCAGGTTCTCTCATGTAGGAGTTGCAGTCGTAACATTAAAATTAAAAGGAGTGTACATTTATTGCGACTCATTTCATCACACGACTCAGCCCCAAGCAATATTTGGAGCGCCACAATGGCAGCTTAAAACAAAAAGGTGCCAATAATCATTGCACACTAACAACTAAAATGTCACATGTTTCAACACTACCACTAGTATCACAGCTATTCCTCATCTCTTGGATTTGATAGGATTTTATACAGTCCAATACTTTAATCCTGGTAGTTACGATCACCAATACAAGCTCATGAAACTCCTGTACCTGATTCATGTCATTGACAAACTGCTTCGATGTAAACTTTTTATGCGACCTGAGGCCGATTCTAAAAACGGCTTCTAAATCCTGACCTAAGTTTTCTGAAAAACTTCCGATTTGAATTAAAGAATTCCACCCATTTTTTTTTTTTGCTATATAGCAACAGCTAATGTTACACAAAGGTGTTCCCGGGTTGAAAGGTATAACAATGTATAGGTGTTCCAGGTCTAAATGGGTTAACAAATACAAATGTAAATTCATGCTTGTTCTTGGTTAACGTTCTGTCCAGGTGTTACTCAACACACAAAACCAACTTAATGAGGGAAAAAAAGGACAAAGACTAGACATCTTGTCTAAACTGGTTAGTGATATTGTGAAACTGTCCATCACTCCCGTTTTGAGTTTGGCTCACATTTTCAGCCGGCTCCGTTTCCAGTTGTGCCATGAATATTTCAGTGTAACATCTATCAGTGTACTTTGACCTAAAAATGCATACATTCAGGTTACACAAAGTTCCTTGTCAGTCAAGTTTATTCTTTCACTGTGTCGGAGATCTAAGGAAACCTAAGGAAATTATTTCACACCACGTTTATGTAAACAGGTTCTCACCTCTCCAAAAGCTCCTCGGCCAATCACCTTGAGGGACTCAAAGTCCTCCAGGCCGAGCCGGGTCCGTTTCAGGCGTAGGAACTCCGTCTCTTTCCTTGCATGTTGAGAACGCCGGATACGTTTCTACAAGCCCACAGAGCAATAATTGTATAAATGTCATTTTTGTTATTCTATCCAAAACAGTCAGTCAACAACTTGAAATTTAAAACCCACAAGCATCAAGAAACTTTTGCAATTTTTTTCTGTTGCCGTACACAGATTACCATCTAAGAGTATACAAAGGTACATTTATAAACTCTCAAGAGTGAATTCATCCTTCAACATTTTACAATACATGCAGTTGGTTCAAATAGCCTACAGCCTGCACCATGCCCCCAGTGTTCAGTTAACAGCTGGGCGACAGCATTTCCTAAAAATTGTCTATCAGTTAGCAACATGCTTGAAAATTAATCATAGAACTTTATTGCTCAACCATATTCACACAGTGCCCATTTTGTACTTATGTCCTTTTCGGGGGATGGGATCCTGGAATGGGGAATGGACCGTGAGTGGACCCAGTTCCCTGAACTGACACCAGTCCACCACAATTACACAAACCTCTAGGCACAAGGTAATTACAATGAGTGATGAGTGGATCCTTATTTGAAAACAGGTGGTTCACTCTCACCTCTTCATCAGCCAAGCCTTCTTGATCCATCACTTTCTCCAATTTCAGCTGCCTAGAATACAAGAGTACATACATGCACAAGTTTCAAAACAGAAACTTAAGAGTTGAGTCAAACTACTGCTAGTTTCATTTCTAGCATTGCTCTCGGTCCCTAGGAATAGGGTTGGGCAATTAACCAAAAATATATCGAAACCGATATTTAGAACCATTAATTGACTTAATGTTGCTCATGTAGGTTAATCGATTTATCGAGAAGCAGGGTTTTTCTCTTCTTATTAATCAACACAATAAATAGATTTTTTATAATCGACTAAATGAATTAATCTGATTAACAATTCTATTATACTTCATTGTACAATGGTGGCTTCAAAAAAATGTGAAGAGCTCGTGACGTGTTGTGAGCTTGTACATCTGCTATTTTCACTTTTATTTAAATAATCGTTCATTAATCAGAATTGAGGTAAGAGTTTGAAATAATTCCCCACAGTCCCTAGGACCATTGCTAGCACACCAGAGCAATGCAGTTGGTAGGAACTACAACATCTGAGTAGTAATGCTGTTACACAGTAATATGACCTAAAAAAAAGTTCAGTTGAGGAAATCTTCCTGTATGGTGTTGCTGAAAGTTCTCCCCATTAAGGCAACAGTCTTTTAGTATGTCTTTTAGTTTAAGGGATTTGTAGCTCCCCTGTTCTTCATTAACAACTCTGATGTTGAAGTGAGGCCTCATACAACAGCATATAAGCCTCTAGTGTTGCTACAGTGCCCAAGTGGGTTTGCATGAATGTCACTTCTTTCTTGTCAATGTGTCTCGTTTACAGTCATTTACCAACTTCCTATTACCACCAACTGCCGCACACACGAACCACACCCTCCTCCCACTGGCATCAACTGAACTAGCATTGCTCAACGGCAAGCTATTCAGTGTACACTGACTGTTTCACCCCTGCCTGACTCATGCATGGTACAATTCAGTGAGCATTTCTGGTTTTGTGGTCATTTAAACACAGGGTCGGTTCCACATATAGTCACGACTAAACTCACGGCACATTCAACAACATAATCCTATCAGCTGGCCAATTTACCCATCATGTTTACATGGCCAGACTGTAAATTAAAGTCAGGTCTATGCATTATAAGCACATTTATAATGAATGATAATGCACTTATAAGGCGTTATGACACTTGTTACAAATGTTTATAATCATGTATGACAACTTATAACATTGTTTATGCCGTATTATAAGTGCTGGTGCTCAGTGGAACTGGACATTATAACAATTGTCTTTGTTATAAGTTGTTATGCATAATTATAAACCTTTATAATGAGTGTTATGACGTGTTATAAGTGCATTATTAATGTGATTATAATGCATTATAGACCCAACCTTTATCTAAAGTGTTACCTGGTAGTGATGTGCTGTTCTGCTGAGCTTATAATGCATTATGACCAGCAGCTATAATACTTCATTAACCTTGTCATAAGTTGTTATGCATAATTATAAACATTTATAAAAAAGTGTTAAGAAGCCTTATAAGTGCATTATAAATATAATGCATTATAGCTCCAACCTTAATATACATATATACGAATGGTTGTTTACTGTTCTAGAGCTAAAATGATGGAGTCATGATGGGGTTGTCAAAGAATTCTACAAATAATTGTATACCTTGAAAAGAGCATTGCGTCCACAAGGCTCAAACAGGAACATGACCCTCCATATACTCAATGTAAGAAAACCAGATCATGTATCTCCACCTAACTCATTACAGTGTGAATTCAAGTGTGACATTAGCATGCTGCCTGCACACCTGTCAAAAGGCAGATATATGATAATATCATATATCGGCCTTTTGACAGGTGTAACACTAATATCATCCCGTATAATTATGTCATTTAGCCTTAATATATTATATTAAGGCTAAATGACATAATTATACGGGATGATATTAGTGTTAAGGGTTTGTGGTCTCTGTTCACAGTGTCTAGTTGAACCAATACATAGTAAACTCATTTATCCATTTGTTACTCTGCGAGTGTACAAATGTAAAATATGTTGAGTTAAATTCCACTGGTTATTACCGTATATCAGAGTTAAATTAACACTGGTTATATCAGAGTTTAAATGAACACTGGTTATATCAGAGTTAAATGAACACTGAGGGTTTAGGTTTTACTGTAGTGTACACATCGGTGTGGACAGGAGTAGGCAAAGCCAGTAAGCTACACACTTGAACTTCCATTTATACACCGTAATGTTATTGACAGTGTTTCAATCTCCTATGGCAGTGGTTCTCAAACCTTTTCATGTCAAGGACCCCCAAATGAATATGTATTTGACCATGGACCCCCATCTGAAAATACTTTGTGCTAGAGTTGTTAAAACGTTTAACTTTTTTTTCACGATTTAAACTACAAGCTTACAACATGTTGCATCGCGATGCGTTGTGAGCTTGCAGATCGGCTATTTCCAAATACAGGATACAGGTTTAAAGTAGTTAAACTGATTTTTATACTATATCAATGTGAACCTCTGCCTCAGTCTGAGGTCCAGAGCGCTCTGGAGCAGGTTTTCATCATCGATCTCTCTGTACTTTGCTGCATAAAATGTTCCCTTGATCCTGACTTGTCTCCCAGTTCCTGCTACTGAAAAATATTCCCACAGCATGATGCTGAGACCACCATGCTTCCTTGTAGGGATGGTGTTGGCCAGGTGATGAGCGGTGCCTGGTTTTGTCCAGACGTTACACTTGGCTTTCCGGCCAAAGAGTTCAATCTTTGTTTCAACAGACCAGAGAATTCTTAGGTGCCTTTTGGCAAACTCCAAATGAGCTGTCATGTGCCTTTTACTGGGGATTGGCTTCCGTCTGGCCACTCTACCATGAAGGCCTGATTGGTGGAGAGCTGCAGAGATGGTTGTCCTTCTGGAAGGTTCTCCACAGAGCTCTGTCAGAGTGACCATTGGGTTCTTGGTCACCTCCCCGACCACGACCAATCTCCCCCAATTGCTTGCCCAAGTGACAAGCTCTAGTAAGAGTCCTGGTGGTTCCAAACATCTTGCATTTACGAATGATGGGAGACGTTTGTTGGGACATTCAATGCTGCAGAAAGTGCTTTGGTAACCTTCCCCAGATACGTGCCTCGATACAATCCTGTCTCAGAGGTTCCTTTGACTTCATGGCATGGTTTGTGCTCCGACATGCACTGTTAACTGTGGGACCTGATAGAGACGTGTGTACCTTTCTAAATGATGTGAAATCAATTTAATTTACCATATGCAGACTCCAATCAAGTTATGGAAACATCTCAAGGATGATCAGTGGAAACAGGATGCACCTCAGCTAAATTCCTAGCAAAGGGTGTGAATACTTATGCACATGTGATTTTGTATATATATTTTGTTATATACATTTGCAAAATAATCTAAAAAAACGTTTTTTATTTTGTCATTATGGGGTATAGTGTGGAGATCTTTTTGAGTAGATTTTTTTGTTTAATAATTTTTTTTAAGAGGCTGTAACATAACAAAATGTGGGAAAAGTGAAGGGGGTGAATACTTTCGCAAGGCACTGTATATTTTAAAGCGAACATTTTTAACTAAAACTTTTGCTTCTGGGGGTCCCTGTAACAACATATTTTGAGATGGGGGTCTGCGGCCAAATACATATAATTTTGGGGGTCCTTGACATGAAAAGGTTTGAGAACCACTGATATACTAGCAACATAAGTTTTTCAAAAAACTGTTAGGATTTAGAAGACATTTGTAGAATCGGCCTTAGGTCTTAATGGGTTAATAGTCCCATCTCTAGCCCATTCCAAACCAGAAATGGATTTGCGACATTACCTCATTTCCCGTTCCTCGTGCTGGGCGATGAGGTTGCTGTAGAAGTTCTCCAGCGTTACTTTGGCCATGGTCACACGTTCCTTGGTGTGGTTACTCATTGAGGAGCAGGAACTCTGGCCCGTCATCGCCATGGTTACCTGGAAGGAACCCAAAGAGTACAAACTTAGCCTGACGACCCTCACAGCTGATATATTACTCTAAAGAGAAATAACTTTTATTCAGTTATTCAGGAAAGAGCAAAGAAAGGAACTAGCGTTAAAAAGTAATCGTTCTAGTGTTGCAGGGATCTTTTTTCAGTGCACTGATTGAAACTTCAACTTTGAAAGCATGATGCTTTAACATTTAACATCAACATTTTTTTAAACAGTAAGCTCAGGACTAAAACATGACAGGCCTCTTTGATTAACTGACTGACTGAGATCTGTTAGGAACTTGGTATTATGGCCGGCATTCAGATCACCTGCAAGTGTAACAAGACAACATATACAGACATCCACAACTTGCACAATAGACATACAACACACTGGTTATACCATCTCTTCAGCACCTAATAAAGTAACTCAATGACCATTAGTCTAGTGGTTTTCACATGCCTGACAACTGGAACACGGCACCCTTGAGATGGTCAAAGATGGGATAAGGGGGGTCTGGGGTAGACCTGACACAGCACTAGAATAAGAACATTGCACACTGTCTGATGAGCTATCTTTATATTTCTCTAAATGTCAGACAGGGCAATTCAAGTATTAGAATGATCGACTGGCCACTGAAAGAATAAAGGACTAAGGACTAATATGCGTCCAAGAGCTTAACTGTAACACAGCCGAGACAATAATACTGAGACAGTGCAGTTATGAAGAAGAAATTGATTGGCAATTGTACTAGAGCCGCTGATGCTTGCAGGAACAGCAAGACTGAGCCTGGGTTTTACGATGCGGTCCAATGTGGCTCTAAACTATAACTGAAATGTAGCCAAAGGCTGTGACTAGATTTATTTACAATTATTACAAAATCGCCTATCGCTATCGCTATCAAATTATTAAATGCATGGCCTGTTTTCGCAATTGTAAATTATCTATTTTTTTACGATTGTAGCATTGTCAGTCATTTCTGTGAATATTTAAGTTATTTGTCTTATCTACCCTGTGCAATTTTTGTTTACAAAGCCCAAAAGGCAAACATAACTGAAAGTTTTGTTAAATGTTCCAACGTTCAATGACACACAATTAAATCGTTAATCACAAGTATTTGTACGACAATTAATCGTCAACTGAAATGTCACAACCCTAGCTGTGACGTTAACAACTAAGTCAAACTAAAAGGATGATGTGTGTCTGATGATTAAGATCCCACATGAATTAATAATGTCCATTATAACCACGGCATGGAAAAAGAATCCAGTGTTTACACAGTGTCTTGTTTTGCTCATGGCGTGAAATGGAGATAACAACACCACACAAGTAGAGGTATGCATAGTTGTAGCTGAGCCCCCAAAATGCTATATGTCAACATCAATTCAATGACTAACATCTAGGAGAAGCATAATGCAGGGGAAGTGAAATTGCTGTAAAAAAGCTTTCAAACACACGATGAACAGTGCAGTAGTCATGTATGACAATGTGTTAATCAATAACTGACCTTCTTGACCGTGATCTTTGACCTATGGCCACCAAATTGCACCATATGTCAAATATTGAATTAGAGATATCATACACGACCGTGTGCTTTTTTTGATTATGTATATTGAGTGACTGCAGCATACAGACAGACATACTGTTACAGTAGTGATAACAGTTTAGAAAATGCTTCTCAGTAATGTCTTGCAACAAATAACTATCAAATAGGATTGGATTATTATAGGTCATTATTGTAAGCAACATGGTTAGAACTGGCTAGGCCAACTTTATGAGCCTTAACAGATAGATTACTGTAAAGTATAGGGATGCAACAGTTAATCAAAATAATCGATTTAATCAATTAAAATGGGGAAAAAATCAATATTGTATCATATAAAATAATCAAATTAATAATATATCCCTATTTTGGCCATGTCTTTAGAGTGGAAAAGTTTCAAAACATTTAAAAAATAGTGAAAATAGCCAAGCATTGCGTTGTGAGCTTGTAGATGAGCTTGTAGATCTGCTATTTTCATTATTATTGCATGACACTTTTGTGTGATGGTATATAAGGAGTACATAATATTAGCTTGTACATTTGGTTTAATTTTTTTCTCCATACAATATTAAAATATATGCAACAATTATATACAAGAATAAAAACGATGATTACATGAGGGGCACTGGCTGCGACAACATAGTATAACATTAGTTTTAGTATCAAATGTCAAAATAACCCACAGATGTGCAAAATAACCCACAGATTTTGCATGCAAGCTGAAGAGAGAAGCTGTAATGTAGACAAGGAACAATTGATATAGACAACAACAGTGGTGGAAAAGGTACTAAATTGTTTTACTTAAGTAAAAGTATCAATACTGCTATTTAGAAATACAGTTAAAGTCCGGAATTCAAAATTGACTTGAGTAATAGTACAAAAGTATTAGTATCAAAATGTACTTAAAAGTACCAAAAGTAGAAAGTACTCATTATGCAGAATGTCCCTTTCACAACTTGTGTGTATGTATAAAATGTATTAAAATCTTTTGATCTACAAGCCAACAGTGAGCTTGTAGATCTGCTATTTGCAAATGGCCGAAATGTAAATAGGGCTGAAGTGGTGAACAGTAATAATAATCTAAATCTACAAAGTAACAAGTAAATAAAGTTTTAATACAATTGTAGTGGAGTAAAAGTACAATATTTCCCTCTGAGATGTAGTGGAGTAGAAGTAAAAGTATTGAAAATACTCAAGTAAAGTAAAAGTACTTCAAATTTGTAATTGTAGTTACTTTACACCACTGACCACAAGACAGACTAGACTACAGTACACAATCACACACCGCAGGGTTGTGTTGTGGCACCAATACGGTTGGTGGTTCAATTCCCGTCCATAAACGAAACCAGCGAGCAAGTTTCATCATCAAGCGATGATACATACAGCTGGACAAAGTTGTTGGGTTAGAATAGACAGGAGGCTACGTCCACAGATAGCTTTAGTTTGGAGGAGGAAAAAATTTGACATAAAAAGGTTAACCCGATTTCATAAAGTGTGTGTTTATTTTTCGCCGTGTCCATTTTAATATAAACCAACTTTACACCGGCTCGCTTGTTAGCTAAAGCGAGTTGGCTAACTTTAGCTGCGCTGAAAAGGAAAAACTTAACCAGCCAACGTTAGCTTCTAAGCTAGCATGGCTAACTTGCCTTCAACACTGGCTTTTTTACACGTTGCGATGCGGTTCTAACTCGTTCTTTTTGCACGACCGGCTTAAGAAAAAGTCCAACGCGTTGCCGTTCATCCCCTGCTGTTTCTGTTTTGAACACTTAGTTTGATCTTTTGTTCTCTTACCCTCGAAGGACCTCTTGTCTGTTGATGTGGATCAGCCTGCTTCACTGTTCGTCTGTCTGACTGCTTGTCTGTCTGCCTGCCCGTTTCTGTCTGTCTGTCTGTCTGTCTGCCCCTTTCTGTCTCAGATACCACGACGCCCTCGGTGGACAAACACCGCAAATGCAACACACGCGTTTTTTCTTAAAGGAGTAGTTCACCCAAAAGAAAAATTACTTTATTTTCTATCTATTACACACCCCATGAAGCCTTGAATTCATGGAGATTTGTTTTGTTTTAAAGACAATAATTTCATGACCGACGGAGTCTCCTGTAGGAGAGTCGAAGTGAGTCTCCTATTGACCGATGACCTGTCATTAAATTGTTGGCTTAGGAATGTGACAATAACAAAATCTCCATGAATTCAAGGCTTCATGGGGTGTGTAGGCCTAATTGATAGAAAACAAGTCATTCTTTAGATAAACTACTCATTTAAAGGAGCACCTAAACCCCCATTTTGAACCCTATCTTCATATAATTGGTCCTCACTTATAATGCTCATTATAAGATGGCATCATGGCACAATGTCTTTTTTGGCTGATATTAGAGATGTAACATCATAGAGGAGTTGGGATGTTGACGGAGAAGTGGATATGTATTATACATATACTATAATGTATATACATGCTAGTATATAAGTAATGTATTTACTGTATGATATGAGTGAGTGTATGTGTGCTGGATATATATGTATTTACAGTACGTATATAATATATGCATGTATAATGACAATTATTGGTGTGCCAGGGTGGCACACCAATAATAACACTGCCTGACAAGTGGTTTGTGTTTTTTGTGTTCTTGTTTTGTAATGTCTTATGTATTGTGTTTTGTTGTTTAGTTTAGTTTAGTTTAGTTTAGTTTAGTTTTGTCTGTCTTTCGTTTTCTTCTGGCTGTTGCGGCTATTAATCCTTCCAGTGACATTTGAACACTGTTGAAGCCTTGAAGGGCCTTGTGAAAAATTAATTATAAAATAAAATAAAAACTTGAATGAAAAGATGGCACAATTTCCATCTACTCACTCTAGGTCTCATTGGTAGGCTATTGGGCTCTCAACCAAGCCAGACAACTATTACACAATCTCTGTTTTATGACGGAATGCAATTGAAAATTGTGTGAGTCAACAGTCTGCCTACCAATGACATCATCAATGGGGATTCCAAGCAAATTGCCAGGAAACCACAGCCTTTCACTTCTGGCAAGTTAGCATGCTGATATAGAATAGTCAAGAATGAAAAGTTAAAAAAAAGAAGTTTGAAATCTTGTTTGGAATCACAAAACTTGTGTACCAATGATGTCACTGGTAGGCAGGTTTCTGAACTGTCCACTGTCTTGTCTTGGTGTGGTATTACATTACATTACAGTCATTTAGCAGACGCTTTTATCCAAAGCGACTTACAATAAGTGTATTCAACATAGGTAGGGAACGAAAACTACTAATCACCAGAAGTCTTTAGTGCATTTTCTGCAAAAACAAGCAACCAAGAGTATACCGCTAAGGTAAAAGTGCAATATATCAGCTACCTATTTCCTTAAACAGATGAGACAAAATAGCTAAATCAAATGAGCATGAGCTAAAACAAATAAGTGTATCGACTAAACAAGATCCAATAAACAATACAACAATAGAAAACAAGCGTTCGTATAACTAGTTAACAACAAGTAGGTCAGGCAGAGAGGAAGGGTAGTGTTTCCTGAAGAGGTGGGTTTTCAGCCTGCGGCGAAATATGGGCAGTGACTCTGCTGTCCTAACATCAGTGGGAAGTTCATTCCACCACTGTGGGGCCAGAACAGAAAAGAGTCGTGACCGTGTGGATCGGCCAGAAGGACCCTTGAGTGACGAGGCAATCAGTCGCCCCGAGGTGGCAGACCGAAGTGGTCGGGCAGGGGTGTAGGCATCGACCATAGCCCGGAGGTAAGAAGGAGCTGTTCCTTTCACTGCCCTATAGGCTAGCACCAGGGTTTTGAACTGGATGCGAGCTGCTACGGGGAGCCAGTGTAGAGAACGGAGAAGGATGGTTGTGTGGGAGAACTTGGGGCGGTTGAACACCAGACGAGCCGCAGCTTTCTGAACCAGCTCCAGAGGTCTGATGGCAGATGCCGCAGCACCAGCAAGGAGGGAGTTGCAGTAGTCCAGGCGGGAGATGACGAGAGCCTGGATAAGCACCTGGGCTGCCTTCTCCGTGAGGAAGGGGCGAATCCTCCTGATGTTGTAGAGGAGGAATCTGCAGGACCTTGTCACTGATGCGATGTTTGCCGAGAACGTCAGTTGATCGTCCAGGGTCACACCCAGATTCTTCGCAGTCCGAGTTGAGGTCACCACAGCATCATCAATGGTGATGGCCATGTCTCGGTGCGGACAGCCCTTCCCCGGGAGGAACATCAGCTCGGTCTTGTCCAGGTTGAGCTTCAGGTGGTTTGTCGACATCCACTCCGAGATGTCAGCCAGACAAGCAGCAATGCGTGCCTCCACTTGGGTATCAGAGGGGGGGAATGAGAGGATCAGCTGGGTGTCATCGGCATAGCAGTGGTAGGAAAAGCCATGGGAGTGGATGACAGCACCCAGAGATGTAGTGTAGAGAGAGAAAAGAAGAGGACCCAGAACCGAGCCTTGGGGAACCCCAGTTGTGAGCCTGTGTGGTTCTGACACAGACCCTCTCAGCATCACCTGGTAGGAGCGACCCGTCAGGTAGGATGCAAACAGGGAGAGTGCAGAGCCTGAGACACCCATCCCCTCGAGGGTGGAGAGGAGGATCTGATGGTTCACCGTGTCGAACGCTGCAGACAGGTCCAGGAGTATCAGAACGGAGGAGAGAGAGTTCGCTCTAGCGGCATGGAGCGACTCCGTCACTGCCAGGAGGGCAGTCTCTGTCGGGTGACCCAATATGTTGTTGTTGTTGTTGTTGTTGTTTGTCTCACAACACATGGTGCACAAAGCATCCACATAATGTTCTCATGAATGGGGAGACCATACTTCTTTCAATGAGTTAATATTAGTAAATGTCAATATTTTCTGGAATGTAGCATCAAGGAGTCCTGGAGTTTGAAGTTGAATGGGCTTATAGCTATAGGAGTCTGTCTGATCATATGAATATACAATATTGAAAGTCTCACTCTAGGCTATGTATTGTATTCATATGACAATCATCTTGACCCAACCCTTGATTCGTTCAATTAATGAGACACTGTATTTTAGGTTGCATCAGCCAAAGGCATAACATTGTAATAGACATTAGCAATGAGAACAGTTGTTTAAACATCCAAAACACACACTCACTAACATAAAGGACCTTCTCACCTTGTACTGAGCAAAAGAGACAGGGAAGCCTTCAACAAACAGACAGTATTGAGCAGTGTTTCCCATGAACAATGGGTCAGGGGACCCATTTTTTGTGGGTTGCGAGTAAATGAAACCCCCTACAATTTACAAAAAATAAATAAATATATATATACATATAACCATAAATAAATAAAAACGTTTAAGAAATAGTGAAAACAACTGATCTACAAGCTCACAACACGACTTGTAGATCTGCTAATTTCACTATTAAAGGGATACTTCACTTTAGGGCCGGGGAAACATTTAAAAAATATATTAAAAATAAATGAAAAAAGTAATGGAAAATTCATGGCCCCCTCACGCATTAGAGTGTCCTACTAATGTGTGAGGGGGCCTTTATTTTGCCATAACTTCTTTCATTTTCTTTTATATATATTTTTAATGTTTATTTTATGTGAAAGTGAAGTATCCCTTTAAATAGGGCCTTCATAATGTGTTTTCGAAAGTTTGGGTCTCTGGGGAGGCACCAAATGTATCTTTTGGGTCTTGCGCTGGAAAGTTTGGGAACCCCTGGTATAAAGTAGGACCTGTGTAACAGTAGATGATCAGGAGCTAGAGTGCCTCAAAGCCTCAAGCCCTAGTGATCTGCGATGTGCCATCAATAACCACATTATTTTATTTTAATGTATTCCCCCCCTCCCTTTTTCTCCCAATTGAGTTATTCTGTCATACCCTTGTACTGTAGTCTCTTGTGGCCGCTGAACTCTACTGGTTAGTTGGTTATGGAAGGAGTAGGCGCCGGCGAGGATGTGTCTCCTCCGATACACGTGCCGCCACCACCAGTCCACTTCTTTTCATCTGACAGTTACAAGTTTACAGGTACATGCTATTCTTCTCAGTTCAGCTCCCCACTGAACAGGTGTCCTAACCAACCTCTACGAGTCAGTGCAGCAACAGAGTAGGTGAACACAGCCAATTATGTTTGTAGGAAATGCTTGGCCAAGTCGGATGCACTGCAGAGGATTTGATCCCCTATAGTCTCTGTGGTTTACCCCTGTGTCACCCGAGTGCCTATAACCAGTTGTTCTAATCTTGTATACAGAAGGTCCAGGGGCCTTAGGCAACAAGGCTCCAATTTTCAAGAGGGCCCCTCCTGACCTTTGGGCCCCTGTGCGGCTGGGCCTGTTCAGGGAACCAGCTCTCTGCATGCAGTATATCCTGGATTCACTAGATAAACTAGAACTCCACCCAAACATTGTTCAACTACTCAATGCCCCGTCTTCCACCTCTAGATGTACTCCATCTTACAACAAAGATATTTCATGGTATAGACAGCAGCCTGTAGTCCAGAGGTTCTCAAACCATGGTTCTGGACCCCAAGTGGGGTTGTGTGAACTTGAAGGTGAAGGTGGGGTCGCACATTGACCACTGAAAGAAAAAAAGTATCCTACCCATTAAGTCTGTTTTATCTGTTTTTAAAAAGAAGCGTAGCCTGTGAATGCATTTCCATTATGTTTTTATTTTTATTATAGGTTCTGGCAACATGTCTAACGCTATTCTGTAGCTTCAACCTTTGTTGATAAGACACAATATCAGCAGAAATCACGGTGTTGTAAATGTATCTTTTAATACATATTTCTATTCAAGGCTGTCATGTATGCCTTATTTTTTTATATGCTGTATAAATCAAGTGTGGGGTTGCCAAATAATTTCCCCCCAAAAATGGGGTCCTGGCATAAGATTGTTTGAGAACCAGTGGTGAACAAAGTCAACCCCAGTACAAAGGTCAAATATTACTCAACTGCATGTGAAAGTTGCTCTGTCAAATCTCTACTTGAGTTAAAGTACTGGATTACTAGTGTAGTAGTGGTTAATGTATTTTTTCCCCTTCCTAGAAATTTTGTGGAGTGAAAGTCATAAATATCCCAAAATACAAATATTCAAGTAGCCTAAAGTAGGTTACAGAAAATGTACTTATTACAGTACTCAAGTAAATGTACTTCGGTACTGTCCATCACTGTTGAGAGCCCCTCTATAACATATGGCATGGGTCTTCAACAGGGGGTCCAGGATCCCTAGGGGTCCTCACAGTTACTATAGGGGGGCCACCAAATCTTTGTGTGATAGAAATGTTTTGAACCGTAGCAGCCCTATTCTGGGGGGAACATTCGTCCCCTCGGAGAGGAAAAAATAAAGAGCAGTCCGAAGGTCAAGTTTAAGTATTGAAGAAAAGATAATGTGTAAACAAACAAAACACATTAACTTACGCAACACTGATGATAGTGCTGTCAAACAAGTCTATGAAGCGGTTATGAAATCTATGAACATGTTTAATCTGCAACACAATTTTATACAATTAAGTGGGGGGTGGACTGGCCCTGGCCCCTGCTTTATCTCTCTCTCTCAGCTAAGGGTCCTTGGCCTGAAAAACGTTGAAGACCCCTGAAATATTGACATTGATGTCAAGGGATCTGTATGCAGTTACCACGATTACCCACCAGGCGGCTCGACAGCTTGATGTCAGACAGATAAACACATTTATTGCAGTTCACAATAGATACGTTCTCAGTTATTTTCACATATGGAAATCCATAGCGTACAACCCACAACGTACCAAGGTTTACTACTAGATAGCATGGCAATTATTCTCGTAATATAATTCATCATTCTCATAAACAATTCATAACATTACATTTGATGTTTTTTTGAACGCAGCCCGGTGACCAAGCCTATTGTGTGGCGGAAAGACGCATCTATTTTAAAGCACCTTTGCCTTCAAAATAAAAGCCTATATTTTGTCACCGCTCATCAATATTCTCGGGTGAAACCTAACCTCGCATCACCAGTCTTGAAACCTAAACCCAAAATAAAATAAAATAAAACAAAACAAAACAAAACAAAACAAAACAAAACAAAACAAAACAAAACAAAACAAAACAAAACAAAACAAAACAAAACAAAGTAAAATAAAATAAAATAAAATAAAATAAAATAAAATAAAATAAAATAAAATAAAATAAAATAAAATAAAACAAAATAAAAACATTTATGCATTGCTCAACCAACTATATCAGAACACACATATCATAACAATCGCATTGTGTGGCCTGTCAAAATATGTTTATACATTTTATACATTTGAAAACTTGTGAAATGGAACATTATGCATAATGAGTACTTTCGACTTTTGCTACCAGACTTTTACTTGTAAGTAACAGAGTATTTCTACATTGCAGAATTGATACTTTATGTAAGAGTACCTTTTCCACCACTGCTTGTTACGATGACTTTTCTTTTGAAAATAGACTCCCGGAAGTGGCATTTCCGTTACTCCTGGTATTTTGACACACTGTGGCTGTGCTGTTCTCATTGCGGCGGTCGTGTATGTTTTCCACCTGCTCCAACCAAAACCTGCCTGTAGTCTCAGACACTAATCCAGTTGTTTAGTAGTTCCTGCTCGGTCCAAGCATTCGGAGCTTGTCCTTTACAGCATCCCATCTGTGTAAAAAAAAACAAAAAACGGCAACATCGAAGCGATCAGCTAACACGGTAAGATGCCATGAAGAGATGTCGATGGACAATGTCAACATGCTAAGCTGTCACCAGCTCGTTAGCCAGCAGCAATTGACATTTGTTCACATCCGAGCTATTTTCCACCAGATAAGTCACACTGGATGCTGTGCAAGATCATTAGCTGTTATATTAGTCACACAGCTTTGAACCAGTCAGCAAATAATTACGTTGTTAATGGTTATAAGTCGTTTCTAGCTGTGCTGTAGGTCAAAAATAAAATAAAATCTGTATCAATACTAGCGTTATGCATTTAATCAGAAACTAGCTCTGGTCCATAGCGTTAGAAGGAGTTCCCCTAACGCTATGGACCAGAGCTAATCAGGAACATGCTATATTCTAACATCTGCCTCTTAATAAATGTGACATCTAAATAATGCTAAAATATTGCTTTAATTAGCTTTTCAACTGTGTTAATCATGATGATGTTTAGCTCCATTGCAAGTCGTCATATTGCCCTTATAATGTGGACATCTTACTGTGAACTTGTGCCTGTCAAAATGTATCAAGTTTTTGACTAGGCCAATACGGACAGCACCAGCTGATGGGGTTTGATGATGCTGTCAGTGTAGCCTTGGATCAATATTTTTTTTTTATTGATTTTGACATTTGCAGATATGGAAATGTGAAAATGTATAAAATACATCTATGATAGTCTTGATCCAAGGCTACTGTCAGTGCTGTCCAAAGTGAACTGTATTTTTATTTTCCATCCAGCACAAAGACCACACACAGCCCCATTTTGCCCAAATTGTGGATTACTAGGACTCAAGCTGTGCCAGGGGAGTGCAAGGCAAAGCGGTTTCAACTTCCTCCATGAGTAGTAGCGCTGGCCAAAGGAATCTACGGTCTCGAACTGCAAAAGCAGGCCATGGCACGGCTGGATCGGCAACAACATGGCCATCACTGGATCCATGCGTTGACACTCCCTATAAGCCAGCCACCATCAAGGGCCAGGCCACAACCTGTGGCGGTATCGCTGTAAGTTGTGTCCTCCTGAGCAAGTTGGTTCAGATGCCCTCGCCTCCCCTCTCGGTTCACCAGCTGAAGAAGCTGGAGGAACACAAGTACAGCAGTGCAGGACGCTCCCTTCTGGAGCCGCTCATGCAGCACTTCTGGGAGTGGCTGGTAGGACACGTGCCAACCTGGATTGCTCCCAACCTCATCACCATCATCGGCCTGGCCGTCAACATCGTCACCACCCTGGTGTTGGTCTACTATTGCCCCACTGCCACTGAGCAGGTAGGTTCCCATTTTAATACACTGACATCTGAGGTTCCAATCTTAATATGTTTTGTTTTCCTCCTCTTTTCTTCATTTCGAAAGGATGAGCCTAACTGAGCCACCATTGATTTAATACTTGTGTTTCCTCTCTCGGTTTGCTTTGCCAGGCGCTTATGATTGAGGAGTGTGCATAACATTCAAAGCCATTTAAATGTAACTGATATTTCAGATGCAAGGAGAACAAGATGGGTGAAACTATACTGTGCGCGCTGCCCTTTGGAAAATGCACATTTCTCTGCAACATAAATATTATTTGAGAATACGTTTCAGCTTTATTTTACAGTGACAGTGGGTAGAGATACAGTAATGGCAGAAGAGAGATGGAATGACATGCAGCAAAGGGCCTCGGGTTGGATTAGAAGTAGAACCCGTGCCCTTGTAGGGCACCCCGCTATTTAAGAATCCTGCAGTAGGAACACATTGTTGAATGATTGCCAAGGGTTTATTTAACCACTTGAACCCTAATATATATAGCTGAACTACAAGCTCACAACGAGTTGCAGTGAGAGCTTGTAGATCTGTTATTTTCACAGAACGTTTGCCCCCAGAAGAGGGACGCTTGGGTTCATGTGATTAAAATCCAAAGAAAAGTACCAACAGTTTAACTTTATCAACAGCAGTGGTTGGAAATCAGTAAGGTTATCTTTGCTGACCCTGATCATAGTTGCATTGCCTGGGGTCAGGGTAATTCTGTACTTCTTGGAATAGTTTACAAGGGCTTTCGAGATAGGTGTCCAGTCCACTGTCCCTAGTCGTCAAGTCACTTATAACAGATGGCCCAGTGACAGTTCTTAAGTGTACCTAGCACCGATTCTGCATCCAAATAATTACACCATCCTACTAGGGGTGTGACTTCTAAATGTTCAATTACTAAACGTTAACAAAAGATACATGTTTAGAAAAAATCTCTCATTTAAATTGACAAAATGTCAAATCTGTGATATATCATGTGATAATGTGGGTATTATTTGTAACTTTTCAATAGTGAGTTGGTTTACAGGAGTAATGCAAGTAATGGAATTGAAGCGATGCAAAAATAATTTAAGCATCACTCTACTCCAGGCTGATGTAGAGGGATGCTAGTGGTGCAGATGACATCAGTTCAAACCTGATTGCTTCACAGCAAACATCAATGCAGGCTTTGGCTTTGAAAAGATTAAACAAAACTCAGTAATAAAGTGTGAAATGATCGCAATAGTTGTGCAGCGGATCTCTATTGTGGTAGATAAGGGCTTAAAGAACAAGTCCGGACATGTAGCCTTTTTTTCCTACTTATATTGACCCCAAATAACTGTCCATGGGGTCTAAAAGCAGAATTTCCCCTGTCGTCCAGTTTCCCCAGCAGCCCCCATAGCATAGAGCAGAGCCCATAAGTATATCGCTACTTATGCTATTTTTTGCGGTCAAGAGATTTCTTTTTTCATGAATCTATTGTTAGTAGTCATTGCACACGCATCCATGCCATGGTTGTCCTACACAAGCCGCCGTAGTCTGCTAAACAGACCAACGTCGTATATACAGCTGTTATGTGTTTTGCCAAGTCCCAGAAAAGACACGCTGTGATTGGCCGCAGTAGTCACTTTGATTGGCATTTGTGCCGAACGCTCACCCCAATATAGTTCCTCTGAAATGTTTATTATTTTTTATTTTGAACATCGCCACCATTCGGGTCCATTTTACACTTGGTCTCCTCTCTCTCTCTTTCTCTTCTACTTCCTCTTTCTCTTTCTCTTTCTCTCGCTCTCTCTCCTCACACCTTTTACTTAAAATCTTCTGTTATCCTTAACGTAAACATCCTAAATGTTTTTAATCTAAAGGATATGATGACTATGTTACCGTATATGAGCCTTGCATGTGTGTTTGTAATGACATGATGTTGTTGGCCTAAACCTGTAATTGACATAACCTGCTGTAATGACACTCAGTGTTCTTACATCATCATTTTACAACACAGTGCTGCCACATGAACCTCCTGAAGAGCCACAAGTGTTTTGTTGTTGTCCCAGTTTGTATAACTTCCTGTTCATGAAACTTTTTAATAGAAATGTTCTTTTTGCTGGAGTCAGTGCATACTCCATGTGAAAGTCGGCATGCACAGTCAGAGTGACACCCGTTGGAGCTTGCTAGTGACATAAATGTGCTTGCTCAAGAACACATCAGTATGGTGGCCCGGGTAGACGGGTGGATATTGCTCTACACCCTGTACGACCACTCACCAGATTTTCTGATCTACTGAAGAGATTAAGGAGTTACTGTGCAAACGATGTACAGGGCCATGTTTCACCGATCATATGGATTCAACATTCTCCTGTCTAGTTAAGAAAAAACTAAAAGAAAGTAAATAAATCTGCTATTCTATTATTTCGTTACCTGGTCTTATATATAATATATATAATAATCATATAATGTACAAATAAACATATTTTGCTACTGTTTGCTACTGCGATTGTTTAGTCACTGCAATTTTAATTTGAATGCTGCTGGTTTAGAAAATGAACCTCATCAAAGCCTTTGTGGAGGAACATCAGGCAAATGCGTAACACTGCTTGGTCTGGTTAAACGTTCTATCCAAGTCTTGCATTGTGTATGTTTATTTGAAACAGAAAGTGTGCTTCCTTGTGACCGATGTTGTGGGGCTGTCTCAGTAGTGTGAGCCATGCGAATATAGTTATTCCACTGCAAAAGAGCTATACTGTAAAAATCCTTCATGTTAATATATCCATTTGTTACTCCAAGAGTGTATGTAACCATTTTGGTTACCTTTGTACTCTCTCGCACAGTTTAATTAAGTGGGCCGGTACCAGATATGATAATAATAAGTAAGTCTTGCCGAGCCATGTCGAGGCTTGATGCTGAGTGCCATGCAGGTAAGCATTGGGTCCCATTTATTATAGTCTTCTTTTGTATGACCCTGACCTCCTGGTCTCAGGGTGGACACTCTAACCACAAGGCCACTTAGCTGGTCCTCTAAACCAGATGTGAAGTAGTACAACAAAAATTACTGTATAAATCTGCTATCTGAAATTTTAATGTTTCTTTTCAGGCACCGTTGTGGGTGTACATGGCATGCGCCGTGGGCCTGTTCCTCTACCAGTCACTGGATGCTATAGACGGGAAGCAGGCCCGTCGGACCAATAGCAGCACTCCACTGGGGGAGCTCTTTGATCACGGTTGTGACTCTCTTTCGACAGGTGGGAGAAAATGACATGACATCACAGCACGCACGTCAAATGTGTCCACCAGACATACTCACATGGAGGCAAAACATTCACTCACTTGTTGACAATACAACACTGAGGTGATAGACACAACACAAGATGCAGCCAAGTTTAAAGCTGCCATCTGTTTCATGTCCTACTGTACATCAGATTCAAACCCAGGTCTCCCGCGTGGGAGACCAGACATTTCAGAAGTTATTTACCTACTCATGATATCTATATATATATATATTTATTTTATTTGGTGTTGGTCACATGTCACCGTCTTTAACTTAACTGTACACAGTTCAAATCCAGAGTTGGTGATTTAACTCTGAAAGTCTACAGGCCACATTTTGTTGCACTTTCAGAGTTGAATCAACGCTCAGTGTTTTAGCTGTGTAAATTGTACTTTTTCCCTACTCATTTCCCCCCCATTTTCTTTAGTGTTTGTGGTACTGGGTACGTGCATCGCCATCCAGCTGGGCACTAATCCTGACTGGATGTTCTTCTGCTGCTTTGTTGCCATGTTTATGTTCTATTGTGCCCACTGGCAGACCTATGTGTCGGGCACCCTACGCTTTGGCATGTAAGTTGTACTGTATGCAGCCCCACTGTTAACAATGCTTTAACTAGACTGGTAAGCCTGATTTATATTTAGTCCTGTGCTGAAAATAGATCATCTACAAGTGAGCTTATAGATCTGCTATTGTTGGCACGGGACACTGTATAAATTTGGCATTACAGGAATTATTAATCCAAGCTTGTAAAATGTTAGCGAGTTACATTTAGCGTGACTTCAGAACAAAGATGTTTTAGGGCATTGTTGATAATCAAATGCTACTGCTGGGGAGGTTCAACATCCTCTGATTATACAGGGTATTTTAGTTTATTTTTAGCCTTGTTTACCCTCTTGAGTGACATTCTATCAGAAGGCTCTTTCCTAGTTATCTACAGTATATATTCTCATTTATTTGGCTATGATGTTCTCTTGTTTGCTCTTTGACTAGTTTTATAGTGGACACTCCTACTGTAGGACTTTATCGCCACACTTGGCTCACTGTTGTTGTGTTCACAATTATATATGGAATTGAACTGTATGTTAACAAATTATAGTATGAAATCACTAGAAAGGATTACTAACATTGTCAGTCACAGCAAACTCATAAAGTGCAGTTAGTGCAGGCGCTGCTAGGGGGAGTGGTGTGTACATTGTGTGTTTTGATGTGGCTCTATAACCCTTCTTGACTATTGGTCATAATTCCTCTGCTCTCTCTGTGCCCGCTCAGCATTGATGTGACTGAAGTGCAGATGTTCATAATAACCATGTATGTGCTGGCTGCCTTTGGAGGAACGGCTTTTTGGCAGTTCTCGGTAATGCCATTACCCATTACCCCATATGACTCACCAAATGAAACACTGAAGTTAGTGAAGAGTGTCATAGATTTTAATATTTATGTGGAGTGTGGTTTGTGTTGTAATGATCCCAAAATGTAATATAGTTTACCATCAATATAGTATTTAGTGTGTAACTAACCACAGCATATGCCTGTTAATTCATATTAATAATATACATCTGAGCCCGAATTCATTCATTGTTAGTTGTGCTTGTTTCATTCCTTTAGATTCCTCTGCTAAACATCCAGGTGAAAATAATTCCAGCCCTCCTCACTGTGGCGGGAGCCATTTTCTCCTGCTCCAACTACTTCAGGGTCATATTCACAGGTGGAGTAGGAAAGAATGGATCCACTATAGCGGTAAGAAGCCGGTTTACTCTACTTTTATTAGAATTACAGTCACATTAGATATACATGTTGATTTTTATATTTATGAGGCCATATGACTGTACTGTAGTCCTGGAATCATGTGACATTTGGCTTTGTCATGTTAGGAGAGTTTGAGGAACCAGGAAATCTTCCTCTGTTTTGTCTAGCTAGTTTTAACCCAGTTCCTACAGAAGGGACACTGTATATTGAAGCATATTGTGTCTTGTTGCCATGCAGGGGACTAGTGTACTGGGACCATTCTTCCACATTGGTGCTGTGATAATTCTGGCCTTCATGATCTACAAGAAGTCATCTGTGCAGCTATTCCAGAAGCATCCCTGCCTCTATGTTCTAGCCTTTGGTTTTGTGTCAGCCAAGATCACCAACAAATTAGTGGTGAGAAATAACCCTGAAGCCCATGGTCCCATCCCATGCAGCATGATTTCATGAGCTAAAACAATAAAAAAAAACAAGACAAAATCCAAAATCACTCGCTCACCGCTTCCTCCTACATATACTGTATAGGGAGTTCTATGTAGGAGACAATACAGTGAATTTATCGGCGAAATTAAAAATCACATTTCGGACACTGGTCACCGTTAATGAAATGAAAATATGCCAGATCAATTTTGACATTTTTCTTGCAACGCAATGCATGATGTTATGTATGTTATGATTTTTAGGTTGTACCCTACTTTTCACAATGCATTGTGGAATAAATAAGTCCACTATATAGAGTATAATAATGATCACTATACATTCGGACACCACAAAAAAAATCACTATAGTGCACTATTAGTGAGTAGGGAGTGATTATGGACACAGCCTGAGTCTAATAATGGCGTAGCTATGTGCAGTTTGTGAACAACACTTAACATGTTCAAAAAATTGTGTTCGTGACTCTGAGGTCGGACTTGAGCCATGTGGAACCCCATTTTTTTGCGGGACATACTGTACATAAATATTTGGGCAAATATTTGGGGGACATACATACAGACAAATGTTGTCGACGGCTGGCCACTTCGGTGCCACACCATAAAAATGATTTAAAAGACTTCCGACCAGCATTTTTTTTATGTCATCTATTTGTTTAAAGGTGGCTCATATGACGAAGAGCGAGATGCATCTGCACGACCTGGCTTTCCTGGGGCCAGGGCTGCTCTTCCTAAATCAGTACTTCAACAGTTTCATAGACGAGTACCTGGTTCTCTGGGTGGCACTGGTAAGAACATTTCCGCTGTTTAACCCATTGAGACCGGGAACGCATCTGTTTAATTTTTAGATTTCTTTGGCTATTCAAAAATAGCAGATATACATCTGCTATTTTTTGAAATTTTTAAAAAATGTGCAAATCTTTGAATATATGTATATACATTTTAAAGCAAACATTTTTAACTAAACATTTTTACTTCTGGGGGGTCCCTGGAACTACATGTTTTGAGATGGGGCCAAATACATATAGTTTTGGGTGGTCCTTGACATGAAAATGTTTGAGCACCACTGATATAGAAACATACTTTTTCTTCAAAAAACTGTTAGGATTAAGAAGACATTTTGTAGAATCGGAACCTCAGGCCTTAATGGGTTACGTCAAGATGCCATCCATGCAAATGGGCTTTATTGTGTTCCAATTAAAATTCTCGTCGTCCTTCCATCCAGTTCCTGTCCGCCCTTGACCTGGTGCGCTACAGTGTCAGCGTCTGCAACCAGATCGCCACTCACCTGTGCATCTTCGTCTTCAAACTCAAACAAGCGAGCGGGCAGCCCGACTCTCTCTCCGCCAAATAGCGCCGATGACGCCGGAGGCTCCTCCCGCTCAGGTGATAGGAAGCAGCGCGGGGACGTCGTAACCCGAAGCTCCTCCCCCTTGCTTCTCGTTCAGCGATACGGTAATGAAGTGAACTCTGGGTTAAGATACGGGGTGGCTGAACGTTTTGGAATCACTCACTCCTATTCATTATGTGCTCACCATGGCCACTGCCAACCTTTAGATATCTGCAGACGGAACACCACGGCGCTTTGTATTCCACAAAGCCTCGCCGGATATACATAGGCGCAGGGGTCAGTAAGTTGAGGGATCAGGGGGGAGTCCTCCTTAAATCCATTGGTTAGCAATCTTGCACTTGTCCCTGTTTTTCCAGACTGGTCAGTCACCCCGTATTAGCTTATGATGTGATGGATGCATTGAGGGCAAGAAAAAGATGTCTGATAATGGGAACTAATTTATTTAAATCTCTGTGGTGTGCAATAATGCTGTTTTTTTTGTGTTTTTTTTACTTGTTCTCTCTTTTGGTGTATGCTTTAACCAAAGAGAAGAATAGAGAATATTTGTTGTCATTTATTTTGTTTGTGCCATTAAATGTAACTACAGTACTTACCAGCTATTTATGAGAATTAGACATTGTCTAACCACAGTTACTGATAGGAGTCGATTTAAATCTACAATCTATACGTTTTATGTCCTCTCCTGACAGAGAGAGGTAGTTGCAAGTGTAACACCTGAGATTTGAACCTGGCTCTTCCTGTGAAGGAAACCAAGCATTCCAGAGGGAATCCCTGCTTGGCCAGGGGAGATATTGGGCTTATGAGCTTCAGGCAGGGCTACCTATCAACCAATAGGTGTCCTACCCAATACGAGGGTCCAAATTTTCTCAATGGAGAAGTAGTTGTATTGTATTAACATAACATACTTTTACCATACAGGTTGGTAAAAAAGAAAAAAAAGGTATTCATTAAAACAATTCCCAGATTGCAGATTTAAGGAAAATAAATTACCATACCACTGTTCATATATTGGATTGATCTTGGACTGAAACATGCTGTACATACAATGTATTGTTAAGAAGGGTGAGTTTCTACTTAACCAAATTAGGGGAGCCTATACCTAGCTTGTCTGACCAATATGAATGTCACTGTCACTTAAGTCACTTATTTAGGTACTTATTGAGGCACAAACTGTCACCATTTTCCTTACAGGTAAACCCTAGGTGAGGTCAAATAATGGGGTTGTGTATTATGAGAAAATTATACATTATACCTGCACATACATGTACATGGTGAAATCATTTCCAGCTTTGAAAATGTATGTATTTTGATGATCGATACGAACAGAAATTCAAACTTCGTTTTCTATACGCCACAGTACTGCAAATGGCTGGTTACTGTTCTTTTTTTTTGCCATTCAAAGAGATCAGTACACAGATTTATGTGATTGTCTTGTATGCTTCCAGTCAGCAGGTGCTGTAAAAACAAGGAGAGGATCTTTAGTAGAATTTCAAATGGTTTAAGTTGTTTGCCAAATCTTAATTGGTGTGAGTATTTTGAGAAAGAGTCTTCATGTTCAAGTCTTTCCACTGGATCGTGAAAAGAGTTTGTCAAAGCTTATTTTGTTAGTTCTGTCTTTCCATAGACTGTAGACCAGCACTGTACCAATGCTTACGCTCCTCTTCTCTGCACTGTACCCATGCTTAGGCTTGGTTTATACTTGCGTGCCGGTGTCGTGCACTGAAAATAGGCGATCTACAAGCTCACAACACGTTGCGTGGCGATGCATTGGAAGCTTGTTTATCGTCTATTTCCGTGCGCAACACCAGCATGCAACCATGTATAAATCAAGCTTTACACTCCCAGCTTCCATCTATACACATCAGTTCCCTGTGTTCATTGCTGCATACATTTTGTGGATAGTTTCCTTGAAAAAAGGACTTCTAATAGTGTACCATCCAATCGGGTATTCTATTCAAATACCAATTACAGATTACAGTCACCTTACCAAGTATTTGCATTCATAGGGTAAAGTGTGGGCATAAATAAAAGCCCTGATCTGTTATTTGTAAATGGTTGTCACCTCAAAATAATAGTTTGTCTGTTCTTCCACCTTGCTCCCACTGTTACCTCATCGTTAGGGTTCTGATATCCTGCACAACATTGTCCACTGCTGCTCACTTCTACGCTCCACGTTTCAGAAATTGTTCATTTCTGGTCTGCATTACATGCGCAGTATACACACCGTTCTCATTCGTTTTGATGCCGTTTACGTATTCTGAGTGTTACAAGTTTCGTGGCCAAATACCGTCCACAGTCGAAAATAACAATAGCTTGTTTGCTAATCCCTTCATATGGTTATAAAAGTTGTCTGGTTATGTCAATCTGAAGAGTCTTTTTTTCTGTATTCTTTGATTGTCACTTAAAAGTTGAAGGTATCAATTTTTGAGCGCTTCTTAACCCACAATTATTCAAACTGTGATAACAAACTAAAGTATGCATACACATTTAAATATAATCTGAGCCATCTAACCATTGAAGACCTTTTAAAACAACTAACAAAACACTTACTGTAACTTGTCATTTCCCCCATCATTAAGTAGACCTAATTATGAGGAAAATGCAGAAATGTTGTAGATGGATTATTAGGTAATATGTTTAAATGGATTTTAATTTGACCAATGTTCTTTTTCTTCTGTATAAAATAATTAATTTTGGGATTAAACAACCATACAGATAAACAACCTTACAGATAATAAAGATTGATATATTTATGATAATCTATGCCTTGTATCTTTTGTTGATTCTGGCATCATTTATTCTTGTGTTTAGCAGTGACACACGGTGTCCAGTTAATCATGATCCAATGACCAATGGTACCTGTTGAAGCCTTGCTTATATATTAGCCTTGCTTATATCGTAGGCAAAACATCCAGACCAGTCCGCACACGCATTATAGAACACATGAGTGCCATCAGACGCAAGGACATTAAATCTCCTATTGCCAGACACTTTATGGAAGCCGGTCACTCTGTAGCAGATCTGTCATTCTCAGTGATAGAACAAGTTAAAAAATCCAGAAGAGGTGGTGATTTAGACACCAAACTCTTACAAACTGAATCCAGATGGATCTTTCACTTGCAATCTGTTAACCCGGGTGGCATGAATGAAGACCTTTCCCTCCAATGCTACCTATAGGAACCCTGCATATAGTATTTTGTACTAATTTGTATAATTTATTTCAAAAAATCCTTAAATGTTACTAATGTGACTGTTTTAACAAATGTTTTTCAAAAATGTGTATCAAGAGAATGCTGACATGACTGGATTGGATGCATAAACTGTTTGCAAAGTGAACTTCATGATTCAAATGCAACACAAATGTGTAATCCTGTTTTTTTCCTGTCTGCAATTGATCTGTCCACGCCCTATGGTAACCATGGTGATGACCTTGAGTAGTGATCCTCAGCACCTGAGCTGAGGTGATCAAGCACCATATAAAAGCAGTGTATTTGTGTCCAACCAGTATAGCACTGACGAAGGTCCTGGGAGGACTGAAAACGTTTTGCTTTTTAATTCACTGAGCACCGAGCACACTATGGGCATCATAAAATAAAGAAAAACATCTTTAAGTCTCGTCTAAGGAGACTCGCTCACTGCATGAAGGTATAGGAAAACTATACCTTCATGCAGTGAGCGAGTCTCCTTGTCAGCCTACCTTTATATCGTTGAAGGCAATCATCCTCTATGCTCAAAGAAATATGTTGTGTTTGGGAGATCACTGTGTGCTGGTGTGCACTGCGCCTGTGTGGTGTGTAGGAGGCCTGCCAAAGTATTTTGGCAGTCTGCATCAATGAAAGTGAAATCATGCTTTAAGGAGTGTCAGCTGACTTCAGGCTGAAGGAGCAGCAGACCAAAGTCACAAGGCCTTGGCTTAAGCAGATGGAAGCCTCAGGTCTCTGTGCGACTCATTCAAACACTTAAACTTACAACACTTTCACTTTCACACCTCACATCTCCCGTCTCACCACTTCCTCTCATCTTTTGCTGATGATTTATTTGTAAATTGAGAGATTTTTTGCTAAAACACGCGGCCAGAGGCCCAACTACATCTCTCCACGTTGGAGTTCCACTACTTTGGGGGAGTGGAGCGGTGGCGGTGCCGTTTGTGCGGTTGAACTGGAAGGAGGCCTGACTCCTCTCTTTTCACAGTGAGTAAGTTGACACAAATCTTTGTATGTGACCTGCACTCCTCTGAGCTATTTGTGTTCTTTTCTTTTTTCTGTTTTTTTTAACAGTTGGGTTTTGCCATAACCACCTGAACCCCAGCATCCAAATTCTGGGGGAACAGTAGCCAAAACTAGCAGATCTAGAAGCTCGCAATGCGTTGTGAGCTTGTATATCTGCTGTTTTTGGCGGAGAGAAACATGTGGTCCAACTCCGGTCCAGTTTAAGCAAATGTGGTTGACTGATTTAGTAATTATGCAGAACATGTCACACTGATGGCGACGTATTAAATATATACATGGATTAAAGTTCTCAGTCACCACCACTGATTTCAATGTTTTTATGAGATTAATGTGTTAGAATGGGTCAAACTAGCAATAGAATACATGTTAAAAGACTCAAATTATGCAATTTCTTCTACTGGTTGGCTGTATGTATTACAGCAGGAACATATGTTTAGAATGATAACACCTAAACATCATAATTATACATATTGTGTAAATGTTTAGGAAAAAGTGCTAGTGTGGGATGGAGGCGTTAAACAAATCACAAATTGGGACTTGGCCTAACCAAAATTGTCACCTGTCTAACGGCCACTTCGTTCAAAAGTGTCTTTTCTGTGTGTGTGTGTGTGTGTGTGTGTGTGTGTGTGTCTGTCTTCCTATTCTTTCACAGCCTCTCAGGCAGTACAGCATGTGGTGGTTTCAGAGGGGGGTCTCTGTCCTCCCCGCTTTATTAGTGACCTGGGCATCAGCCACATTCATCATCAACTATGTCATTGCTGTGCTGCTGGGACACATTGATCCTCTGATACCTTACATCAGGTATGTGGGGACATCTATAGGCCCTGTGCCTCTGACCCTTTCCAGATTCCCGTTTCCTGTACAGTTGCTCATAACTTCATTTGATTGGCTCAGCAGTAGAGGTTCACATAATGAAGGTGTTGTGTTTCCAGTTCAAATCTGCTGCTGAGCCATTCAAATAAAGCAATGAGAAACTGACTGGAATTCATAAAGGGAACTATACTAGACTAGACTATTGTCTGATCAGGATTACATACATTACATGAATTTACTTTTCCCCAGCTAGAAGCCCAAGCCAGTGATGTGCTGTATGTAACCCAATTTTAAACATAGTGTTAGAATGTTTAAAATGGGTTAAAAAAAGTGGGATAGAATCGGACATTTTTAAAAGACCAATTTGAAAATAAATTGCACCAATCACCTTGGAATAAATTGCATTACCATTACTCACAATGTGCACTAGTGCTGAAATCTTTCACAGCATTAGTCATTATTTCCTGTCAGTTAAGCTAGGTCTGAGTGTCTTGACATTTGCGTTGGTGGATTGTGTTTACAGTGACACAAGCTTGGATCTCCCTGAGCGCTGTCTCTTCGGCTTCATGATGAGCATCTCATCCTTTTTAGGTAAAAAAAAAGATAAATATAAAAGTGACACATCCTGTTTGACGCCATATCCGCTGTTCAGTGATTCTGTGAGTAAAACCTGAGCATGTGAGATTTGTAGTTGGTAGAGTCTAATGCTGCGTTCACACGGGCAGGTAAAAAGTGACATAGCATATCTGTCGCTGTGGAAGTGTCGATCAACACACCAATTGGGTCAGCATGCGTCGGACGAGCGAGAAAAGTATAAAGGAAAATATAAAGCAATTCGTTTTTCTCCATTACAAACAAAAGGAATTGTGTGAAGAGGTAAAGTGAGTGGAATCGGTGAAACACCGTTTTGTAGCTGCAATTAAAGCCAGCAAAACGTGGATTGTAGCGCTGTAGATTTTGTACCAACTACAAATGTTGGGTTTCGCTTTGTATCTTCATTCATGTTGCTGGCTTCCATTGAAAATGAATGGTAGCTTGTAGCTTTGTATCTGCCAGTGTGATTTGTGAACCCAGCCTTAAGCCTGATTTATAAATTACTTACTTAGTAGTGCACTGTAAATAGCTCTGGTATTTTTTTGGCATGTGATACCACCGCACAACTATTACAAATCAAGCCTACAATGTTGCCCTTTTCAAAGCACACAAATCCAGTTTCACGGCTGTGATTTGTGAAAGCATGTTTGGTTTTTGGAGTGTTTAATTTGGGTTGTTGTCGTAAACAGTCACCTGATTTTGACTTGAAAACGCGTTCACAGATTCAATCAGTGTTATGGCTCTCAGACCCTGAGGGATAAATGCAAAAAGAAATACAAAAAATTATGAATTCGAAATAATGCAAAATGTAGTCTTTGCAAAAACTGTCGGGGAAACTAAACTGCCCATAAACTAACAGCAAACAAAGGTAAAACAAAATGCTCTGGCGGGGCCCAGGTGGAAGAGGAAGTGCACTGTGAAGTGTGGATCTTTTACAGTGATTGGAGGCCCTGGCCGAATACAAGACAGGTGGGCACTACATCTGGGCACCATATTTTTGGGATGACTGGGCACCTGGACAACTGGGCACCAAAACCATCTGGGCACTAGGGACATGTGGGCACCTGGAGGTAGAGATAGGGGTAGAGATAACTGGGCACCTGGATGAGTGGGCACCTGGAGAGGTGGGAACAGGGATAACTGGGCACTAGGACGTGTGGGCACTAGGGACATGTGGGCACCTGGACGAGTACTTAGGGGTGGAGATGACTGGGCACCTGGACGAGTGGGCACCTGAATTTTTTTAATGTCTTTTTTTACTCCATTTTATGTAGGCTACTGTTTATCTAAAAAAGAAATCCTATAAATCCTGTTCTATTGTTTTAACAGTAGGCTACTATTTTTTTCTATCATTTTATAGTGTACTGTTTAGCCATGTTTTTTCTATCCTAACATGGTATCATTAATTCTTTTTGGTATTTTCCCATTTTGTTAAATTTTTTAACAGTAATTATATTTTGGCAAATACACTCTTATATTGTACTTTGAAACTCTGTTATAATGTACATTTGACCTCAGTACTATTTTGGCTAATAAACTTTTGACCTCGTTGTGGGGTTTAAAAAACAGTGGGTTAAATATCACTTACCACCAACAAAGCAGCATGCTATGTAAAGTTAAAAATCACTTGTGGACACAAATCCTAATTCAGGTGCCCACTTGTCCAGGTGCCCACATGTCCCTAGTGCCCAGATGGTTTTGGTGCCCACCTGTCCTGTTACCCCCTGGAATGCTGCCTCCGATCCCACACACAAGCCCTGACAGAGGCCATAGGGTCAAAACTAAATTAAAATAAAAAACGAATGAAAAATGCAAAACTATAATAACAATGTTGAGGATCTATCTCAGTAACTTTACATCCACAATCGTGTCTTGTACCCAACGTCCCTTGCAGGTGTAGCTACAGTGTATGTGCGTTACAAGCAGGTGGAAGCCCTGGCCATAGGGGGAGAACAGAGGCTACATCGGCTCAACTTTGCAGGTCTGGCACTGGGCCTTCTCAGCTCCCTGGGCATGTGCATTGTTGCCAATGTTCAGGTAGATTCGATTTGCTTTAGTTTTTTTGTTCTATGAATATGAATCCAGCACTGCTGTACATTTACTTCTAGTTATACATGGTAGAGAACACCTTTCGCCAGCCATTAAAAGTGCTGTGTACCTTTTCAGACTTTTTCCTAGTATTTAGTATTAAAGGCATTTAAAGACAATTAAAATGCTTTTGTGATTGTGATCAGTTGTTAAAGGAACACAACCAATTTGCAACCGTATCTTTATATTCCTCACTCATAAGATGGCACCATCTTATGCTCTGCATCTGAGATGGGCTGTGGACAGTAAAGAAACCTACAACATCATTGGTGTGAATTCCAAACTAATGTAAACTACAGCCTTTCTCTTCCTTGAAAGTTAGTACACTGAAATAGAACCCATTGTTCTTGCATCAATAAAAAAATGTATTAAAAGTTTGCTATTACCACCAATGATGTCATCACTAGGTATTTTCGAACCATCCACAGACTACCTCTGAGACACAGCCTCTTTTTCTTCCAGCTAATTCCCATCAGGGGTTTTTCTTGGTCACTCCAGCCTGCATGTCCTCTCTCACCACATCTATAAACCTCCTCTTGGGCCTTCCTCTTCTTCTCTTGCCTGGCAGCTCCATGTTCAGCATCCTTCTCCCAATGTACCCCTCATCTGCGCACCGTGCTCCGCGACACAGAGCATATGTTGACAGAAATAGTACACTCCCATAGTGAGCATTAGTGAGGAGGTATATGGAGATGGAAAAAAGTAAAAATGTTCCTTTAAATGTTTGCTCTTTATCTTGTTCCTGCATCTGCATACCATTAGCAGCTGCCGAGACAATTCAGTTTCCTCTTGGGGACTTCTATAAGGTCTCTTATCTTGATCTCGTATTTTCTTTTTAGAAAAGTGCCATCATCTCTGTGCACCTGCTGGGGGCCGGGCTGACGTTTGGCGCGGGGTCCCTCTACATCCTGGTGCAGACAGGTCTGTCCTATCACATGCAGCCACGCTTCCACGGCAGGGACATCCTGTGGGCGCGCACCGTCGTGGGGCTGTGGACCATGGCCAGCATCATCACATGTGAGAACATCTCGTTGCTCGCGGGCAGAAAGCTCTTATCTCCATATTCGAACTTTTTTTTCCTCGTAAATTGACACCCTACTTGTACATTTGTACACTCTGAGTTACAGACCTTTAAGGTCTATTTGGAACTTCCTCAAGGAACCCTTAGGGTCCCTGGACACCACTTTGCCTTGACATGAAAGAGTTTGAAGAACCACTGATATAGACAACTTAACTTAATGGCCACATGAAGTCCGAGAACTACATGGGAGCCGTGCCTTGTCCATGTGAATTATTCTTCTATCGCCTATATGTGCCCCCCTCTAACACAGCTGTGTCTCTCTTTCTATTCCACACAGTGTTTGTTTCATCAGTGGTACTTTATGATGACCTACCAGATATAGAAGTGACCAGTAAACTCAACTGGACACCAGGGGAGAAGGTCAGTGAACTGTCAGGTGGAAACCTTTTATGTCCAAAACTGTTACTTTTCAGGAAATTGAAAAAAAAGAACCTGTGTTCCAATTGATCCAATGTAGTTATTATTTAGTCACACTCATTAGCGCTTATTAATACTTTTCATTTCTTCAGTATTCATAAAACCTTAACCACTTTTACTTTCTAAATCGTTTCTAAATCAAAAAGTAAAAGATATCCGTCGCATTGTGACACGTTGCAAGCTTGTAGATCGGCTATTTTTGCAACTTTTGTTCGAAATGCTTATTTTGTTACGTTTTACAAAACATTTCAACCTCACGTTGAAACGTTTCACTCACAAATTCAGCAATCTGATTTCAGTCAGTGCTATGAATTGACACCAGCAATCAGCATAGGAGGTGGAAATCTACTGTAATCAGCATAGGAGGTGGAAATCTACTGTAAAAGCTTTTTAACTGATCATACAATATCTAAGTTGGTAAAGTTAAGGATATGAATTTGTCCGTGTCCGTTCGTTGAAATATAAGAAATAAAAGCAAAGTTATAAATAAATAAAAAATATTCAATTACCCTACATGAACAAGATTAAGTCGGTTATTGGTTCTAAATATCGGTTACTTTTGATATATTATAACTTGTATATCATTCTACAGAAAATGCAGTTCTCTAAACAATTCAGTTCCCTCTCGTACTGCATGTGGTTCCTACCGTTCGTGATTTGCATTGCGGACAGGTTTATGCAAACGTGTGCCAGAATTTAGGCTGTACCATTTCCCTAGTATTAGTAGATTTAAATCTAGCAGTTTCCTCCTTACTCAGCTTTCCAAATTATTTATTTTTAATATAGAAAAGCTTCCACAAGATTGCAATTGGGTTATTATACCAGCCAGGTTTATGAAGCTATTGGAAATGGTGAAGAATAAAATCTGAGTGTTAATTTAATAGTCAGGATGTATTGACCTTGTGTTCCAGGGTTACGCAGCCCATCTGGTCAGTACATCAGCTGAGTGGTCCTTAGCTTTCTCCTTCGTCTTGTTCTTCCTCACCTACATCAAAGACTTTCAGGTAAGAGCTGCTGCTCCACTAACTTCAATCAAAATCCAAACAAGTGTCGGTTCTCTGGAATAAATTGATGCACTCAGGTGGTGCAGGGGTAAGGTTCCTGCCCACCACTGTGTGGAGACTAGGGGTTCAAATCCTCCGGTGTCTCTGGCTTGTCTGGGCATCCCAACCAACTCAATGGGCCATGTTTAAGGGTGGGAGGCCAATCTCAGTCACTGCACTAGTGACTCCTACCGGTTGGTTAGGGCGCCTGTTCAGTGGTGTGTGTGGAGAACTAGGAGGAATATGTTCCTCCTCATAAGTTACGTCCTCCTGATGAAACTCCTCACTGTCAGGCAAAAAGGAGCAAACTGGCAGTGACACATGCTAGCCTACATTCTCACTGAGACCAACCAGTAGGGGTCAGCAGAGACGAGGGATTACAGTACAAAGGGACTTGGAAATTGACATAATGAAATTGGAAACAGTGGGGGGCAAAAAAAGATAATCGAAAGAAGAAAACTAAACAAATTGATGTCTCAATCACTGGTCTTTAATGAATAGCATGAGTTAAATAGTCCTGTTTTTGTGCAGAAACTGGACATGCGGGTGCAGGCTGTCCTGCTGAGTAACCACCTGTATGACTACAGTCACTATGATGTCAGGGCTCATGTGCACCACGAAGAACAGTCACCACTGCTGGCAGGGAGCATCTGACATGAAGACACCAACCGCTGTTTCCTCATTGCCTTTGATGCAGAATTTGTATTTTCAGTGGAAATGCTGTATATATTATCTTTTTCATTCTGACATTTATTTAATGTCAGATTTTGCGGGTACCAAGTACTGGGGGCTGTAGTAACAGAACCTTTTCATAATACTATCTTTATCTGTGACAGTTAACTGTGTGTTGCCACAGTAGACTGTAGGTCAAGTTTGATGTGAAGTCCATTTTGCTGCTTACCGAAGATTATGCGAAACACAAAACTATTAAATATATCCCTTTTTTATAATAAATGTTTCCATGTGGATTAATTTAATTGTTGCCCTTTAAGCACATCATTTGTAAGACCACATCTGTGGGTGCAACTGGTTAGAAATGTAATTATATTGACAAAGAAAATGAAGAAATGCAGTTGAAAATTAACTAGTCTTTATTTGAAATGATTTTTCCGCCTGTCATATTGACAGCGACTTGGCCACAGGAAGAGAACCAGCAGTGAAATTGAAAACTAAAAAAAGCCTCGGACCTTTGAATGTCATCAACACAGGGGTTTCCAAAAGCTCTGGAATCATAGGACTGGATGATGCATGTCAAAAACAGGTTGGCTCCCGCACAGTACAATCACCAGTGTTAACTCTGACAGTGTATAAACGGAACCAGTGAGTTAAATGAACACTGAGGATTTTTACTGTGCAGATCCCTTCTCTTGAATCCCCTTATTCTGTGACAATTCAAAACGATCTATCTACAGCAGTGACCACAGGCCATTTGACTGCTGTCAGTGATGGAAAGTAAATTTACTTAAGTACAATTTTGAGCTACTTTTACTCAAGTTGAAGTTTTAATACAGGGTTCTTGTAATGGAGTACTTTACTTCTTCCACCACTGACAGTCAGTCTGACTATGCTGTGTCAAATACATTCTGGAAGGAGTGTGATGAATGTTCCTATGATTCCAGACTTCTGGAACGTCCCGTATGCCTCATACAGTAGCAGCAACATTTAAAGAAACTAGAACAATGCTACAGTAACATTAATTAAAACACATTATTTACATCGCACTGAACATACAAATTTGTACTCTAAACCTTTAAATTCACATCTTAATCCCTTATATACAAATAGTGGTCACTTATACAGACAGTGTGTTTCCCAAAGTAATTAGTGTTTCTTTGGCTTTTTCTGTTGTTTCTTTTCCTGGTATTCAACAATCTTTTTGTGAAATATTCCTGAAAAAAAAAAAGAATGGGAAAGGTCAGTCTAAATGGTCACACAATCCCACACATTACCTAGAATGTTAACCTTGTGAAGGTAACCACTTTAAACCCTGGCATCCCAATTTGGGGTGATCTACAAGCTCACAAAATATAACATAGCCTAACTATAAACAAAAAAAACCACTGTTATAGGGATAACAGACAGATATTTTGGCCAATATCCGATTACTATTTGCATGGTTAAATGGTGTGTGGGGAGGAAATAATTGGTATAACGACTAAATTGGATAGAAAGAGGGGCAAAAAGAGAAGAAGAATTTCTAAGCATACGAGTATATTAGTAAGGATAGTTCCAGCCCTAGGCAAGCTCTCACCTTGGTGCATCCCTGTGTGCCTCTGCTCCACCTCCTGGATGAAGAGGTCAAACATCTGCGTCATCATGAACTTCTTCACAAAGTGCCGTGTGGTCTTGGAGTCGATGGCCTTGTAGAAGCTCCTCTTCTCAAACACCCCGCTGGCATCCGCCGCGCCGCGCTTCACATATGAGGCGTAATGGCCGACCGTTTTCACAAAGAATTGCAGGAAGGCTTCGGAGACAATCCTGTTCAACTCTTCCACAGCTGAAAGGAAAGTCACACACGTTCTGTGTTCATCATTTTGTAATGCCAATGGTAATATTGGGGAATATTTTGTGCCAGGGTCCCGCATACAAGATTTGTGTTAAAATGTAAAACGTTTTGTTTGTTACAAGCTCAGCATTGTGAGCTTGATATATGTAGGGTTGAAGTGGTTAAACTAATTTAGCTGGGGACCCCCTGGAACCCCCCCCAAGGACCCCTGTGGGTCTCCAGACCCTACTTTGAGAATCCAAAGAACTCTGTTTGCTCTATCTAGTACAACAATGTAAACATTTGCCGAGTTTGACTTCAAGCCCAGTTTACTCACTAGGGTTTTCTTTTCTCTGTTTTAATGCCTGTAATATCTCGTCTTGGAGCTTAGGGGGCAGAATATCCCTCTCATCACCAATCTGGAAACAAAGGGGTTTCACATTAACACTTGACAGGGAGTGTAAGTTTCAAACTATAACAAAATATACTGCAACTAAAACATTTTGTTTACATAAGACACTCAAACTCTCCCATTGTGTAGAATATTTCCTTTGAAACAAACAAAGCATCAATACGGACTTGTTAAACTTACAGAAAAGAGGAACGTCTCCTGCCTATTTTCAGACAAGTCCACCACAAGTAACTGTGGAAGAAGAAATGCATGGATAAGTTCATTACTGTTAGTTTCAATGACTGGATACAGGACAGGTTAAGGGTACTCTATTATTAATCCACAAATGCTACACCAAGGACTGTCAGGGTTAGGAAAGGGCAATTAACTGAAAATATATTGAAAAACAAACCAAGTACAATATGAGACAATCCTTGATGGGGTTGCAGTTTTACCAAATTCATGTAAATTACAGGGTCCTTGACATGAAAATGTTACAGAACCAGTGCTCTAAGCCACCTGTCAAGCTGTCAGGGCTGCCATACACGCCATACATGTGGCTGATCCATTGCTGGGACTTCCACATGAAGGACTGTTGGGGGTACAGTAACTCACATCAGCACTTTGGTCGGTGACCAGATCCAGCAAGCGTTTCTCGACACCCAGCACGTATGGGGTTGGGGCTGAGACCACATCGATGAGGATCTGTGGAACAATGGAGATGTAGGTGTGCTGCCAGGTGAATGGATAAAGGAGCGCCGTCATTGCATGAATGACCTGCGATAAGGTGCTGCAGAGAGACAAATGGACAGAAATCAGTTAACAGGAGGGGAATTCAAGACAGCCACCCTTCAGACAAGGTTCAGACAACCCTTCCTCTAAGATTGCTATTACTATCTTTGCTTGTTTGTTATTCTACTACTAATAATAATAATCCCCACTCCTTTGGTGTATTTTCATCACTGTACATTTGCATATACGTGAAAACTTCCCTCTGCATTTACTATTAGGAGCAGTAATAAGTAGTAATGAGTCTAAAGGGTAAATGCGTTTATAGGTATTTAAATAGGCTACATGCCAAGACAATATTAATGACATTAAAATGTAATAGTCTGTAACCGTTACAATTTGCATTAAGGCGTGCATGTAATTAATGCCACTAATTATCTCTCTCCATGCTTGACAGGCCTATCTGCCCCGGCCAAATTGCAAAAGAGACCAACAGAGTGATGTCAGGCACACCAAGGCTTCTTCCTCATGAACAATGTCTCTTTCCACAGATAATTAGTAAAAAAAAAGTAAAAGTTTGCAACACCACTACGAGTTTTACAACTGCCAAGTGATGTTGACATACATGTGCATCCATTACAGATGCATGAAAGCGCACAGCAGGAGAAAGTAAATAAAGAAACCAAAAGTAAGAGGTGCTCGTCGTTTTGCTGTTTGTACGCTAGACAACTTAAAAATGCCTTGCTGTCTAAAATATATGAAATCATCTCATATTATAATTATTACTATTTATAATTGTAAATATAGGCTAGTAAATGTCTGAAAGTATACTTTAACATGAATCCAGCATATTATTAGCAAAGATATTTGTAAACAAAGACATTTAATTAACACTGATAATAGTGCTGTCAAATAAGTCTATGAAACCATCCAGGTGCAGCATCACCTGAGGGCAACCCTAGTTACATCAAAGAAAAACCTTCCAACAGTGGTGAACTAGCTTTGAAAGGCTCTTGTTAAGTTGTATGGATGGAGTTTGATATGCAACACAATTTTACACAATACATGTAGTGGGGGTCTCTCTCTCAGCTAAGGGGTCCTTGGCTTGAAAAACATTGAAGACCTCTGCTGGCCTAGGCCTACGCTTAATTTATAATTGTGTCACCCAGTGAAAATTCGAAGGAATGTGGATTTGGTTACATGGAAATTAGAAGCACAAGTTTGTTATTTACATTTGTTGACAGTGCTGGACGTGTACGGCGATGGGGCTCAAAGGTCATGACTCATGGTCACAAAAAGTCTGTTTCGCAACATAGTAACTGATAGAATAATGTATGATCAATCTAGGAAACTCGCACTGCTGTTGTTGACAACTGCAAGTAACGTTTGCTTTGGATATCCTAACAACAGCAAGTACTTTTTTTTTGCTTGATTGATCGAACGTGCTCCTTCCCAAAAACCTCAACCAAATTTATAGTACAGTAGATCAGTGGTTCTTTAAGTGGGGTCCAGGGACCCCCGGGAGTCCTTGAAGGGGTTCCAGGAGAGGTCCCCAGTCAAAATCGGCGTAACCACTTTAACCCTATTTTATACTTTGGCTAATCAAAAATAGCTGATCTACCAGGTCAAAATCTTCAAAGAATGTGAAGATTTGGGAATAATTTAGAACATTTTAACAAAAATATTCTCTCCTGGGAGTCTCTGGCATAAATTCTTTTCAGATGGGGGTCCACGGCCCCAATTTCAGGGCCCTTGAAAAACATGAAAATGTTTGTCAAGGGGATTATTTGTCTCAGCTCTTCACACTGTATTAATGACATATAAGCCGGTTGATGGACTTTGCCTTGGGCAGGGCTTACACAGTTACATAGGGTTAAGTATCCATGAGGAACTCTATCTGTGTTGTGTGACTGTATGGGTGATTGCATTCTTAATACCCCAGCTCCTCAGCGATGAAGACGATCCGTCTCTCCAGGACAACAGCACCAAACACCACCATCACCTCCTCGTCAGTCAGACAGCGGAAGAGCGTGTCGAAGCTGACGTGCTCCAGCCAGGAGTCCAGCGGACGCGTCAGCCTGATGATCTAAGTGCAGAGAGATGATGGATACCCTGAGTCACATGTCATCACAGCAGTAGGCCTGTCACTACCCCGAGTCACATGTCATCACAGAAGTAGGCCTGTCACAATTATTACCTAATAGCCCAATTGCAATTATTTTGCATAATCGTTTCCATGTTGAAAATGTTTCACACATTTTCAAAACATTGCGGACACAGCGGATCCTCAAGCTTACAACGTGTCACAAAAAGCTTTTTAAATAGCAGCCTTTTCCGCTATTTAACAAAAAAAATATTTAAAGTATAAAATTATTAAATATGTCAGTAATTTCTTTGTGTATTTAAGTTTAGTCATATATGCCCTGTGCAATTTTTTATTATGAATCCTAAAAGGCAAACAGAAATAAGAAATAGTATTCAATGCCAAAAACACAATTGAATCGTTAATCACAATTACAGTATTTGTATGACAATCGTCAAACTAAACAACTAAATAATAATCATGCTTTGGAACACAGGTCATCTTTTTTTACATTTCCTGAAAAGTAACTGTTTTGGACAAACAAGGTTTCCAGCCGACAGCAACGATATTTTATTGACCTGTCAACGCTGAGTCAGCCCGGCTCACAACAAAACATTCCACTTGTAAGTCTCTCCTTTCTATTACTAATACAAAAAAGGGCCACACCTTCTGAAGAAATGATTCACACAGTTTGTTTGAAGCCTCCCCCATGTATCCCTAAACACTAAAATGGCCATCAAACATCAATGTTATCATCTTAAAGGAGCACTTAATAATTATCGTTATCAGATGGCACCACTTCTGTCTACTCAGTCTGTATACAGTATCATTGCTGGGCTATGGACAGTTCAGAAACCTGCCTACAATGACAGTGGTAGGCAGGTGAAACAATGAAAGATATTTAAAAAAAAATTGTTTGAAAAGTTTGAAATCTTGTTTGAAATGACCAAATCTGGCCACCGATTATGTCACTGGTAGTCAGGTTTCTGAACTGTACACAGACTATAGAATAGACAGAAATGGTGCCATCTTACAATGAGCATTAGTGAGGACCAATTATATGAAGATAGGATGAAAATGGGTGAAGTGCTCCTTTAACTGAAAAGGATAGCGACACCATTATGCACCCCAAACCTCATTTTGTTTTGAAATGGTCTTGGAGTTTAAAGGAAAAAAGAAGAAAAATAGCCAACCTGGTGGCTTCAGGGGCAAGCATTGTAGATGGCCCACATTAACTGAAGCCAGCGTTTGCTCAGCTCATGTCATTGTGCCCACCTTTAGAGAAAGCACGGACAAAGGGACTATTCATGGACAAGAAGAGTCTTTCTGCTCATCTGTTTACCCCAAGAGCTGAAAAAAAAAAAAGTTCTACCCCTCCTTCTTTGTTATACTCTTCTTTACACTGGCATTCCCTCTTTGGATTACAATAACACTGAAAACTAACGCTCCTCTGACCCAGTGACCCATGTGCTACTTTCTGATTGGCTGTTTGTAGTGTTCCTGTACATGTAACTTGAGCCTTCTTAGCTTTACATAATACATATAGATGTAAAGTTTCTATGACTAAAGCATAAATAATGTATGATGTCATTACACCAGTGGTTCTCAAACGTTTTCATGTAAAAAATGTATTTAGTCACAGACCCCCATCTGAAAAGATTTTGTGCCAGGAGCAGAGACCCCCATAAGAGAAGATTTGTATTTAGATGTTTCGGCATTATTCAAATTATTTGAATAGCCCAAGTATAAAATAAGGTGAAAATGTTATGTTATATTAAAATACATTTTGCTGGGGACACCCTGGAACCCCTACATGGACCCCACTTTGAGAACCACTGCATTACACTGGGTTTGACTGTGCAACAGAGCAGAAGGCTGGAATGTCACATGCTAGAATAGGTAATAGTTTGACTGGAGGGGGAGAAGTTAAGGTAAAGAAGCCAGGGCAGGCCCAGACAAAAACCTTACACTGTAACTGTAACACACACCTGCACTGAACACACACTTCCAAGGTGCTCACTGGGCTGAGCTGTGCCGTCTCAGCCATTCATACGGAACCACTGAGCTGTGTACCTGAGGCATTATGTCAGGGAAGTGGGGGTGCGTTGTCTGTGGGAAAGACTCAAGAGTTCACCCTAAAATGAGCACAATGTGTTCATGTATAACAACTTTCACCCTGGTATCCCTATATTTCTCAAATCTCTCTCGGTTATTTTTCGCATACCTGAAGTATAGTTAGTGGTTAAACACCACATTCCCCATACTTTTTACATTTTATTCACAACACGAGTTTGTGACTTTACATGAGTCTTTTTTTTACCCCTGCACAAAACGACTGCCTGATACTGTATTCATGGCTTTCTTTCTTTCTTGTCCTGACTGAGTCACAGATTCCTTCAACCCTTTCTCTGTATGAACTCTTTTCTTACGGCAGCTTGGCTGGTTCCCGGAGTAATGACAGTTACAAGAGGACTGGCCAACCCTTTCAGCCCTCATGCAGCGCAGCGTTCACACTGGCAGCTACAAAGCAACAGGCTACCATTCATTTTCAATGAAAGCCAGCGACATGAAAATAGAAAGCGACGCCTGACGTTTGTAGCTGCTACAAACTCTACAATCCAAGTTTAGCTGGCGTGAACTGCAAGTACTAATACACAACGACCAACAAATTCCGGAAAACGAATTATTTCCATTGGCCAGTTGTTTTTTTTACCCCGGGCCTTATGTATTTTTTCGCTTCGTACACAGCATTAGGCTGAAAGGTGAATACAAAAAAGTATTGGAAGTCTACATTTTTAACATGTTTAAGATCAGAGAGGCTGGAAGAGTAATGCTATTCTCACCTCAGTGCCAGACTCTGGGATAAAGCTCTTAATCTCCACCGTGTTTCCTGGGGCGGGGAACGGAGACTCCCTCAGCTTCTGCATGAACGGGTAGATCATCGCCATGGAGATCTGTCGCCTTTTCTCAACCTCATCAAAGATCTGACATAAAAGCACATATATAGCATTGTTTGATTAAATACCAATGACTGCCGACGCCAGCCAAGACAATTGTCTTTGGGGGGGGAAAAAAAGGCTTCTGTTTGTGTAAGACTGTAAACTTAACTGTAAATTCTTTACTTAAGGACTTACCTTGGAGAAAAGGCCAAAACAGGCCAGTTTGCTGATAATGCAGTACGCTTCTGGTGGACGTGCTCCATTCCCATTGGGCTGGAGTGGGAAAAGAGAAACTAATCATAAATGTAGAATCCTAAATCACTACATTCAATTTGAATCTTGCAGTAGGAAAACTAAGACAGCGCCCTTTGGAAAAAAAAGAAAAAAGATTCGCTCTGCGCACACACACTTGCAGAGCCACACGTAAAATCAGTGGCCATAAATCAGTGGCCATAGCTGAATGGGATAGAGAGGCCTCCTAGGAAACCTCCTGGGAAACAGATGGTCCCAGGTTTGATTCGGCAATGTGTCGAGGTGTCCCTGAGCAAGACACTTAACCCCTAACTGCTCCCCCCTGCGCTCAAGCCTGACCACTTTAGCAGCAATCAGCTGGGTGAAGCTGATCCCCACAGGATCAAATAGGACTAATCATACTATGGTTTACCCAGTCGAAGGAAATGCAACTATTTTGCATTTAATGTTCCTTTGTGACAATTCAAAGAGTTCACTTAAAATTTGCTTGAACAGGCGGCTTGTGGATAAAACTGACCAGTAATCTCCTGCAGTATCCATTCTTTCTGCTCCCATCCACGTCAGTCAGTACAAATGAGAAGGTTTCGCTGGAAGAAGAGCAAACAAGGGATTTGAATTAATCTCTGACACACGTTTGGGGTGCATGTGCAAAGGCGTGAGGTCAAAAATAGCCGATCTACAAGCTCACAACACACCACGATGTGATGCAATGTGAGCTTGTAGATCGGCTATTTTCGGCGTGCAACACTGCCGTATGACAATGTATAAGAGGCTGTGTCCACAGAAAGCATTTTTTGAGCTGGCAGCGCCCGTCTGCCATGCGTTTCTATGGTAAAGAAGGCAGAGCTCCCTGGGCGATTCTCCTGATTGTGTGTGACAACCAGGTAATTTACGACCAGGCATTGAATCGTTACCACAACCATAGAAGTCCATGTTTACGTTGTTTCAGCTAAGCTATTTGAGCTAATAACGCAGATGACAAAACGTTCAAGCACAGCAATGCTTGATAGGTTTGAACGTTGCTAGGAACAATAAAGGCTGCATGCGAGCGCTCAGGACAAGATATCCAAGGGCTTCTCCGCTCATGAAATGCTTTCTGTGTAAACCCCAAATCAGGCTGGAGAGCTGAGATACCTGTGGTATTCTGTCAACGGAGCCCAGTTGATGCCCTCAGGAAAACAAAACAGAGTGATCGCCGTGAGTGTCTTCTCTTCCTCCTCCTTCTGGAACCTCAACATCGCATCCCTCTGACAGAAAGACAAACAATACTGTATGTGTTCTTTAAAATCCATCAACCCATTTCCTCTCCATGTTTCACCAGTTGCTTCAGGCTTTCTTGCAACAGCTTCCTTTGTAACCATCAGCTGTTGTCAGAGGTTAGGAAAACTAGTTCTGAAGTTAGCAAATCCTGATCATGAATTAACCCGAGGCGAGTGTCTATTTCACAATGTAAATGCAACCAGTTTAGTAAATTCAAGATCAAACCAAAATTTCAATTGAAACCAAGATTTGTTAACAACAAACAAGCAAATAGTTAAATGTGGCTGTGATCAAATCAAAAGGTTAAAACATTAGAAAAGTAATTTAATCACATGAACCCTATTGTCCCTATTCTGTGTATGTCATAATAAAAATGGAAAGAAGCCCATCTACTAACTCACAATGCATTGCGAGCTTGTAGTTCGGCTGTTTTTGCTAGTTGACACATACAACAAAGTATATACGGTTAATTTAAGTATATAAGGTTAATTTAAGTGGTTAATTTGAATTATGTTTGGACCTGCTATCAAACTCACCTTGGGGAACTGGTAGGTGATCTGGGGTTCATAGTTTCCTTCCTTGGACTTCTTCAGGCTGACCACCACCAGATACTCAAAGAAGTACTGGCCACTGGCATAGCACGGCTCACGTGTGCTGTGTGCTTCTGGGGGTGCAGCGGCTAGATCTTTCAGTGCTACACACACACACACACACACAACACACAAGCACGCACACACACACACACACACAGCAACAGATCATACTAGGGCTGGGTGATATGACAAATCAATCAATATCACGATTATTTCAAACTTTCGCCTCGATTACAATTAAAAAACTTTTTTTAAAGTCAAAATAGCAGCTCTACAACCTCATAATGTATCGCAACGGGCACATTGTGAGCTTGTAGATCAGCCATTTTCAAAATGTTTGTAGAAATCTAATAGTATATACAGTGGCTCTCAAACATTTTGATTTGAAGTACCCTCATAACTTTGAGAGTGTACAAGTGGAACCAAATGGACCATTATGAGTCCATTTGGTTCCACTCTCAGAGTTACAGACCTGTAAGGGTCCATTTGGAACGCCCTAAAAAGGAACCCTGATGGTCCCTAATCCCTACTTTGAGAACCACAGGTATAGACTAATGTCTTTCCTCCATTCACTTAAGCCTTTAACTCATTTTGTTGATAGTCTGCGACCGAGTTGGATTCTAACTCTTAGTCTCTGCTGCATTAAAATGCAGGGCACTAAGAATATGCATATTTGCCTTTAAGGCAAGGCTATTGCACCACATAATACAGTCAAAGCCATATAAGGGATTGTGACTATGCCGTGATGATTAGACTTGAGTTTTTGTTTATTGGTTTTTTTTCTTCCTCAAACCGTTAAGTTTAGTTAACTTCCTGTCACACCCATGGTTTATGTTTTTGGTAGGTTAACTTGTGGTACTGTACATCTAACCAAACACAAGCACTGCACTCTCACCCACTTTTTATATGGGATAATTTTGTGTTGCACAATACTAACACATGAAGTCACTTATTCACATATTTTTAGGCAGCCAACTATTTGTACATTCCTGCATGAGTATGTATGTATATACACACACATCTATTCATTTCTCTCGCACTATCTCTCTCACACACACACAGCTGTAGTCGGTTTAGCTCATCTGATTGCTATGGTACTACACATACAACCAAAACAGTCACACTTAGGCTAATGACCACCTCCTCAATCTGTTGCACAGGTGGTGTTTGTAAAAAACATGTGATTGATGTGTTTGCTGCCTGAGTGAAACATATTACTGAATTTACACAAATCTAATTACACATCTAGAAAAAGTGCAGTAAGCCGATATTAACCATACCACTTTCAATCTGGTGTCCCCATTTTGGGCATGTCATAATAGTAGGGGTGTGCCGATATATCGTCCCGCGATATATCGCGATACGTTCTCGTGACGATATGTATCGTTTTGGGAAGAAAGAAATATTATTTAAAAAAAAAAATATATATATATATATATATTATTTTTTTACAATAATAATAATCAGTCATGCAAACAGCCCCGAGGTGAAAAGGGTGACAACATGTTGTTTTTTTCGGGTCAGGTGTCACACTATTGCCCTATTTGGATTCAAAACGGCTATTGTAGCTGAAAAGCTACAAGTTTGCATGTCTGAATAATGCAAAAACAGAAATATTTGTTTGCATTTGCTTTTTTTCTCCCCCATATATTTTCATAATAAAAAAGTGCGTATCGTATCGTATCGAAATCGTATCGAAGTTGTGTGCCCAATATCGTATCGTATCGTTTCGTGAAATTAGTGTATCGGCACACCCCTACATAATAGGCAGAACTTTTTTAAGACTTTATGAGGTTTTCAAAAGATTTAGGGGTGCAACAGATAATGAAACTAATCGTTTTAATTGGTTATAAAACATAATCGATTTGACAAGAATACATTTTTGAAAATAGCAGATCTAAAAAGCTCACAGCATGTCATGATGCAACGTGTTGTGAGTTTGTAAATCAGCTGTTTGGGATTTCTTTTTAATAGGGCTTCAGTGGTTAAGCTCCGAACTGTAATAGATAAATAGTGTGGGGTCTTCTGAAGCAGTACTCACGGTCATGTCTGCGTCTGCGGAAAGACGACCACATGGCACTGAACCTCTTGAGAGGTCCTCTCTCTCCACTTCCATCTTCATAGGATGGAGCCGTTTCTATAGTGGAAAACAAAGGCCAAGAGATTGTCTAAGGTTTCACTACTGAAGACCAACAGAAACATCTTTGTGAAGAGTGAAGACAAAACATGACACGGCAAGTTTATTTGTGTAGCACATTTCAACAACAAGGCAATTCAATGTGCTTTACATAAGACATTAAGCAAAATACATTTTGAATTCAGTAAACATTAAGAAAGAGTTCAAAAGAAAAAGTTAAAGACCGATCACCTATCTCAGGTTAAGAACAATAGTGAAGCCAAAAATAAGGTGCTCTTCAAGGAAGCAAGTAGTCGAGTAAGAATTAAAAGACAATGACTGTCCAGCTTACTTATAATGGAAGTCCATGGTATTGGATGGATGGCAGTTGATAAAAGCCGGACTGATTATTGTTTAAAAAATCCTTTATCAAGTCATGGAGATGCGTTTGGACTCAGAGTGTCTTCATCACAGGGTGTTAAGTGAAACTGAAGACAGGTGTTCAATATTTAAAGTGTTCAAGCGGTCATGTGACATAAGTCACATGCAGTGATGGACAGTAACGAAGTACGTTTACTTGAGTAGTATTGTACATTGTTTGAGTATCTGTACTTAAATTTGTATTTTTGGACACTAAATTGTGTATCTTTGGAAAATGTCCACATTTTAATACAGCAATGCATTTGCACTTTTGAAATGTAATTAAAAGCAAGAACTCCACTTCTACAACTTAAGCACAAATTTGACTGAGGAACTTTCACGTTTCTTGTCACTAGTTCGTTGTTTAATTATCCGTTAAACACCTGGCTTTTGTTTATGCTGTCATCATCCTGCATCAAAATAAACATTTTAAATGCACTCAAGAGAAGACCTTATTTACTGTCAACACCACACGTTGGAAAAGGCTTCACACCATATTCCTTCACTGGCTATTTCTTTGTAGGAATGGAGAGAAAATAGAGAGTGCTATGCATAGCATCTAAAATATTATCTATGGAAAATGATATGCATTTGCAATTTGCAGAGTCACAAGTGTGATGATTGATTAGGCAACACAAATAAATAAATAGAGAGCATCTCTACTTGCATCATAGCCTAGAAGTACACTTTCTGGGCTTTTAGCTGGTACACACAGGCCTTCTTAATGGATAGCATGGCAACTCCAGAGAGGCTCTGTCCCATTGAGCTCCTCTGATTTTTACTTTTAATCATCTTCATTTTAGATTGGGATTGATAGGAAAAGAAAGGCATAACAAAGTGCAGATCTTCCCGAAACTTCCAGTGATATAGGTGTTCTCAACAGTCAGCATCTAAGCTCTTGGACTGTTCTCACTTGGTCACTCCAGCCACCTGTATGTCCTCTCACTGCATCCATCCATTTGTACGAGCTCTTGTTTTATTGGACCCTGTTTATTTTGATAACACTTATTGGTTTTAGCTCTTTCTCATTTGATTTTCCTATTTGTCTCATCTGAAAGACACTAGGTAGGTGCACTTTTACCTTAGCGCTAGGTATACTCTTAGTTGCTTGTTTTAGAAGAGAATGCACTTAAGACTTCCGGTGATTAGTAGTTTTCTGGCCTACCTATGTTGAATGCACTTATTGTAAGTCGCTTTGGATAAAAGCGTCTGCTAAATGACCGTAATGTAATGTAATGTAATCCATAAACCTCCTGTTTGGCCCTACGGTCCAGTTTCTTTCTACATCACGGATACAAGTGGCCGAAATACTGTAGGTTATCTCAGGAGGGTGGCTGGCAGTGACACTCGGAGTAGAGCTGCTGCTCCTTTGCATAGATAGTTTTCATTCTACATGTGTGTGTACTGTGTACAGTATGTCGGATATTCAACTCACTTCAAAAATAACTTAATTGGGGGACACAATTACCTGTATATTCAAGGCATAACACTTGTGTCATGATGTCATCTCCATTTTCCTGACCTGGTTCATATTATCTTTATTTTAGCACCTACCTACTGTACTGTATACAGTAAGTTATATACTGCACAATAAAATACATAGTTAATTTGACTCTATGGAGTAACTCTATGGAGTTACTCTCAGAGCTACAAATCGATAAATTAACACAGGATTTTACTGTGTGGTGGCCCAGGTGGATTATATTACTAACATGCAATTTAGGGACAGAGAAGTAGCACATGAGTTTGTAAACAAACTATAATCTTTGTATATCCCGGACTAAAGACTTGATTTGACTTCTCCATCTTTGCAATAAAACCAAAGCTCTACCATGATTAAAATTCAAGATAGAGATTAGACTTAGAGTTGCTGCTGCCAAGTCTGTTCAGATAACCAATGTTTTTTTAAACCTTGGTTTGAAAAACACTTAATTACATTCTGAGCCCCCAACTTGAAACAGCTGCACCACTAAAGTCTAAACTGCCCGCATGGGACAATGACTTACCCTCCTTTCCGTTGACATCGGTATGGATTTTGGGCTGTTCACCTAGGACAAAAGAGGGAACATTTAAGGTTAATGAGAAACAGAGACTACCCTAGGCCCTAGAGTTTGGTGTATTCTTCCATTACACAAAGCAATACATGTTTATGCACAGGTAGCAATTTGCTTTACCCATCATAGACTGGCCTCCAAGTACTCTGTGCCAATTTCACCCACATGGGAACCCAGCTAGTATAGATCAGGGTTTCTCAAAGTGGGGTGCCACTAGAGTGCCACTAGAGTGCTATGACGCAAGTCATAGCACTCTAGAATAGCACTCTAGAATACTTTGATGATATTTGGAATTGACCACTTAGACCCTCTATAGGCCTAATGAGTAAAAACGGACCCGAGTTGCACTGTACTTGGTGCGTTCTTTTTCAATCTACACCAAATCTCAATTTTTGACTAATGTTCACCCCAGAATAGGGGTGATTCAAGTGGTTAAATGTCAAGTATAAAAAAAATAATCAATCTGTCCTAATGATGGAAACATATTCTCTCAAGTTTTCCTCCTGACAAACGGTATTTTAGGGGGGGAGATTTACATATTTATGTAGTTATTAATGTATAGGACATAAATGTAAGTAATGTAATTCAGGGGTGCTGTGGATGAAAAGGTTACATACAAGGGTGCCCTGAGCCTCAAACGTCCACTGGTACAGATCACCACATAACATCACCACAACCAAAAAAAAGATTTCCGGGTAGATTTTGGAGCATTATTATTCATTAACCTTATTTATGAAAGAACAGGACTCTTATGATATTGTTGAGCATTAGAATATTATTTTGATCTAAATATCCACAGATTGACAAACTTCTGAACACTTTATTTTATATTGTGTAAATATCCATAGACATTCTACCCCCAACACGTTTGTCTACAAACATACTGATCTGAATAGCTTGTTATCTATTCTCTACTTCACTTACATCACATGTTTTTACAACAAAGATGAAAGGATGAAAGAATGACTGTAGTGAACTCTACTGTACATCTCGTGGGAGCGAGCAGTTAACTGGTGCAGGTGTGCTGTGCTCCGGGTGGAGACAGCAGACGGCTTAGTCTTTCATTCAATGACATCCGGCTCACAAAACACAATGTTGTAGCGGTAATAATTGAAACGATTTCACAAAAAATATTTCAACACACCAGTACTACCTAATGTGAAATTAGGCGTTGTTTTTTGTTTGTTTTTAAATGTTTAAACAATATAAACTAAATTGCAACGCGTCAATCCACTCTAAAAGAAAAGCAAATCTAACTGAAAGGAAAGCAAAGGAAATACAAAACTATGATAATCATGCAGTGGAGTGAGTTCAGAGGGGATTTGAGGTCAACACTGTGTGCTATAGACCTAGCCAGATAAATTATAGCTCATTAGAGTAAATTCACTAGCTGTAATTACACCTCCACTTCACCCACCTTCAGGTGGTTGACTGGACAGGATGGAGCATATTCAATGCTCACGGTCTCATTACATTGTACCCACGAGCAGAGAGATTATTTTCAGTCAGGTATGGTAGAGTGCAAAAAGCTAAATACAACTGGTGGCTATGAGACTTTTAGCTTAGTATCTACATATGCATAACTAATAATGATGCATGTTTGCTTTAGATTTAAGAATGATCAAGGTCAAAACCTACATGACTGGACACGAGCAGGTGAATTAATTGGACATGGGCCAAGTTTCACTTACAGTCTAGCTCACCTTAATGGTAGCAGTGCGGATTTGCGGAAGGACAAAATGTGCTCGCAGCTACACAGTTTGTATAGTGGGTGAGGTTTGTCAACATACTGTAAGTGAGACACTTTTCAACTCCACCATGCCCGCACCTGAATAGCTTGCAAAAAAAGCTCCTCTTTCAGGGGCAAACATCCTCCTGCGGTGTATTTTTTTTTAAACCATGTGTGATACTGTATGTGTTTTTTTCCATTTTGCACAAACTGGTCTTTGAAACAGCACCTGCCACTTCTTTTTTTAACCCAGCCTCATGGCAGCACGTTATGCACACACTTGCATATGCTAATGTTTCTAAAAGAACATGTATACACCTGCATATGATGCTAATGTTAATGCATATACACCATCTGTGTGTATATATCTTTATTTGTTCTATTTAACCGTTCTATTTCTTTCCTTTCTGCTCTCTCTGCACCTCTATCTTCTCTGTTCTCATGTAAATACTACAAAATGATGGACCACGCACACACACAAAAATAATTGCACCCACTCCCTTACACCTGTAAACCTGCGATGTGACAAATAAAGCCGATTCTCAATCTCCAGTGCAAGACTTTTGCATAGTTGATTTCCTTACTTGTTGCCTTTACGGCATCTGATAAAAGTAAATGTTGCAGCACATTAACTGACAGACTCAATCTGATTACTGCAATGCATTTTCACAACGTTCAGTTTCTGTCTTGCTTGTTGTTGTCAGCAGCAGCACCCTGCTTCCACCACAGTCAGGAAATGCAGTCGCGTGGTGAGGTTAAACCACATTTTGATTTTCCACTAGAGTCTGACAACTACATCAAAGCCAAGCATCCAATACAGCAGGCTACTAGTCTATGCTGGCTAGTGGCTACTTGCCCTAAACCAGTGATTCTCAAAGTGGGGTCCAGGGACCCCCAGGGGTCCTTGAAGGGATTCCATGGGACTCCTAAGCAAAGTGAGTTAATAATATAGCATCAAAATCAGTTTAACCACTTTAACCCTATGTATTTGAAATTAGCCGATGTAAAAGCTCACAACGCTTCACGATGCAATGCGCTGTGAGCTTGTACCGTAGATCTGCTATTTAAAAAAAGATATTGAAAATATTTGGAAACATTTTAACACAAAATGTAGGGGGGTTCCTGGCACAAAATATTATCAGATGGGGGTCCGCGGCCAAATTAACTTGGGGTTCCTTGACATGAAAAAGTTGGAGAACCACTGCTCTAGACCAGTGGCTCTCAAACTTCTTTGGCTCAGGTCACCCCTGTAAATAACCTTTTCATCCACGGCACCCTTGAATAACATTGTTAATTTATATCACGTTACATTTATCACATTACGGTACATAAATATGTTAATCTTTCCCCCTAAGATACAGTATGTAACGACCAAATTTGAGAGAAGATCAAGTTTCCATTAGGACAGATTGAAAATAACTTTATAATTCACTTTTAACGACTTGAACCCCAGCATCCCTATTCCAGGGCAGAACTTTCACCAAAAATAGCCGATCTACAAGCTCACAACGCGTCACGTTGTGACGTGTTGTTACAGTACGCGTCGTGAGCTTGTAGGTAATAAGTATAAAGGGTGGTTTAATTGAAGTGATATTGATAAATTCCAAACATTAACCTGGACTTGCGTACCCAGGTACCATGGCACCCACTATGAGAAACCCTGCTCTAGAGTCTAGAGCAGGGTTGTCTATATAGTTGTCTATAGTCTCTTGACAACTATATAGGCTACATCAAAGCAAGCATCCACTACAGTAGCCTACTTACAGTGTATGGCTACATGCCATCAACTACTATAGCACAGCAAATGCTACACTGTGGGGGTGTGATGCTTTTAACGCAGCCTGGGCGTGATTTTGGCCCTGAGGCAACTAAACATGTTCCAACATCTCTTGGCAAGCCCGCTATGTTGAGCTGAGCATAGCATTGGGAGCTCAATCAAACCTGCATTCTTCCCAATTTCCCCGAGATAAATCCTGGTCAAATCTCGTCTTTGACTAGCCTTGGATCAAGACTTCTTATAAGATAATCTCTGACAGTCTTGATCCAAGGCTACAATAGGAAGTGTGGGCACCTTACTATTTAAATTGGCTATTTTTTCCAAAATATAAAGAAATCAGACTTAAATTTAAACTTCTTGTTTATTCCCAAAATGACTAGCTATCCAGGTTTCTTAGCATTTGCAGAAATATTAGGCTAAATGTTCAAATCATGTGTAGTCTATACTTAACCAATAAAGTGTAGCCTATGCTCTATGTATGTGAAGGCCTATCTGTGTCTGGGAAGCGTTTAGCAGCTTGTTCCATGTACTGTATTTATTTTATCAGGTATTCCTGGTTCATCTCTATGTCAGCAGACACATTCCAGGCCCTAATATGTGCAGTTAGGACAGGTCTCCTAAAACCACAGCTCCACAGTCAGCCAGAGGCGTTTCATCTGGATGGCCTGCTTTATGGCGACAGGTGGTACTGTTAGGCCAGTGGTTCGCAACCTTTTCAGGCCGTGACCCCCCCAAAATAATCATATTTGAACTGGGGACCCCCCCAGATAAATATTGTGAAAATAACACATCAACAAGCTGCTATATTCAAATGTTTTGCCTCTTATATTATTTGACAATTTGACCAATGTTTGACCAGTTTTTATAGTATAGTTTGTTGATTACTTTTGATGTTGTAATGGTATTTTTTTTATGTGTTAAAAGTCCTTTACTGTCACCCCCCCCCCCCCTGGGAGTCCCAATCATGTGGGGAGTCCCGACCCACAGGTTGAGAACCACTGCTGTAGGAGGCAGTAGGCACCATCATTATTATGTATGCAAACAAACCCTAACCAAACATTAACCAAGCCTATACTTCTGAATGTCAGTCCATTCATACTTGATACTTCACGCAGCTGAAACGGTTCAAACTCCTATAGAGTACCAGGGAATAGATCTCGGCTGGCTCTGCATGCAGTGGGACATCGCACGTAACGTAACAGAAGAAAACCCTACTTTTTAAAGTTACGAGATGGGTAAATAAATATGATAAGTTAAGTGCGTGCGCACACAACAGTGTTCGTATTGTAAGTTCATCTATGTCGCCTCGGTCATTTTTAACAGTTTGATTTAAATCAAAACTCGTTTTCTATTTCTTACTCACTCCATCTGTTCTTCCAATGAGACAATCCGTGTCCTTTCCCATTTCGTCTTTTGACCTCTTCACTCATTGCTCCCTAAAGAACGTGAGAAAACACTTGACAACTGACTCCGATGTGGGTTTTTTCTTGTTCTTTTTTCTTTCTATCGGCAAACAGAGTCGACGATCGTATCCATGATAGTTGCTGGTTGCTGAAAGCGAAAGGAGAATCTTCTCCCCTGGCACCGCATGCTTGGGTTGTTTGCAGCCAGGCTCACCGTGAACCAACCGTGTGTCTGCTCGGTTGTTTAGTGGTGTGAGTGTAGCTCACTGTTTCCCAAACACTGGGTCGGTACCCATTTGTGGGTCGCGGACACATTTTTATGGGTCACTACTAAATACCCCTTTATTTTTTGTTTCCTACATTTTGTTTTTGATCATTATTATTTCAAAACATTAAAAAAAAATCCAAACTTTAAAAATAAAAATCATGAATTAGGAACAAATTCATTGGTTTTTCTAAAGAATTTCATGAATAAATCAAAATAAAAATCAAAGAAATTCCATAAAAGAAAAGCCGATCTACAAGCTCACATAGATCGGCTAGTTTCACTACTAGCTTGGGTCCTGGGGAGACAACAAATTTCTCTTTTGGGTTTGGAAATCAGTGGTGTATCAGGTGGTTCAAACAGAGTGCATGCGCCTCCTGTGCTGTCCCACTGCACTGCACACACCCTGCCCTGCCTGCCTGCCTGCATCCAACATGTTGCATCATGATCATGTTTATCATCTTCTTTTTATTTTATTTTTTAACTTATCTTTCGTTGGAGACTGAACTTGAACAAGATACTGAGCCCCCCACCTACTCACTGATGGTGTTATAGCTAGGCTCAAATTAATGTAAAGACAATACCAGACAGTGGTGGACAAAGTACTCAACCCCAGCAAGCTACTTGAGTCAATCAAAGTAGGCTATAGAAGTACTAGAGTAGCCAGCTACTTGCTTTGTTTAAAACATAGTTAAGTCTCCAAAAGTACATTTATATACTTAAAGGGATATTTCACTTTAAAAAAAAACTTTGGTCATTATGTCGTCTACTCAGGCCTTTGTGAGCCCCCCAGACAGTTTTTAAGTTGCTTGATTCATTATTTAGATATTTGATATTCATTTTATCAGACACGCCCCCTTCCTATACAAACGCATTGTAACTTCAAACTCCATTTTAACCATGTTAGATTCATCGAAAACACCTGTCCTTGGTTCTGGTGACTCATACCACCCCCCTAATATGCGAGGGGGCCGTGTTTTTTCAATTACTTTTTTCATTTATTTTAAATATTTTTTTTAGAAAATGAAAAAAATTAAATACAATTAAAAAATAAAATAAAATAAATGAAAATAATTAACGGAAAGACATGGCCCCCTCACGCATTAGACGGCAGGGTGAGTCACCAGAACCAAGGACAGGTGTTTTTTGATGAATCTAACATGGTTAAAATGGAGTTTGAAGTTACAATGGGTTTGTATAGGAAGGGGGCGTGTCTGATAAAATGAATATCAAATATCTAAATAATGAATCGAGCAACTTCAAAACTGTCTGGGGGGCTCACAAAGGCCTGAGTAGACGATATAATGACCAAAAGTTTTTTTGAAAGTGAAATATCCCTTTAAGTATTCAAAAGTACAAATTCAAAAGTAAGTTTCTTTTTAATATCAATGCATTGCTGTATTAAAATGCATTGTGAGCTTGTAGACAAGAAATTCCACCTGACTCATTCAAACAATAGTTTATTATTGGATGTAGTATCTAGTTGGGGACTGTTTTGGACTTGATTTGCTTGAGATTGGTGTATTTGGGCAGCATCTGCCTTACTACCTTAATGTAGGCTCAAATGCAAAAAGTGGACCTATGAAAAGTCTAACACAAGTCTTACCTTCCAACTTCCCTGTAGTCTTCAAACATACTCCAAAGGTACATTTTCTCACAGGGGCAGGGTTAGGGACGGTGTCATCTTTATGGACGGTCTCATCTTTAGGGGCAGGGACATCTTTATCCAGAATGCTATCTAAACAGAAGAATACGGATGGAGATCAGGTCTTGCATGCTATGTTTAACCTGTAAACATTGGGTCCTGCTCTTCAGAATAGACAGTTTTGCCAAAGGACCTCTGTGATTATACTCTATGACCTTAAGGAAGTTAATATGAAAGAAGAACTGGTCATTAAAACAGAATTAAAGGCCTTTACCTTTTCTTGTGGAAGTTACTCGGACTGACGAGAAGGACTTTAACCCTCTCCGTCTTAGAAATCCAGTCTCCTCACCTATCTCGCTATCTTTCCGGTGAGCTGAAATTTGATAGATTCTAGTTTATATAGGTTAAATGATATACAAGTGCTGTCATTAGACTTTTTCATAATAGTGGATTAGATTAGTGGATAATGCTCACTTTTGAGGCGGACAGATGAAAAGCTAAAACTCCTCCTTTGTTTGCTTGGTGGATGCTTGCCCGACATCCTTAGTTTTTGTCTGTGAGGAAAAAGAAAAGAAAGATCACTGAAATTTTTAAGAGAAAAGTTCAATGATTTTAACAGACCAACACACTACTAAATATGCAAGTGTAACCACCTAAACACAGGTCTCCTGCATGGGAACCAAACGTAATGCTCAACCAAAGGGCAAACTTTCTTTGGCCAAGGCCAAGGGAGATATTAGGCTTCTGGTCTTCAGGAAAGGCCACTCTGCTACACTCACCCTCTGCTACATCTCTGACCTGCCCCCCCCCCACCGTGAAACTCTCTACCCTATCCCACATGAGACCCAGTGCTACCTGGATTGGAATGTGGGTCTCCTTCATGGGGAAACTACTGTACTCTGCACCTTAATCTCATACAACTCACTGATGCTCTTCTTGCACTATTGTTATGACCAGCTGCTGTGCACCTTCTTTCTAAACCTCATGTACATAATGTATGGATGGATATTCTATGTGTAAATATCTTTTTTTTTCCTTGTCGTCATCTCCCCTCCCCCCTTCTTTCTTTTCTGCACAAAAACAAATTTCACCCACTGTTTTACACCTGTAAACCTGTGATGTGACAATAAAGATGATTCTGATTCTAATAGCCAGTGCTGAAAAGTAACTACGTACATTTACTAGTATACTGTACTTGAGTAAAATTCTGAGGTAGTTTTACTTTGAGGTACTTTTACTCAAGTAAAAGTTTGAATACTTTTACTTGTAACAGAGTATTTCTGTATTATGGTATAGCTACTCTTAAGTAAGAAATCAGAGTACTTCTTCCACCACTGCCTACCTCATCCAAAATGGAACCCCCCCACCCTTGGCCAAGGCTTCTGGTCTTCAGGCAGAGCTACTCTGTGACACATGCAGTTATAGCATGCCGCCAGGCTCATATTTTGTGTTATAATGTCTTTGCATGGCTCCGAGCGTTATTGTTTGCTTGCTCTATTGTTGACAGTGAAACACTGTATTTAAACAGAGGACACACCCTCTCCATTGGCTTAACAATGAGGGCGCCTTGGGATCATGAGTCATCAGAAAAGAGAGCAGTCTTTTAGACGTCCATCTGACCCACAACACCATGTCATTTACCAACACCAGCTGGGGTTTTGAAATGTGCTTGCAGCCATTCTTTTCTAACCATCTTGTGTCTGTTGCAGTGGCAATGACTTTTTAGGCCAAAGCATTCA